>NW_005361391.1:2530458-2571223 GCF_000412655.1 Myotis brandtii
GGCTGGGGGGCAATGGGGGGATATGGACACATATGTAATACCTTAATCAATAAAGAAGAAAACATAAAAAATTAATTTTTAAAAAAGTTCCTGCAGTGATCTGAGTGGAAGGGGAATAGGCAGCAGCAATGGTGGACGTGGAGGGAAGTGGATGGGTTGGCTATTTTGTATTTTTCTCTGATGCACATCAAAAAGAAATGCACAACTAATAGAAAAAGTTTAAAGTCCCTCCATGTTTAGGTCCCATCCTTTGTGAGACACTGGTGTAGTGGTTCGACCCCAGGCTCTGAAGTCAGAATGCTTAGGCTTGAGTCCATTACCTGACTCATTGCCTGGCAGACATTTTGCAAGTTACTTTCCTTTTTAAAGTTTCTATTTCTTTGCCTAGAAAATGAGGAAGCTAATAGCTTTCTCATAGTGTTATTAGAAGTGTTCAATAGGATGATGTATGTGCAGTACTTAGCACAGTACTTGGTGGATAACAAATAATGACTATTGTATATTTGTAAACAACATAATTCATGGAGATATCCAGGTTTTATTTTGTTTTCTCACAGAAACCACATCAGCACTATGTTAACCATATAAATATGTTACTACCCTTAAGAAGAAATAATGTATTTTAATTAGACATTTAATAAACAAAATCAATATGCTGCAAATGTGGTGGTGTTTTCTAAATAATTGTAGTACTTCAGATTCAAAGTTCTGGGAGGTCTTTGCTCTCTTGCTCCACAGGTGAAATAACAACTGGAACTTACCCGAATTCTGCTTGTCAGAGAATCTACATGCAGTGGCATAAAACTAACACAGGTGCCGCCGCATGCTGACAAAGAATAAATAGAAGCACATGTTTTGAAAGGTACATAATACTTCACTTCTTAAAATACTACTTATGAAATGTGGTCAGCTTTGTTCTGCAGATTGGCTGACACCTAACACATGGAGGAACTGCTGTTGGTGCTGCATGGCCATGCCACCTGGATTCCCTTATCTCGTTTATTATTATTAACCATTTCAAAAACACTTTGGAGATTTTAAAGAAAGAGATAGTTGTGATCTCTGCTTTGAGTGTGGTCCTGCTAGAAGGCCAAATGACTTTTTAAAGGTGCTTTTAGTGACATGGTATGTCTTAACTAATATTCCCTTTTGAAAACAACTGTTCTTTTGAGGAGCACCCAGAAAGGATATTAGGGCTTATGTTTGAATAAAAACACTGGAACTTGCTTTCCCCTTCTTTTTTTTTTCAGGAAAGAAATCCTCTTGGAATGTGGAAAAGAAATTAGTTTGAGCATACTAATTCTAAATAACCCAAGCTGATCTCTCTTAATCATGAGGCAATACAATAGCCAAAACTCCAATAATGTGAAATTTGCTGTTGAGAGATGGCACCTATGACATGCTCTGCCTGTGTGAGGCAGATGGGTGGTCTGAAGGATGATTGTCCTGTAAAAACAGGGGCATGTACACACACGCCTCTGAGAACTTCTCGAGGAGGCCTTCCAAGAAATGTCTGTCTGTGCCGCCACCTCCAATTCTCCCAGTTAAAATTAAAGAGCCCTCTAAGTTTTTAAACTTTATCTAAAGAACATCAAATGTTGGGCTTACTTGACAGGCATCATCAACCACCATTTGAGAATAACCTCCCCAGCTTCATTCTGTGATACCCAGGAAGGTGTGCTTATCACTCAATGCCTTCTCCTTACTCATCCTCCAAAACGCACGTGAAAGATTAAATTTCAAAACAGAGCCAAGTCCAGCCTCTTAGAAACGCAGGATTGGGTTACCAACAAAATCTTTTTGAGAACCCAAATTTACCTGAGAATTCTTGCAAAGTGGTCACTTAGTTTGACAGAGCTGGACCAAAGTTAATCTAGACTTGTGATAGATGGAATATGAGGGTAATATTAGGAACAGTGCATTCTAACACTGTCTTCCAAATATGTCCCCTTAAGTATGAACAACACATGAGCATTAGAAACACTCTTGGAAACAAGTAAAAAACTAGATTTCTCTACCTGTAGAAAGTATTTCTCCTTCTGGACTCTTGTACAAGCTGAATTATTCCAAATATTAAAAATTACATGTGCCCTATTTATGGAGGATTTTATAGCTAAAATATAAAAATACTATGGTCAGAATATTTTATGAAAGAGCCAAAGCACATAATAAATTAAGATTGATTTGCATGAAATTTTGCAGACATCCAGATGATAATATAAAAAAGGAAACAAACTTTGTTTGAACTCTGTAGTATTATGTTAGATTATCCCCTGTCTGACTCTATTCCTGTTCCTAATTTAACACCTGTAAGTTGCCATGGAAATTTTATATAAAATGTACATTTCATATTGAAAAGGTAGGAAGTTCAAATTGTATGAAACTCAGAATTTTATTAGAATTCCTTCAGCTATGCCTTTCCCCAGCCTTGAAAATGTGGGTAATTCGTTTTCTATCATTTTTTTTTTGTATCATGTAGTATTTGGCAGTAGTTAACAAAAATGGTTAGGAGAGCAGGAAGGCATTGCTAGAACTATAATCCATGGCAAAATAGTGAAACAGATTGCGTTTGAACTTAATAGTCTTCTAATTCATTTTTAAAAATCAATTTCTCCAACAAATGAAAAAATTGGAGAAGCCCCCTGGTGGCTCCAATGATACTAAAAGCTGGAGATAAAGTGCTGGGCAAGCCCAGGAAAGATGGGTCTCTATAGTGATGAGGTGGGTGCTTTTGGAAGTGTGCTTTTATTACTCATTAGATTAGCTTCCTTCCTTCCCCAGATGGGACTTGCTGACTCACTGCTCAAAGGCTATGAAAGCTAAAGCATCAATTAGAGAGATTCTTTCTATATAATAATCCTAAGGAAATATCTCATCAACTGGCAGTTTCTAGCATGAGTGGTGGGTTGTGCACATAATTCACATAAATGTGCTTTGAGTACTGTTAAGTGTCATGGAAGGTAATAGTATTATCATTGTTATTATTATTATGCAAAGTCCTTGTAGCAAAAATTAAAGTATCTACTTTCCAAACATACTGTGAATCTACTGCTGAGCTAGAGCTAGAATTTAGACATTCTTCAAAACCCCGTTTTCAGTGCTTGCAGTTACTTCATAAACTTCCTTTGGCATGAAAACACTTAAGTTTTCTTTTTCTCCTGAGTGCTCCAGGCAGTTCACCAGGTGTGCCATGGTCTCAACTGGCAGATGGCCACCAAGACTGACTATAGTGTGACTCCCGATGGGTAAGCCTGTATGATTCTTCCTTCACCCAGTAAATGTAAATTTCCCATTCTTTCTTAATTTTTAAAAAATGACTCTTTTTTAAATGAAATCTTTATTACTGAAAGTATTACATATGTCCCCCCTTTTCCCTCATTGACCCTTTCTAGCCTGCCCCCACACCCCATCCCAGGCCTTTACTACCCTATTGTCTGTGTCCATGGGTTATGCATATATGCATACAAGTTCTTCATCTACCCTCCCCTGCCTTCTTTCTGAGATTCCATAGTCTGTTCGGTGCTTCTATGTCTCTTGATCTATTTTGTTTATCAGCTTATTTTGTTTATTAGATTCCACATATGAGTGAGGTCATGTGATACTTGTCTTTCTCTGACTGGCTTATTTCACTTAGCATAATACACTCCAGGTCCCTCCATGCTGTCTCAAAGGGTAAGAGATCCTTCTTTTTACTGCTGCATAATATTCCATGGTGTAAATGTAAAACTTTTTTATTCACTCATCTACTGATGAGCACTAGGGCTGCTTCCAGATCTTGGCTATTGTAATTGTGCTGCTATCAATATAGGGGTGCATACATTCTTTCTGATTGGTGTTTCGGGTTTCTTAGGATATATTCCCAGAAGTAGGATCACTGGGTCAAATGGCAGTTCCATATTTAATTTTTTGAGGAAACTCCATACTGTTTTCCATAATGGCTGCACCCGTCTGCATTCCCACCAACAGGGTACTAGGGTTCCCTTTTCTTCACATCTTGACCAGCACTTGTCATTTGTTGATGTGTTGATGGTAGCCATCATGACAGGTGTGAGGTAATACCTCATTGTCATTTTAATTTGCATCTGTCCGATGATCAGTGACTTTGAGAATTTTTTTCATATGTCTCTTAGCCATCTGTATGCCCTCTTTGGAGAAGTGTCTATTTAGATCCTTTGCCACTTTTTAATTGGATTGTTTGTCTTTCTTTTGTTCAGTTGTATGAATTCCTTATATATTTTGGATATTAACCCTTTATCAGATGTATCATTGCCAAATATGTTCTCCCATACAGTGGGCTCCCTTTTCATTTTGTTGATGGTTTCTTTTGCTGTGCAGGAGCTTTTTATTTTGATGTAGTCCCATTTGTTTATCTCCTTAGTTTCCTTTGCCCTAGGAGATGAATCCGTAAACATATTACTGCGAGAGATGTCTGAGATTTTGCTGCCTATGGTTTCTTCTAGGATTTTCATGGTTTCATGACTTACATTTAAGTCTTTTATATATTTTGAGTTGATTCTTGTGTATGGTGTAAGTTGGTGGTCTAGTTTCATTTTTTTGCATGTACCTATTTAATTTTTCCAACACTGTTTATTGAAGAGACTGTCTTGACTCCATTATATGTTCTTGCCTCCTTTGTCAAATATTAATTGAGCATAATGGCTTGGGTTGATTTCTGGATTCTCTGTTCTGTTATATTGATCTATGTGCCTGTCCTTGTGCCATAGCAGGCTGTTTTGATTGTAGTGGCTTAGTAGTATAACTTGATTTCTGGTATTGTGATCCCTCCAACTTTGTTCTTTCTCAGGATTTCTGCAGCTAATCAGGGTCCTTTTGGGTTCCAGATAAAGTTTTGGAGTATTTGTTCTAGATCTGTAAAATATGCCATTTTATTTTAATAGGGATTGCACTGAATCTGCAGATTGCTTTGGGAATATGAACATTTAATGATGTTGATTCTACCAATCCATAAACACATTATATTCTTCCACTTGTTTATATCTTCCTCTGTCTCTTTTTTCAACATCTTGTAGTTTTCAGAGTATAAGTCTTTTACCTCCTTGGTTAAGTTTATTTCTAAGTATCTTAATTTTTTGTTGTTGTTGCAATGGTAAATGGGGTTGTTTGTTTAGTTTCTCTTTTTGAGAATTCATTATTGATGTATAAAAATGCAATAGATTTCTGGGTATTAATTTTTTATCCTGCTACATTGTCAAATTCCTTTATTAAATCTATTAGTTTTTTGTTGGAGTCTTTAGGGTTTTCTATGTACAATATCATGTCATCTGCGAATAATGAGAGTTCTACTTCCTCCTTTCTAAATTGGATGCCTTTTATTTCTTCTTCTTGTCTGATTGCTGTGGCTAGGACTTCTAGTACTATGTTGAATAAGAGTGGTGAAAGTGGACATCCCTGTCTTGTTCTTGTTCTTAGGGGAAATGGTTTTAGTTTTTGCCCATTGAGTATGATGTTGGCTGTAGATTTGTCATATAAGGCCTTTATCATGTTGAGATATGCTCCCTCTATTCCCACTTTGCTGAGACTCTATTTTTTTTAATATATTTTATTGATTTTTTTACAGAGAGGAAGGGAGAGGGATAGAGAGCTAGAAACATCGATGAGAGAGAAACATCGATCAGCTGCCTCCTGCACACCTCCTACTGGGGATGTGCCCGCAACCAAGGTACATGCCCTTGACCGGAATGGAACCTGGGACCCTTCAGTCCGAAGGCCGACGCTCTATCCACTGAGCCAAACCGGTCAGGGCATGCTGAGACTCTTTATCAAAAATGGGTGTTGGATTTTGTCAAATGCTTTTTCTGCATCTATTGATATGATCATGTGATTTTTATCTTTCAATTTGTTTATGTGATGTATCACATTTATTGTTTTGCAAATATTGTACCAGCCTTGCATCCCTGTAATAAATCCCACTTTGTCATGGTATATGATCTGTTTAATGGATTTCTGGATTAGATTTGCTAAGATATTGTTGAGGATTTTAGCATCTATGTTCATCAGGGATATTGACCAATAGCTCTCTTTCTTTCCTTCTTTTTAATTTAAATTTTTTATTGTTGAAAGTATTACATATATCTCCCCCCCCGCCCTCATTGACCTCTCCCTGGCTGCTCCCACCCCCTAGCACATGCCCTCATCCTCCTTGTGTCTGTATCCATTGGTTATGCTTCTTTGCATGCATAAGAGTCCTTTGGTTGATCACTTACCCCCACACACACACACCCTCCCCTGCCTTCCCTCTGAGGTTTGAGGGTTTATTTAACGTTTCTATGTCTCTGGATCTACTTTTATTCATCAGTTTATGCTGTTCATTATGTTCCACAAATGAGTGAGATCATGTGATATTTATCTTTCTCTGGCTGGCTTTTTAAATTAACGTAATGCTCTCCAGGTCCATCCACATGCTGTTGCAAATGGTAGAAGTTCCTTTCTTTTTACAGCAGCGTAGTATTCCATTGTGTAGATATACCACAGTTTTTTAATCCACTCATCTGCTGATGGGCACTTAGGCTGTTTCCAAATCTTAGCTATTGTAAATTGTGCTGCTATGAACACAGGGGTGCATATATTCTTTCTGATTGGTGTTTCTGATTTCTTGGGATATATTACTAGAAGTGGGATTACTGGGTCAAATGGGAGTTCCATTTTTAATTATTTGAGGAAACTCCATACTGTTTTCCACAGTGGCTGCACCAGTCTGCACTCCCACTAAAAGTGCATGAGGGTTCCTTTTTCTCTACAACCTCGCCAGCACTTGTTGTTTGTTGATTTGTTGATGTTAGCCATTCTGACAGGTGGGAGATGGTACCTCATTGTCATTTTGATTTGCATCTCTCGGGTGATTAGTGTCTGAGCATGTTTTCATATGTTTCTTGGCCTTCTGTATGTCCACTTTTGAAAAGTGTCTATTTAGGTCCTTTGCCCATTTTTTTTATTGGATTGTTTATTTCCCATCTCTCTTTCTTTGTAGTATCTTTATCTGGTTTTGGAATTAGGATACTGTTGGCTTAATAAAAAGAGCTTGGAAATGTTCCATCCTCTTATATTTTTTGGAATAGTTTGAGGAGGATAGCTGTTAGTTGTTCTTTGAAGATTTGGTAATATTCCCCAGTAAAGCTATCTGGACTTGGGCTTTTGTTTGCTGGGAGGTTTGTTTGTTTGTGTTTTTTTTTACTGCTTCTATTTCATCAGTTGTTATTGGCCTATTCAGGTTTTCTGATTCAGTTTTGTAAGATTGTATTTTTTAGTTATTTATCAGTTTCATCCATATTGTCCAGCTTGTTTGCATATAGTTTTTCATAGTATTTTCTTACAATCCTTTATATTAAAAAAGACTCTTTATTTAAAAAGCAAAACCTAAAGTAAAGTAAGTCAAAGAAATGAAAGCAGAAATTCAAACTAATTGTTATCTTCCTCCTATTCGTATACCATATGAATCTGTACCTTCAGTTTAAAGCTGTTTTCTTATGGCATTTTCCACAAATGTTTGAGCATACCACTGCTCATTGATCAATTCCAATCTGTCTTAGAAGATATGGCTGACCAAAGGTTAGTTATGCCTTAAGCTATTCACTGAGAACTTCTTAGGCAAATGAGCATTAATTTCCTCCTCTAAGAGGGGGGCCAAGAAACTGACAATGGGATCCTGTTGAAGGAATCCTCCCTTCTCCCATTAAAAAGTAGCCATTTTCTTTATTATTCTTTTGAGTTCTCACTACCTGTTAGTTACTTAGCTTTCTAGGTAGTAGTAGGCTCAGACTAATTTTATACTGTCCTGGTTTATTTGTACCTTTACCATTGGTTACAATCTGAACTCACAAACTCCTTAACAAGGAAAGTCTGAACAAAATGTAAACAGCTCCTTATGTGGTAGGCAGTTAGACAGACATAAGCAGAGCAAGGACAATGGGTAGTGAAGATCAATAGGGCTCTGGCCCCCAGGATGACCTTTACCTCCCAGCATATCACTAGTCATGCATTTTAGATCCCGTCACCTTTCTTATCGCTGGTCATGTAGTTTAGAACCTTCCTTGACCTTTCAGCCTCTGGTATGTTGCTAATCATGGGGGTTAAACCCCCTTAGAGGGGAACAAACAAGGAGGCCAGAGAATAGCCCTTAAGTATTAAGCCCCCAGGACAATGAGATTCTGACCCACATCAAATCCATCTAAGCCTCAATTGTGTTTCAGCTTCAGGCCCAGAAAAGCAGCAAAACCAGACAAGCAACACAATGACTGCCATCAGGACCTGCTGCATTGAATAATGACCCCTTGTCCAGGACCTGACCAATCACCAGAGACCATGACACCAGAAAGCTGATGAATATTCTATTGGGAACCTCCCCTGAGACTTCCAGATAAATACCCTCAAAACAGAGTACCCAGTGCAGGCTCCTCTCTCTATGGAGCATACCCATGCCTTCCCCCATCCTCTTCCCTTGCCTCTCTCTTTCTTCTATGCTCCAAGAGCCCTTCTTTCACCTTTGTAACTTATTTCCTGAGCCTATTTCTTATACCACTCACTTCTTCTACCTCTGTAACTTTCTAAATAAACTTGCTCTTAAAGTTTGAGTCTTACCTCTGAATTCCTTCTTAGCCAGAACTCAAGTACTGAGGTTGCTCAACCCAGGTCCAGTCTGACCCTACCGTTCTAACACCATCACTTAGGACAAGTCTTTATACTCAGCTAATTATACCATCCATTAACTGATACTAATCTCCAACTGACAATCATCTGATCTTCCAGGATATGTTTCAGTTATACTGTATAGTGCTTTTATGTAATGTATTGGGGTGACATTTGGTTAATAAAATTATATAGATTTCAGGTATACAATTCTATAATATATCATCTGTACATTGTATTGTATGCTCACCACCCTAAGTCCATCACCATTTATCCCCCTTTTGCTTCCCCTTTACTATGATCCCCTGGCCCCCTCTCCCTTTGGTAATCACCATAGTTTTGGTATAATCACAAGACAAGAAATCCCAGTAGATCACAGCTATCCACTTATAAATTATAATTTTCCTCTGTGTGCAAGAAAATATTCAAGACCTATGTAATTCACATACTTAGAAAAGAAAATTTATTTTTTGCCCTACTTTCTCAAATTGCTTGAAGGTGAAAAAATGTTAAACGGATAATATCTTTCAACGCTGAATTGATTTCTCAGCTTAATTTAAGCATAGAAATTATGTGCCAGATGGCATAATCAACATGCTCTGTTGAAAGATTGCAATTTTATTCTTATAAGAAAAAAAATAAAATAAGCATTTCCACGTGGTCTACTCAGTAGGAAAGAAAGTTTATGTATGCTCATTTCAACAATGCCATCTTTGACAAGGAAAATGACAGTACCTTTGAATGTATTAACTAAACTCTTTTGAAAACAGGAATAGTGCTTTGTTTCATTCTGTCACAGTTTTCACATAAGAACTATGGTAAATAACTGGAAAAAGAAATAGTAAAATTAATAATCCTGAATATAGTAAAATTTATCTTAACATCATTGTATATTTAAAGACTTTCTGAAATGCATTCCATTTTCAATCATGTCATAATAGTATTCATTCTGTACCTGGAAACTTGTGCTCTAAAATATGTCTCCCCAAGAGGTCATTAAAAAATTTGCCGATCTAGGGAGAAATGGCAATTCCTGGTTCCACAATTCATTCCATTTATATGTGATATTTCTATTCCCTACACTTCCATAAAGCACTTGGACAAGGAATTCAGTTATAAGTTACAAAGAAAAACACAATGTTTATAAAGAGGGAAGAATACTGTCAACAAAAATCCCCAATCTGGCAATGGGGAGATAAGGACACATATGTAATACCTTAATCAATAAAAAAAATAATAATTAAAAAAAATCCCCAATCTGAGGAACAGAAAGAGAAAAAACTTTATAGGAGTGAACAGTTTGCAAACTGGGGCCATCCAGCCTCTGTGGAAACTGCAAGTGTGATCATGGAGACAACAGGGAGGATACCTTTTATAAAATTCCCACACTGGTTCCCAATTGATCCATTTTTATGCAAAAGAGGAATACAAATTTGTACAAGCTGATTGGTCCAAATAGCACTGTCCTGATTGGTCAGCTTCTTGAGATCCGATTGGTCACATATACTTGAATTGGTCAGTATAGGTGCAAATGAAGATTTGGCTGTGCCATTCCAATTGGATGGGGCAGGTCTCAACCCACTGATGGAAAGATGATAGCGAGAACTCCTTTATAAGTTGGCAGGGGCACAGTGCAGGAGGCGGAAGGTTTAATGTTTAACTTTTCCCTGAAAGGCAGAGTAAGTGAAAAGACTTTGTCGGCTATGGCTGCCAGACTCTAGTTATGAATTTGTGTCCAGTTAACCATGAGGAATCCTTCTTGGAAGATATGTTCCTATGTGAGCTCCACAGTAGAGTTAACTGATACAAATATTTGAGCACTGAGTGTCAAGAAGAGAAGAGGAAAAGAGTAGGAAATGGGAAGGAAGAAAAAGAAGGGAGGACAGAGAAGAGAAGAGAGGGGTGACTAGATAATATAGGAAAACAAAAATGTGAAATAATTAATTAATGACCTTGTTTCTGAAAAATGAAGAAAGCCCTTTCTGTGACAGATAAATTATTGCTAGAGAAGAAGAGACATTTCTAGTTGCTTTAAAGAAAAATTTTAGATTATTATTAAAACAGACACTTGGAATAAAATAAGTGTTCCAGTAAAATAATAACATTTCAAACTACACTTTGGGGTGGGGGATGTTATAATTATTGAACTTTTTAAGGTTGAGATTGTTGCCTCTTATCTGTATTTTCATGCCTAGACAAGTCTAGGCATTTCTAACCTGAAAATGGCAGCCTGTTTGGCAGTATTATGCTAAAATATATTTTTCAAACTTCTCTTATAAAAATAATACTATTGAAGATGCAATTGTTTATCATATCATATGCATTGTAGAAGAACCATATTATAATTCCATTAAGATATCTAAATCTTATTTTTGAATGTCAAATGTTTTTTTCCATGTTGTTCTCATGGTTAAATTGAAAGATTGCAATTTTATTCTTATAATAAAAAAATAAGCATTTTCCACATGGTCTACTCAGTAGGAAAAAAGTTTATGTATGCTCATTCCAATAATGCTATCTTTGATAAGGAAAATGACAGTAAACTACAATCTCTTACACAGGATTATACTATAAAATAATCTAGGAAATTTACTAAGTGTCAAACAGATCACTATTTATATGTGGCTTAAAGATGACAAAATCACATTAGTTAACACATTGATCACTCACTGTGCATTTGGGGTGCTACAATAAATCCTATAGAATGAATTTTCTAGATATCCCAATCCTATTTTTTTTTTTGGTAATCCTCACCCAAAGATATTTTTACCATTAATATTTTTAGAGAGAGTGGAAGGGAGGAAGAGGGAGGGAGGGAGAGAGAGAGAGAGAGAGAGAGAGAGAAACATCTATGTGAGAGAGACACATTGAAGGGTTGCCTCCTGCACTTGCCCCAACTGGGCTGGGGATCCAACCTGCAACCCAGGTATGTGTCCTTGACTGGGAATCAAACTCTCTACCCTGCTGTTCTCAGGCTGACACTCTAACCATTGAGCAACACCATCCAGGGTCTTATTTCTATTCTGATACAAATGGAAACAATATTGTTAGGTCTGATTAAATAATCAAATTGAAATTGATCTTTAGATCATTTTGTAACTGACATTCCTTTTTGCTTAGATCACATTCCATTTGCTGAGATCAGTAACTTTCCCCTCCAGACTTGTCCAGGATCCAGACCCATCCAGAAAATTCCCCACCGAAAAAGTCCACCTAGAGTCCATTTTGGGGCTCAGCCCATCTGGTTTCCAGATGGTCTTTTATATAATAAAAGCCTAATATGCAAATTGTCCCCCTAGGAGTTCAATGGGGAGACCGAGGGTTCGACCACTCGCTATGACATGCACTGACCACTGGGGGTGGGGGTGCAGAACATGGCCGGTGTCGGCAAGGCACTGCGACCTCTCACTAGCTACCTGGGGGTGGGGGTGACAGGGATGGAGGTGCGGTAAGAATGCCGGGTGTCCGCCAAGCTTGTTCTCACTCCCCCTGCTTCCCTCCCCCAGGATGCCAGGGCTCGCATGCTGGGGAAGCCCCCATGCTCAGGTGCCGGGTGCCCACGAGAAGTCTGCCCCACACCCATGCGGCCTCTTCCAGGTGAGCCAAGCCGCACCCACTGGGAACGCAGGGGTCGGTCGGGCTCCCCATCGGAGGCGGGCCAGGAGAGAGCATACTGCCCACCAGGCTTCTGTGTGGCGCCACGCTGCGCCCGGGCCACACTCACCGCATCTTTGTGTGGGGACTTGGGCTCCGTGACTCAAGCAGAGGGGGGCGTTCGGGGACCTGGGGACCCAGGTGCTGCCCAGGGCCCAGGTGGGATCTGCCCTTCCACGCCAGATGCTCGTGCTTCGATCTCCGGCCAGGTCTAGGGACCACACTTGTGCATGAATTTTGTTTACCAGGCCTCTAGTAAATTTATAATTCTTTACAACTTTTGGTCTCCTGTATACCTCCTTTGGTGACCCTAACAAATATGAATTAAGGAGTTCTATTTTTAAATGGTTTGACTTTTAATTTGTATTCTAAAATATGACAACCAAAAATAAATACCCCGAATAAGTGAAACATGAGAAAAATTCCCCACCGAAATTTATAAGACAAAATGAACAGAGATGCCATACTTCAGTGGATTTAAGCAAGAAAAGGAAGAATGATGAAATATATAAAAATATAGAGAGAGACCACAAGTTTACATCCAAAAGAACAAGGGGAAGAATTTCAAAAAGAAGATGGCAGCCATTGCTAACAAAGGTAATATAAAGGTCTAGGAAAATAAAAACTCAAAACTACCCACTGTGTTTGGCCAACCCGAAGTTACTGTAGGATGTTCAGTGAAGAGATGGGGTTTGAAGACAAAGTGCATGTTTGAGGGGTGAATGTTTAGTAAGAAAAGAGGAAATAAATAATCTTTGGTAGAATTTAGAACAATTGTTCTCTATTTTTCCCCCCTATGGAAGGAAAAGTGAATGTCTTTTACTTCATTACAGCTCCATCCTCATTCTTTAAGTGCTATTGTACACCTTAAAATTGTGTGAATTTTGTACTCTACCTATTTTTCACTTGAATAATATTGAGTATTCTGTATCTTAGTTTTGCATTTTCTGCAATGCAAAGCCTGAGAATAAAGTTGGGTGCAAGTAAGAGAGCAGAGAGGGAAGGAAAGAAAGCTATACGGAGAGTATAGTTGTGGGCAAATTGAATTGAATTTCCTTGATATAGACTGGGCACGGTGCACACCTCAGAGAACTGTCCTTATGAAGGACTGGAAGCTGGAGAATGTGTGCACAGACTTCTGCCCCACGTGACTAAGGGTTGCTCCCAGGGGCATTAATTCCTTTGGCATATCCAAGGTGTCTAACTGCTGGCTGAGGAAGCACTTCTGCTTTGGAAAAAGCCCTGTGGCAGAGGAGCTGAGAAACACAGCAGTTTGGGGTGAGGGTGGGGGCGGAAGCATGCACAGGGACTGTCTGCCATCCTGAAGCAGAAGTAGGGATGAGGGGCGGTGCTGTGGTACAGGCATCCTGATTCAATCAAAAGTCTCCAGTAGAATTATGACTCCTGGAAGAGCAAGGCTGGTTCTATGCTTTTTGATGGTGTCCCAGCACATGGCAGGGAACATCTACATGGATTTGAGAAGCATGAATTTAGAAGCTGTGTTATGGGAGCCATTAAAGAAACAGACAAACAGGTTGAAAAAAGTCCAGGCCATTTATGGAATCTTAGTCCGGCTCAGCCTCTAGGAGCCCAGGTTGAGTGAGAGAGTGGGCCAGGTGTATTTCACTCAGAGGGAAAGAGCCAGATTACTGCCAAGGGACACATTCATAATGATGGAGACCAAAAGTTAATTCTTCTAGCAGTCTCTGCTTGCTACTTCAAAGTCAGGACAAAACCCGCACCTCATAAAAATAAATGGGAAATGAACACTCCCCCTGACCATATTGTTGAGGCAACTAGTTCTGTTGTGAAATAGCATTAGTAGTTAATAATTCATATTTTAGACACTGTCATATTATTAATAGCACAAGGGATCAGTGAAAAATAACTGTACACTCATTTCCAAATTAACAATCTGTGTCCATGCCATCCTCCATCCATGTCCATGAGTTGCATTACATAATAGGTATCACATGTCTCACTCAGCTCCAAGCTCAATGATGCCTCTAACACAGGCTTTCTTTCCACAAGTAGACTAGCCAAAAGGTAAAACAACAATGGAAGCTCTGGCAGTCTGAATTGAACCCTGCAACGATGTGTGTATCTTCTCTCTGAGGAAAATCACGAAGTTCTAAGCCTGCGAATCTCAAAATTTGATCCCAGACACAGAGCATCAGCATCATGTAGAAACCTGCTGGGAATACAAACCCTTGCCCCTGACAAGGACTCTCTCCTTGACCAAACTCTAGTCAAGCTTCTCTGAACTCTCTTCTCAGGTAGGCCCTGACTTTGGGGCTTCCATGTTCCTCTCTACATTGTCCAGTTTTACTAAGAATCCTGCTAACTTGGTTCAGCCATATTCCCTCGCCCCCAGTACCTGATCACCTCAATATCTACTCAGGTTCCTCATCCCCAGCACCCCTGGTGATATCTGATCACTCTGGCCTGCCTTCAGCAAGAGTCCTGTCCTCTACCCTTGATGTTTCCTACTGGTAATTTTCCATCCACTGATCACCACCCCCCCCATGCTGCTCCTTGGCTATAAATCCCCACTAGTCCTACTGTATTCAGAGTCAAGCCCAATCTTTCTCCCCTACTACAAAACCCTGTTAAAGTAGCCCCTTTGAAGACAGTAAGTTACTCATGATACTTACTGTCTTTAACAAGTATCGTGAGTCATTTTTCTTCAACTCCCCCTCCCAGACATATAGAATCAGAGGATCTGGGGGTGGGGCCCAGCAATCTGCATTTCATCAAGCTCTTCGGAAGATTCTGGTGCTTACTAAACTTTGAGACCCACTGCTCAAAATGAGGGCCTAAGGAAAGGTGCATTCACGGTACAAAGGCAACGTACTAGGTGATGGAGACAAGTGCAAGAACACACAGGAAAGAACAAACCTTATTCTCACAGATCTCATGGTTCCATTTAGAGATGGCCACACACACTTTCAATAAAATTGAAAAAGGGTTGACCTAGGACCTTTGGAGAAACCATGATTAGTTTGGGCATCAGGTGGTAGTAATTTAAGGATCTGGATTTAAAACATGGAATCAGTTGTGGCCCTTAAAACCCCACAGAGCAGTGGATAAAATTCTAATGGTCAGTTCTGTGGTTCTGTACTGACCTGTGGTTTCACATAAGAAATACCCATAGCTGTAGAGGAAACCACAGAGGTCTGGACACGGCAGGCAGAGGTAAACAGAACCACAGTATGTCCTATACATGATAATAAGGAACCACAGAAAAGTATCAAAAGGGATGCTTTTGGCTGGGAATTTATTGAATGTTTAAACTCAGGGGAACAGTGGTAAGAAAGTGAAGGGGATCTCCTGGGCTTTAATTCCACAAAGAAATAGCAGTTAAAACCTACATTTTTATTTCCCATTAAAGCTGGTTACATACAGAATACAAAAAAAGAGGGTTATTTTAGTTATTTTTATTTCATTTTTCAATCTTTTCAGACATTAGGAACTTATATGTCTCTGTAAACATTTAAAAATATTGAATTTTTTTTAGCAGTCGTGCTTTTACAAGAGAAATATTGAAGTAAGAAGAAAACTTCAATCCGCTAACTTTAGCTCTTTGACCATTACTATTAAATCTGCTGTCTAGGAGATGAGTAACAATGAGTGAGCAATAGCTGAGATGATGCAAACCTTGTTGAAATCTTCTACGTTTCACTCCAGAGGAGCACCCTCTAGTGGTGGCTGCTTTGGAGCTGAAGAGTGCAGGAGAGGGTATTGCAACTGCCTCTACAATAGAATTTAATGTACATTTTCAAGTCCAAAAATTGCTCTGTTACTATTGAGTGTCCCCTCTCCAAAAAAATGTACTTTTTCCTTAATCTGCTAGAAATATAGTGAGAGGGTTTTATTTTGTGGCACATCTCTAGTGTGTATTTGAATAGTGATTAAATTATTTAGATTATTCTTAAACTTATAATTTTAATGTTAATATTTGTAGTATGTCATTTATATATGTTACTATTAAATATTTTAATATTCACAGCAAAAAACAGACAAAGGCTAATTCTTTAATTATGAATTCTCTGTTCTGCAAAAATTAGTGGATTGTCTACAGACTTAGAAACATATCTTTGCAAAGGTTTAAAACATGTTCAACTTTTTAAACAGACAAGTTCTTCACAAGAACAATATTTAAATTAGGAGAAAAACCTCGTTTCTTCAAGTTTGGTTTTTTTAGCATTATTATTTATTCTCTAACTCCCTTGCAGTTCAATCTACTTGGGAGCCTACCCCCTTCCCATCCCTCTGAACATACCATTCCCAAAAGCATACAAATAAGCCGTATTCTTGCTCCTGATAAGACATCTCCCTTTCCCCACATCCCCTCTAGCTACCCTATCCCTATTTGTCTATTTATCTTTCCAGCCAAACTTTTCTACATTCTCATCTCACATCTCTTAAACATACTCTGTTTTAAATAAGTGTCCATCATAATAACTTAGCTAAACTGGCGCTTATCAAAACTTCCAACTATTTTCATCTGGCCAAATCCAGTGGTTTCTCCTAGGTTCTCTTCTTACTTCCTGAGTGGTTTTTAACCAGTCACCCTTTCTTTACTATCTAATAAAGTACCTCAAATTTTACAGAGGGAAATCATAACTAAATTTGTTTCCCCTAATACTGCTTATACTTCTCAGTTCATTGTACCACCATCATTCAACTCCTCTCTTTTCCTCACAAACTTATCCCACCCAACATCAAATCCTGGCAACTTTACAACCTTCTGAACCTTATGTTTCCTCACTATTTCTACTGCCAGCACCCTAGTGCAAATCATTGCCATCTCTAACCTGAGTCCCTTTAGCACCCTTTAACTTGCCTCCCCTGGGCTTACCTTCAATAGTTTATCTCCACAGCAGCCACAAAAACTTTTTTTAAAATTTTTTTATTGATTAAGTTATTACATATGTGTCCTTATCCCCACATCACCCCCTATCCACCCACTCATGCCCTCACCCCCCTGTTGTCCGTGTCCATTGGTTAGGCCTATATGCTTGCATATAAGTCCTTTGGTTGATCTCTCCCTCTTACCCCCACCCTCCCCTGCCTTCCCTCCTAGGCCGGAAGGTCCGATCAATGCCTCTCCGTCTCTGGCCACAAAAACTTTTTAAAATATAGATTTGGTCTTATTGTCTCCCAGTTTACAGCCCTCCAGTGGCTGCCCACTCTAATTAGAAGAAAATACAATAACCCCCCCCCCCCCCCCACACACACACACACACACCCCGGACTCCACAGCCAACAATAAAGTATATCATCTAACTCTTGCCAAAGTTCTTTATCTAAATTTCCTCAAACCTGTCCTTGGGTTTCATACATCTTATCTACATCTGCAGTAGCAGTTTCCTCTGCTTGGCATGTAATTCCCCTGTTTTGCTAGTTCCTTCTCATCTTTCATAACCCAGGTACATCACCACTTCCTCTGTCTACTTCTCTGATGGCTCTGTCAAAAGTTGCCCCTGTACCAATCCATTACTTTTTTCATAATCTTCATCACATCTTTCCCTATCTTAAATTATCCTATTTATTTATGTATATGTTGTGTGTCCACCCACCAAAATGTAAGCCCATTGAAGTCACTGTTCTCTGCTTGTTCACCACTGGATTTTGGGTGCCAAGTACTCATTACATAGATATAAATTGAACAAAGAATGAAGGAATAAATGCCTCAGCCTGTGACATGCCATGGCTGCTATAAATTGTTCCTTCCCTAACATGTCTCTGGGTTTATGGCTTCCTTCTCCCTCCCTGGTACACTGTGATGCTTCAGAGCCTGTGCCCCTAGTGAGCATCCTCTTCCAATTTCCTCCAGTTCTCCAACTCCAGAAGTGCCTCTAAGGGAAACTCTTACTCCAATTCTATTCCTGGCTCCGGTCACTGAGACAAATTAATTGGACAGAGTATAAAGGATAAATTGGTTAGGGCAGACATGAGACTGATAGGAAGGAGAGAATAAGCACCTGAAGTAGAACCCCAGCAGTGGGTTTGGTGGACAGTAAATAAATTCAAGAGATATTATAGCAGAATAGATAAATAGGGATGAGGCTATCTTAGTTTACTAAGGTTGCCTATACCAAAAAGGCACAAAACATCAACAACATAACATAGACTAGGCTTTTTAAACAACAGAAATTTATTTCTCATAGCTTTGGAGGCTGGATTTCCATGACCAAGGTATCAGTAGGGTTGATTTCTTCTGAGGCCTCTCTCCTCTTGACTGGTAGATGACCATCTTCTCTCTGTGTGCTCTCTCTCTCTCTCTCTCTCTCTCGTCTTTTTTCCCCTTTATAGATTAAGGTATTACATATGTGTCCTTACCCCTCCCCTTGGTGTCTGTGTCCATTGGTTAGGCTTATATGCATGCATACAAATCCTTTGGTTGATCTCCGTGTGTGTCTTTTTTTAAGAACACTAGTTCTATCAGATTAGGCCTCAACCTTATGACCCCTTTACCCTTAATTACCTTCTTAAAGGCCCTATCTGCAAATATAGTCATGTTTTGTTTAGTCATGTTTGGCTTCAATTTATGAATTTGTGAGGGATAAAATTCAGTCCGTAACAGAAAAAGAAAACCTGTTTAGGTTAAGAAGTAGCAATGATGAATTCCAAAATTATATTATTTGTCTAATTGTCCTTCATTCCTATTACAGACATTTATTTTGCACATTACAGCCACTTTAGAGGGCAAGAAAACTTTCTATTACTTGAAGAGCATAATTTGTAGATTGGTTTCAGGACACAGAACCCTTCAACTTCCAAATTGCACCCACAAATTTCTTTGTGCCAATTAGTGTATTATTTAGATGAGTGTGCCAGTCGGCTTCACTAGTTTAAGCATCAGAACCATCATTGCAGCTTCTCAATATTTCTTGAAAAGATTGGAAAGAAACTGAGAACACCATGTTCCTTACAGAGGTGCCATCCTAAAGTTTAGAGTTTGAAGAGCTCAAGCTTGCCTGGGCCTAGGCAAGATGGATACAAAGGGTATGGAGCCTGTGCCTGATGCTGGTTTTTTTGCCAGACTAGCTGTACTTCCTCACCTCCCTCTTCATGGCTCATTCCACGAGGGCTCTGACCTCACCATAACACTGAAGCCCCTCTTCTCCAAGTAGCCAGTTACCTCCATTTACCACACTACATGGTCAAGCTTCAAAACCCACTCTACTTGACTTTTCAGTAAGAACTAACACAGCTGACCACACCTCTTCCTTGCAGCACTATTTCCCTTAAGAAATGCATTCTTATTTCCCTCCAACACCACTGGCTCCTCCTTCTTACTCGTCCTCCTTTCCCCACCCTCTCCTTGTTCATTATCTCATTCAAGACTCTCCCTTTAAAGATCAAATTTAATCTGTAGCTCTGACCTTTCCCTGGAAACTTAAGATTTTTATGTCCCGTTCTGACACCTCAGAAATCTAATGAACATCGTGGATTCAGTACTTCCAAAATAGAATTTCCAGTTTTTCTCAAACCTCCAGTCTTCTCCCTTGCAGTAAATGGCACCAAATTCACTTAGTTGCTAAATTCACTAATAATGATGATGACAAAAATACTTACGAATACATATATGTTTATTGGAGGCCAAATTCTGTTCTAAACAGGAAACCTGCTTATTTTTGAGGGCCTACATGTTCTGTATTGGACTTCCTTTTTGCCATAGTTTATTAGGAGAGTGTCTATTGCACACTGCAGGAGCACACTCAAGGGACACATTCCCAAGCTCTCCTCCCACCCCAAACCCCGACCCATTCCAAGATTAGACTGTGGACACTGTAAGTCAACCATACCTTGTTGAGTCCTGAAAACTTTCTATTCATAAGCAAAGGTCATGCTTCCTTTTATGTGGTAAGAATTAGATAATGATAATAATTCCCATGGCTATTTTATAACTGGGATAACAAGAATTCATGCAGAAGATGTTGCATCTCAAAATTACAGCAGCATAAACTATTTAAAAGCAGAACCACAAGAAAATGCTTTGGCCAAAAATCAAGAACCATAAGGTAACAATAGTACAAGTAGTGCTTTACAATATTCTGAACTACTGGTTTATGTCACCTTTTAGCCATGAAAGAGGCCACAGTCGTGAGCCAGTCAAGGCATATAATGATTACTGGGAACATGTCCCCTTTGCCTCAGATTTTGGTGGCCATCTCTCATTGAAGGACTGAGGGCATGTGGTTCAGTTTTCTAAGCAATCATGGGTCTGGGTAAACATGCTTGACTGATTAATGATAACAGCTCTTAAAACACCACAGATGTTTCCAGAGCCCTGAAATGTTTATTATTTTATACTAAATTAAATTCATTTTCTCTCCCATTCCCTCTAAGGAAAATGGTGACAAATTTAAATTCAAAATGGACTGCTATATTGAAGATGGCCATGTGCCACAACCTCTAAATAGGCTATGGTTTGGGTTTGCATTTCAGTGGGAGGATGGTGGGAGGAAGGAGATTTAAGGGCAGGAGAAGAGAAAGGAAAGTCCCCGTTGTGCACTGTACCAGGGCACAGTTAGCACTGAGCCAATGGCCTTTCACACAGAAGCAACTTGATCAATTTTTGGATTTACCAAATTATAATAATCAAAACAGCAATAATCTAATCATATCATTGTACGTATTTATGATGGGGAAAGAGAAGGAAACAAATACTTAAGGAGCACTTCTTTGCGCCAGGCACCACAATGCTGGGGAATAGAAAACCTTATTTCCACTGGGCACATTAGAAAACTGAAGCTTACTGAGTGGTTCACTTGCCCGAGGCTGCACAGCAATGTTTATTCACGCTGCCTCCAAAGACGAGAGCAACAATAGACATTGATACAGTGCCTATTTATTTTGCTTATATAAATCATTCTAGGTCATTTTATGCTAATAAATTTGTTTCCTCTTAAAAATCTATATTAGACTAGACAGCTTAGGCCTCCTAACTGTTGTGATTTTTTTTTCACGTCACCAGACCCTGGTAATTCCCAACAGCTGCATATTGGCGAGCAGAGAGATACTCTCAGAAGGCAAACCATTCCAATAGATAGCTTTCCCCGGCTTCTAAGGATCATAACTCTCTAAGATTCATAAGCGTACCTGAGCTGAGGCAGGACCAGAAATTCAGATGGGTGTGAATGTCATTTTAAAACACTGAGCTGAAATAAAGCTGTGGTTTGTAAGTCAATTTCAAAGGGCAATTCGAAGTTGCTTGTTACCACTTTTTAAACATTGTAGTCACAAATGAATCTGCAGAAGTATACATGGTTACATATAAAACAAGAAGATTCATGGCATCGCTGACATCGCTGTGCTCTGTGACCTTCAAGAAAAGAAGACATTTGACCTGCTGCTCAGGAGAGGTCATTATAAATGTTGGGCAATTCTTGACAATGATTCTGATTTTTTTCCCTACATGTTAAAGAGAGACATAGTTTCCTTCACTTCATAAACTGTGCATATTTTCTCTATATAAGCAAGAACGGGAAGGCCTACATTTATTTATTTATTTATTTATTTATTTATTTATTTATTCTTTAATAAGTATTTGTGGCTCATTCATTTGTGTCAAGAACTGTAGTAGGTTTCAACAGTTCAGCAAAACACTACCCCTGCCCTCAAGCAAGTGAGTGTTTAGGGAAGAGAACACAAATGAAAGTAGAGAAATCAAACTAAGCAAAATGCTGTAAGAGATCAAATTTCAGACCTTCTTCTGCCATTTAAACAAAAACAAACAAATAAAACTATTGTCCTAATCTAGTAAATATTAATTCTTTGAGTTAAACATTTGCTCTGGAAGAGGCAACATACTTTCTGAAACATTTTAGGCTTTCCTTGGGTAGTGTATCCGATAAGAATGAACCCGTGGGGCAAAGGGTTTTCTGCTATCTCTGAATGTTGAATTCCTACTCATTCTTCAAAGTCAGTAGAAAAGCTGCCTCCTCCAAGAAGACTTTTCTTGATTCCCTAGGCTGAATATGCTCTGTGCCTGCTTTACTCCTGTCTTATAAATACATGGTGATTTTTTTTTTCTCTGATTTTTGCTTCCAAGAGCACATGCCTCAGGTCAAGGCCACCGGAAGCAACCAAAGAGAGAAAGCTCATTTTCCTCACTTTTTTTCTGGAGAATCTCTTCCTCTCATGGCAGCTAAACTGACACTTCTGAAAAACTCAGTCAAATATAAGTATGTCAGGGTGTACATGGACCAGGCTGCTACTGGGAAGCAGGATCCATTGCTTTCCAGATGTACTGTTTTTCACCTAGGCCTGGACTTCAAAGAGCTAAGACTGTCCATGAAGCCCTGGAGCAGAGCATGTTGGCATCTGCCCTCTATGAATTCACTTTTTGATCTTAGCACCAAAAATAAACAAAACAAAACAAAACAAAAAAACTGCCATCATGATGTACATAATGACCCTGATCAAGGTTAAATTGCACAGAATGGAATGGGTAACCATGGACCAAGTGATCTCTGTTTTGGCAGCAATACTATGTATAGATTGGCTGGGGCTGTGTTTTGCTGCAATAACAAACAACTCTGAAATCTCAGGATTTATAACAACAGAGGTTTCTCTTTCAGTCTATAAATCTCTCAGTAATAATATCCATCTTGTCTATGGCTCAGCTCCATTCATTCTTTCTCCCAGGACTGAGGCTGAAGAGGTGGCCCTTATCAGGAACAATGTAGATGTCATAAAATAGGGCAAAGAAGGTGACAGACTCCTTAATAGCTTTTCAAACACAGGTCACCTCTGCTCCTGTTCCACTATCAAAAAAAGACTACGGCTAAGACTGATGTGAATGGGATGATGTCAATTTCCTCTGAGGGAAAAGCCTGTAGAAGGGGCAGTAAATATTTTAAACAATAATTTCATCTATTACAAAATGTGAGAAAGGTTTAGATATTGAAGCAATTCAGAAAAATACTATACCAGCAGGTTCCTATTGAGTCTTAGTGGAAATATAGTCATGTCAATGGTCTGATTCTAAGCTTTAACTTTTTTATCTATAAAATCAGAGATTTGGTCTACTTGGTATCAGGGTCCCTTCCAACTCTGCCATGGAGCCCAAAACCTACAGTATGGTTATTCGTTTTGGTATTTTATTCAAAGTACAAGTGCCGGTATCATTTCTATATTTCTCAGGGTCCTCAATGTGTATGGTACTTGAAAACATGTTTTGAATGAATAAATTAAACCCTGTGGATAACTTACACTTTAGTGCAAATTCATTAGATAATTTCCCGGAGGCAGGCTCCAAGGCTGGAATGTGGCAAGTGCTGAGAGCGCGCCTCAGGCATAGTGGTGAAGGGAGAGAAGGACAGAGAATAAAGGAAAACAGCACAGGAAGGCAGGAAGGAGGGCAAGCCCAAACAGCCAGGCTAGGAGTGCTCAGCCCCTGGGTAGCTCCTTTTAAAACCACCCCGTGACTGAAGGCATGTATTATGCCTGGCAGTGGTTCTGGGTCTCCATATGGCTGAAATTGCTTAATTTACTAAATCTAAAGACATATATTTTGAAACTATTGCAAATGGAAAGAGATTTGATTTTTTCTTCTGTTCCCTGTTTTGTATAGGAAATCTAGGTAAAGAGCAAATTCCCAAGCCATTAGAATTCAATTATAGGAAATGCTGCAGTATTGTATAAAAATGAAATTCTTACTTTTATTGTGAAAAAGAAATGATAGCCTTTCAAACCTAACAAAATAGTTGATTTGCCAAGAAAATGGGCTCAACTATGAGAAATCAGCTAAAAAAAAATGCAGACAATGCTTTTATTCCCATTTAGTCTATTTTCATGAAGTGATGAAAAGCTCTCTCATATTTTAAAAAACTCTCCTATACTTCCCACAAATTACAAAGCATTGTTATTTAAATAATTGCAAAATGTAATTTGAATTTCATATTTAATCTTCAGCTGGAGTGATAGGTATTTGGCTTCTACTTACCCAGATCGTTCTTGCCCACATCATTGTAGCATGGCAAGATGATTGTGAGTTTTAGTTCTTATTTTAACAAGTGTAGTCCATAGTAGCTCCTCAGTTATTTCACTCCTTGGTTGCACAAATAAAACAAATGTGTAGATTTACTTTTTATCAATGCAGAGTGAAACTGATTAAATAATTTAGTATAGTTTGAAATGAAAAATAATTAAGCTCAACCAACATCATGCCACTGAAAAACTAACCCTTTTCTTCATAACTAAGTTTGACATGATGAGCTATAATACTCCAGATACTGTAGTGAAGATCTGAGATGGGAAACAGAAAGCAAGTAAAAGCAGGAATCTGGGTATATAAGACCCCTGAGGAAACCATTGTTTTCTATCTTTCCTGTTTTGGCTTTCAAAGATTTCCTTCAAACTAGTGATTTGAGCATTTCAGAAAAACATATTCAAGGAAAGGAGCTTCTAAACCATAACTTTTTACTTATTCATACACCTCTTGCTGACTCATGAGAGGATTGGCTGTCACTTTGGGAAGGAGGACACCAACAGTCTTCTTTGTCTCCTGATCACTGGCTCTTCCCCTCCCCAGGAGCTATGGTATGTTAGCAAGCAAAGCCACTAAGTAAGAAGCAATTATTCCTTAGGCCTTTAAAGCAAATCATTGTATAGTTTGCACCCACTGTCCAGCATATTGCTGTTTCTGGTAACTGAAAGCCTGTATGTGGGCGATACTGAGAATGTTTAGTAAGCTTATGGTATAAAATATGTGATGCCACCAGAACTTTCAAGTGTTACTTCACCGTTAAACACCCGGATCTTGAAGCTTAGCAGTGACCCTGGTCAGGCTGTAATACCCACAGTTATGTTTCAGTCAGTACTAGCCTATTAGTATGCAGTTTTCCTTGGAGACCGGCCATCTTCACATTGTGCCTGTGTTCCCCTTTCCAACCTCCCTGTCACTGCTCCATGTCCGCGACCCAGCCTAGGGCGCCTTGGACGGATCTCTTGCCATTTCCTGCATTCTGCACAAGCACTAATTGAAAATTTGGGTGGCCTTGCTTATTTATTTTCCTGGAATGCAGTGGGTTATATTTTCATGGCATTTTCTCAGCAGTGCAGAGTTTCAATTTCAAACTATGACAGTGAGAAGAAAAGCCAGCCCGCGGCAGCATACTGCACTCCCGGTTTGAATTTGCAGTACTGTCTTTGCCAATTGTAACTAGATGTAAGCCATCAGAAGTGCCTGTTTTTTTCATGACACTAAAAACACAGGTTCACTTTTTCCTTGAAAAGGGAAAAACACGGTGATGTGGTCAGTTGCCATAAAAAAAAAAGATAAATAGGAGGGAACGTTAAAAATTATTTGGTAAAATTCAACAATTGACTGCCCATGTCTAAATCTTCATAAAATGCACTGGCTCAAACTTCTAAACAGCTCACTTCACCAAACTGGAGCCCTGAGAGTTAATACAAATCACAGCCTCACGTGTGCATGCACATTTTTTTGTAGGATTATGAAAGCTAACGGTGAGATATTTAATTTTATCAAGATGTTACACCATGTTGTTCTAATAATCTACCGCTGCTGTAAAGCTTGTAATGCCTCACGCTCAAAGAGGACTCTATTTCAATGAATTTGTGTAAAAACACAATTTTGGCAAAAATTGAGTTTATACACATTGGCTGATAGAATTTACACCTTAAAACTGATTTTTTATTTCACCTTGGAGTTATGCATCTTTCATCTCTGAACTCAGAGTACATAGAGAGAGTGAATTTTTAACATCTCATCGTTTTGCATGAAATATATTGAAAGAAAGATTTATGTACACACATGTTAAATTGAGTTAGTTACCAAAGACAATTACTTTAATTCAACTTCCTGGGAGAGTGTCAATTGAGGGTCAAAAACAGTTCCAGTTTTGTATCTTTAAAATGAGACTGAGTCTAGTTTGTGTGCGTGTGTGTGTGTGTGTGTGTGTGTGTGTGTGTGTGTTTTAATCTTGAGAGCAACCTTCCCTTGGTTTATATGCATTTCTGCCATTGGTGCAGTCGTTGGGTACACTAATTGTACATCAATTTACCTCAAAATGGGAAAGTGATAAGACCTTTCTGTGGAGAAAAGGTTGCCAAGGCTGTAAGCTGAAAATAAAATCTTAAAAAAATCTGTCTTATTTAGTTTGGGCAACTGATTTGGGAAATAAACTTTCACCTGTTCATTTTAATCAAACAATCAACGATATTAAATAGCTATTCTAAGTCACTTTTTATAAATTGACACAAATGACAATGACACAAATCCTATCTTCACATAAAAAATAAGTACATAAATGCTTCTGACTTCTTCAGAAAACAAACTTGTCAATGCCTTATTATAATTCATAAATAGGATTTTATTTTCCATATACATTTTGCTTCTAAATTAGATGTAAAAGAGGACAAAAACTCTGTTTGGGCTATGCAAATATTGCCTATAAGCTGATGTACATATTTCGAATATATACAGATATAAGCTGAATAATAAAATTATGGTTTTTCACATAATGCTGAAGATACTTGAAGATATGCTGTGCATATATTAATGGTAACACTTTATGTTTATATAGCTCTTTATAAACTGTAAAAGTATTTTCAACATATATAGCTGCATAATTTAGAAAACAAGCTCATAGACATTCACTAACTTGGTAAATTCAAACATACTTAGTAGTTTTTTTTTATTTGACTTTTTCAGAATAAAATATTAAAAGGAACTCACATGATTCATATAATTTTTTTCTAGTAGTGAGCTTCTTCACATATCTGTGTCATTATGTTGAATTATACCGTAAGAAAATAAATGCCAACGTGTGCCTTTTATCATTAAGTCTGAACAGATATGGGAAAAGGCATGTTTTACTATTTGTACAGTCTCAAAAATTAAAATTGCATATTTCTAATATTTCTCACTATCATTTCCACTTTGCTAGCATTAACAATAAATTTTAGCATGGATTATGATTTTTACCCTAGACGTCAAACAGCAAATTAAAATATTTTTAATAGAATTGTACTTCACAGAATAAACAAGAACAAACAACCTCTTTGACTTACCCTTTCCTGTATATGCGGAGAGCTGCCATTTCCTTTCAGATGTGTGACTCCAGGGTGTATTTTCCAACTTGGGCACAAACAGAAGTCACAGCTGAATTTAGGCAATGCCCCAAAGAAATAAATGCCTACAATTTCAAAACTATTCATAATGAAAATGGAAAGTCTGGGCTGGAGGATTTATATAACAGGGTGGGTCATTATCTGTAGAGCAAGTTAAGGAGGGACAAGGTTGCCAAGTCATTGTGCAAAAAACAGAAATCACGAAAGGTCTGAGTATGAAATATCTTCTCACTTTTGCTTTCCCTTGAAACTTAATGACTTAGACAGAAAATGGGGGTATATGTACAATGTTGGATAACAGAATTATTGGATCTATGTATTGGCTTTCTACATCTGACATTCAACTGTAAACAACTGACAACTCACCTGATTTGAATTAGTTTATCCAAAGCATAAGGTTCCTGATTTCTTTTTCTGGAGAAAATAAGCTGGTTCTTCTGAACAGTTTTTTGTAATAAAGAGAAAAGGAGGTGCTATAACTAAGAGAACAATGTACCTAACAGACTTCCAGGCCTAAGGATTTGCCTGTCTACTCACTTCAAGTCTTGGAGAGAAGAGGCATTGTGGCTAGGAAGCCCCAAACCTCCCAAACACAGTTCTCTAGCTGCACAGGCCACAGATGGTCTTAAGAACTACTGAAAGCAAAATACCAGTATACAATCTTCCTATGATGAGCAGATCAGCCACAAAAGAGAAATGTGTAAATCAGAGAATTTTTTAAAATTTAGAATGCTGCTCTCAGAATTCTTTTTACATAGAATTCTGCCAAGGACCTCAATTTACATTAAAGATGAAAGAGATGTGGGGAAAATAAATATTTAAACTGTGATTGATGAGACAGGATGATGCAAGTTGGGTTAAAACAGGGCTAAAACAAAATAGAATCTAAACATTCAAAAGTCCTCGAGTCCCCATAGCCGCCCCCCCTCCCCCCAGTTCCTCACACCCACCATCTGGCCCGTGATTTCCAGTGGGACCATCCTCACTCACCCCATGCAAATCTCTTCAGTAGTTTCGACCTCCAAATGCTGTTTTCAACCTTTTCTTACCAGTGTGTGTCTGTGTGTGTGTGTGTGTGTCTGTGTGTCTGTGTGGCAGTGGTAGGCACTGACCCATGGTATCTACTGCTGGTCTGACCATAGCCAGCCTTTGGACTACTTGTCAGGCGAGGCTTACCCAAAGACAGAGAGGGAGACCCCTTGAGTAGGGGACATTTTTGTGCAGTTTGGGGAGTCCTGCCTTTAGCTTAAACAATAGTGAAAGCTAAAATGACAAGTCACTGAAGTTACCTGTTACTGTTAAAAATGGAACAAATTTTTCAGAACTGTTTGTTCTGTTCAAAAATTAAAATGGAAGGAAGAAGAGAGAGAGGAGAAGAGTAGTAGGAAGAAAAGACTCAGCTTTCTCCTCTGTTCATTTCCACTTCATTTTTTCTTTTTAATTTGATTAGTTGGCTTATAGTTCTCACATGCCTGCTACCAGCCATTTCTGGTTTTGTAACAACTTTTTCCTCACTATGAAAGTGTGATTTTCAGGAAATAAAAAGCCACTGGATATAATCAATTCCTATAAATATAAGATGAATTATGTATACAAAAGGAATAAGAGTTGATATCTGTTGCTACCATCACCCACAGACTGAAATGCTTGTTTCAGTCTTCTGGAATGTTCTGATGGCCATCATCTACTGATCACCCCTGAAGCAGGGCACTCCATAGACAGCCAAATAAAATTCCTGTGTGCATAATGCTTATGATGGCCTGAAAAGATCTTGGGGTGTGTCAGGAACCAAAACTAAATGGAGATTTTAACAGCTCTGACTCCCATATATTTTATACATTAAGTAATGTTATTTGTCTCTAAGTGTTTCTCAGCAGTTGAAGACTATTAATTGTAAATATTATTAGCAATATTAACTTTATTAATAATTATTATAGGTATGCTGAAAAATGTAAGCATAATGTTATATATCAGAGTTGTAAAATTTTTAATATGTATTTAGTTATTTTATATTTAAATAAGCTGCTTGCTTAGCCAGGCTTCTTGAAAGAATTCATTAAAATGCTTCTACAATGTGAAATATTCTAATTTCTACTTTCAGAAACATAAGGGCTCTAAAGTTTATAAAAGTTAATTTTCTATTTCAATAGCTTACATGCTTAGACAATATAAACTCTCGTTGGATAAGAAAGCTTTAATTCCATGACAGAACTGCATGCATTCTATAATTATATTGTATGCAGAAGGTCAGCATTCTAAATTACTTAGGTTCATTAAAGGTCATAACATGTAAAACATTTCTGGTCATTTAAAACTGTTTAACATATAGTTATTAGATTTCTAGCCAGGATGGGCATATGGTATTAAAACACATTTGAATAATTTGTTATTGTCATTTTTTTTTCAAAAATAGTAGTAATTATTTAATAACTTATTCTCATTTAATGTTTACAAATGCCTATATTTCTATATTTCCAACAGAAATCACAATAGTATGAATGTGTGCATGTAATGTGAATTACAATATGTATATTTATTTCAGTGTAAGTTTATTAAATAAGTACATTAAAAACATAAAGGTTAATGGTGCATTGGTCACTTTTATTTAACAGTAGTGAGTTTACTCATGCTTGCATTATAAAAGGATGAGTTGTGCAACAGTCTTGTGCCTAGGATTATTTCTATCCCCAAATACTGCTTGCATAATTATATTTTCTAATAAACCTAATCAATAGAACAGTCCTTTATTTGCCCCCACTCAAAATTTGTTGATTTAATTATGTTATACTATACTTGAAAAACAAGCAGGAAAGACAGCTTCTTCAGAGTTTTAGTTGTTACTTTCTAATTTGTTAAAGATTTTCTCCCAACAAATTATCTTAGGCAGTCAATTTGTATTAGACTTAATTGTAAATATTTATCAAATAAGTCCTGGTCAAAAATTTTTTTTAAGTACAAAAACAAGATTTTTCATTATCCTCAGTATCTTCCACAATCCAAAATATGGTTTTCTTATTCTGCTTTTGGAAAATAAATATAACAAAAATGATAATTATTATGACAGATTAGCTTAATTTATAGAAACCAAAGGAAGACGTGTAGAAAAAAAGAGTAATGCCTAGCTAGAGTATAAGAGGCATGGTGTCATTATTTATTGACTTGAAAAATAAGCTTGAATTGCAGCAATATACATGTACAGATGATCTCTCTGAATTAGTACCTAGACAATTAGTTTTGTGCAGAAAATAAACTTTGTTGAAAGTGCTTTCTAGATTGCACTGCCTCTAGGATGTTAAACACAGATTTCTTAGACATTTAAAAATTTATTAACAACTCTATTGAGTTATAATTGAAATACAAAAATTGCACATATTTAATGTATACAATTTGGAGAGTTTGGAACTTAGACATCTTTAAATGAAAGAAGTACTTTGTTATAAACCAAAAAAGAAAAGCAATGTGAAAATTCAGTAAATATAGATCAACTAAAAATGCAAAAAAACTCCTGTCTCTGTTTGAGGTGGGAAGCTGACTCAATCTAATTCAGGAAGAACATTCTAAATTCTTTGAGAATTAATTTATCTTTTATTTCTCTTAAAACCTGCCAAACCCATGGCAGGGGTGAGAGGAGGAGGGCAAGGATTGGTACAGCAATATATTCCATTTCCCTTTCCCCGCATTATAAAGAAGGAAAATATGGGCTATAAATTCTGGTTTAAAACTGATTTTTCTAAAGAATAAAAACATGTGTTTTAACAAATACATGCTGACAAACAGGAGGCCACAACAGTAATAACTATAATTAAGCATATCTGAAACACATAATGATGTGAATACACTAACAGCAATCACTGAAATTTCCTTTCACAAGCTGAATTCAGCAAACATAGTATATAAATTTCTAGGATAAAATTATAATTACATAGATTTTATCCATTTGTTCTCAAGTAAAATGATGTTAGGAACACTTACAAGTCTACAGTCCTAAAAAGCTCTTATCAGAAAGAAACATATTCACGTGCTAAAATAAAATCTATCATTCATGTGTGTGCATTTACTTGAGCCTCTAATCTATGTTAGTAGGATAGATATCCATCATGCTAAATATATGTACATTATAATAATAATGCAAATCAACACAGATCCACACACCTAGGATCTGAAAAAGTGAGACCATAATTAGAAGGAATTAATTGATGGAAAAGTAGGAATTAAATTTAAAAAACTTGAAAATGCAATTCACGTATTTCACATTATATTGTTTTCCTCTTTATTATTTTACAGCTAACTTGGTTTTCTACTACAGTGCTCTAGTCAGGGACTAAGAAACAAAGCAATTAGTCCACAGGACAAGGGGCTGAGGAGGTGTGAGAGTGACCTAGGACAGAGGAGCAAAAAGTTATGGAAACAGAAAAGGACCAAAATCTGCCTCAAAGTCATAAAAAGCAATCAAGAAGTTCTCAGTTTTAAAATGGCTTGCCTTAGAGGTAACAAATTAAAAGAAGAAAGTATATAAGAGAGAAAAATCCCTTTAATAGAACAGCAAGAAAACTTAGTATGATCCATTACCACTGTCCTATAAAGTTATTAGGAAAAATTCCACTAACTCTGCCCATATGTCCTGTCCTATGCAGATGGCTGGCCAGATAAAGTTGCCAGAGAGACAGCCCTGCAGTTCAGCCAAAACTCACTGCAGAATAGCTGTTTGTTGAAAAGTATGGTCATGGGATTTTAAAACTTAAAGTGACTTTAGAGTTTCTCCCTCCTGACCAGCTTCTTTTAAAAATGAGATAACTGGAACTCTCAAGCAGTCAAAAATTGCCTCTGATCAGGGTTGATATCAGGCCTGGTCCAGAATGTGGGTTTCTAAACTCTCAGTGTAATTAATCTATACGTAGTTTCATTCAATGTAATTTATTTGTAACTTTGATAAGAAAAAAACAAACACCCAGTTGATTCCAGCTGGATCATTGTTTGTGAAGTGTTCACTCTCCCCCACGTCTGTGAGGGTTTTTTCTGGACACTCTGGTGTCCTCCTGCAAACCAGAGCTGTGCACATGTCTACACTGTGCCAGTCTGTGAGTGTGGGGTGTGTGATGTGCCCCTTGAGGGAAGGGTGTCCTGTCCAGGATGGGGCCTGACTTTGCCTTGAGCTTCTGGGGTGGGCTCCAGCAACTTGCAACCCTGAACTGGAATAAGCAGGTGGAAAATAATGATCCTACTTGTTTTAATCTTTCTTAAATGTAGGTATAGCTCATATTTATTTCAGTTTAAAATTAGAATTGTTTTGAGTATTTACTCAGATGTTTTGTGACCAGAAATATGCTGTAGGAACTTAACTCTTGTTTATATAAATTAATTAACCTGTGGTAAAATTGGTTTGTTATACATCGTTTCACTTAAAGTCACAGCTTCTGAGAACCTATCGGTGACTTCAGTAAAAACACACTGTATCTTTAGCTTATCAATTGATCTGTCAATCAATCTATATTTAAACAAACAACACCATAGTCAACTCTTGGTTTTTCAGAAACCATGGATATTTTTGTTCTTTATTTTTAGTTTTTCACTGCTCAAATTCCACCAGGGGTGGAAAAATAAGTTCTTATTCAAATCAATTGGCTACGCTCTAGTTATCACTTTGTTATCAGTGATCAGTTAGAAAGAACAAAAGGTTCAGGCTTTTGTCTAAAAGGTAAATTGGAAATTACTGTTGGCTCTTAGTTTTTCATATATTCTTCATTCCTTGTACCATGGAAAGTATAAAGAGAGCTCTGCCCTGCTGGGAACTAGGACCGGCCGGCGGTGGAATACCAGCAGCTGTTGGGAGAGGTGCTCACAGGAGGTACTAGTGCAGGCGGGCAGGATGAGTCCTTCAAGATGCACAGTTGGTAGCAGCCAGGATCCAGCTGCAGTGGGCACACTGCGGGGGTGTCCCGCTCACTGGTGCTTCCATTCGCCTCTGGGAACTCTATTCAATACCCTCAAGGGGAGCACAGCTGAGTCAACAACTTGGGCAAAATATACTGAAAACAGAGGATGAGAAAACGACCTTGAGGGAGTTTAAAATCTTTTATTGGGTTTGTGAGAAACCAAGGTGTTAGCCGAGCACTCAAAGGACTCAGATGAAAATTGTGTCATATTAGAACAACAACAACAAATGAGATATGAAGCCAGGCAGACAAATTGTATGCACAGCATTTCTGAAACTTTTGGAAGTAGGAAGCCTTCATAAAGGAGTGTCAGTAGGAGTCAAATCCTGTACAAAAGCCAAGAGGCCAGCATATGTCTTTCTGCCCAAGTGAAACTGTAACTGGTGCTTCTGCTCTAACAGAGTGCCAGTCCTGACAGCAGATGTATAGCATGGCAAGCCAGCCAGTCTGCTGGCCTGAGCCCCCATCTGTTAGGAGAAATATCACATGAGTGGAATAAACTTGGAATAGAGTACCATTTTCCATGGCTTTTTCTAGGATTACAGACACTAATGATAAAATACAAATTGGCCTTGTTCCCACTGAAGTAAATAAGACCTTCAAATGAAAAGTTTAAAAAGAAAAACCAAAACAAATGCACACACACACATACACACACACACAAACCCAAACAAACAAACAAAAAATGACACCTAACAGTTTAAAATCCATTAAAATGCTATCTTTCATTCAGTTATAACTCCTTCATTTAGAAAATAAATAGGTCTACATTCTTATTTATAGAAAACTAAGAATTAGGTTGTCATCACCCTCTCTGCAGCAACAGGGTAGGCCTGGCAGGGAAGGGAGATCCCTGGTCATGAAGATGAGTCATTTTCATATTCTGACCAAGTTTCCTCTCCCCAGGTTCCATATCTGTCATATCTCTCCAGCAGTGAGTGACTTTCTCAATTTCTCTGTTTTCTTCCAGACCACCTACAGACACAACCCAGGGCCAGGGACATCCCGATATAAACACAGGTGGTAAACACAGCTGCATCATTGTGCTGGGGGGCAGTGGTGGCCATATGGTTGGAGTAACACTGTTGAAACATCATATTCCTATGTAGACTCAGCTTTATTTAGTTTTTTAAAATAAAATATGCAATAGTAAGTAAGTAGAAAACCACAGAGCTCTGCTTTGCTATAAAGCTGATTGGAGACATTTGACTATTTTGAAGACTGTGCATATACAGAGCTCTGAAGCTGATGAGGAACGTAGATGCTGATGCCACATAAAAACATTTGCTAGCATTTCACAATAGCAAGATTAAGGTAAAAACAAATGAGGCGAGGGGCTTCCTTAACCAATAGGCCCAATCTGAGAATCACTAAAACAGAGTTGTAATTGTTACAACCTTTGAGGATTTTAAATTGTCCTTGTGATCTTAAACCATAAAAGATTCCAGTGAAGGATGACAACATGGGTGGTACTTGGTGAGATGTCTCAATCATTCTTACATTGTCATTTACATATTAAATTTTGCTCACATTTTTGTGCCCTTAAGTGATCATTAAGCATACTTTGAAATAGGCAACTGGAAGTAGGTCCAACTCTGCTACTACCATAATGTATTCTTATTTTTAGTTTTGCATTCAACATTTATTTATTGAGCATCCACTATTTGTGAAAAAGGAGTGAACAATACAAAGCCTCTTTCCTCAAAAAGCTTATACCCTAGTGGAAGGAGACTAAAAAAAAGTAAACAAATAGATAATATATGTACAAGTTGTGGTTAGTGCTATTACTGGTTACTGGTGTATTGAATACCTGCTGCATAAGGCTCACTTGTATCTACAATGATGAATATGACAGGAATCTGCTAGCAAGGGCCTTAGAAGCTGAGTTAACAAAAGACCAAACAATTGTCAGTCTTTGGTAAAAGGAATCACTAAGATATGGCAAATTGTAGTTGTTTTGAAGATTATATTTTATAGTAATATGGACCATTACAAACTGATATGCTATGCAGTATGAAACACTTTAAGTGTTCATTTAATGTTTAAAAAAAAATCTTAAGAATAGGAAACTGTGCCTACTATAGTGTTTCCTAAGGCTAAAACCAAAGAAATTTCACATTTCTAATGATTTTTTTTTAGGTCAAACTAAACCTAAGGCAGAAATGAAAACACAAAGCTATAATGATATTTAATTGCCTCAATAGCTACTTCAGCAATTTTATGTTTAAGTATTTTATTTGCCATCAGCTTTTGCATATATTTCACCAACATTTGCTAGCTGGCTTTGAGAAAAGAAAACAACATCAGTAGTTCTTATATTAGCAAAAGATTCTCTTTCCTCTTTTGAGTGTTTTTGTTTCAGGAATGCAGTACTGTATTATCTTTTTTTTTTTTTTTTTTTTTTTATTCCTTTTTATAACAAAATTAACCTGAACATCTGTTTTCATTTTTAGTGATACTTTTAAATTCCTTGATGGTTGAGTGCCAACTAAAACTTGAACAGATTTCAAGGAAAGACAATTGCCTTAGAAACAAAGAAATTAAAAGGAAAAAAAACTCAAGCCTTTGAGCTTTGCCAATAAAAGCACTGTTCATGATAGAGGCCAAAGGTTAACTCAGTAGAATAGGCAGTCAATGGTGTGTGCTCAGAAATCTAAATACTACATAGCTATCCACAATCTGAGTAAACATGAATGTCCAGCTCAGGAACTCTTAATAAAAGGAGTTAATATGACTACAGAATTAATTGATGCTAACTAAGCCACCAAAGACATAACTGTCCCATTAATATGACCACATAATTATGCAGAACACTGTCATTGATCTTGTGTGGATCTTGTGTGGAAGCAGAGCAAATATTGAAATTGAGCTTGCAAGTCAATATTCTAGACTTAATTTCACATGAGAAACCCAAAAACGCCAAAACCTGGATGGGGAAATCATTTGTGAACTATTTCCTGGCTTCATAAAGAAGATATAAAGAATGAGTTCCAGAAGGGGTCAATGGGGGGGAAAAGGACATATGTAAAATTTTCAATAATAAGGATTTTTTTTTAAATGAGTTCCACACACAAACACTCAATCCAGGAAAGATCTGTGAATCCTCAAGAGCCATTCATATGGTAGGATCTCCTCACTTGAGAAATGACCTGTCACTGAGACACAGAGGGGAAACAAGAAAGGGTTTCATTTCACCACGAACAGGGTACCACTACCAGGGACACAGAAAACTTCATTTCCTTTCAAGCTCTGCTGCCAGGCCTCTGACTCGTGTTTCTTGTGTTTAGGAAAGATCTGTGAATCCTCAAGAGCCATTCATATGGTAGGATCTCCTCACTTGAGAAATGACCTGTCACTGAGACACAGAGGGGAAACAAGAAAGGGTTTCATTTCACCACGAACAGGGTACCACTACCAGGGACACAGAAAACTTCATTTCCTTTCAAGCTCTGCTGCCAGGCCTCTGACTCGTGTTTCTTGTGTTTTAAATGGATGATCCCAGGACATTGAGCTATTGCTCACTGGAGTCTTCCCATGTAAAGGAGCGAAAAATGAAGTCATGCTAAGTCTCAGAACTCAAAGCGGCCATATGAATATCACCTTCTTTTTCTCGGGATGTATTACAGGTATGCAAATTCAACACATAAAGATATTTGAGTCATATAAGTGTAGGTTGTTTTTGGTCTATGACAGTGGTCAGCAAACTCATTAGTCAACAGAGCCAAATATCAACAATACAACGATTGAAATTTCTTTTGAGAGCCAAATTTTTTAAACTTAAACTATATAGGTAGGTACATTGTTATTAACTTAATTAGGGTACTCCTAAGGCTTAGGAAGAGCCACACTCAAGGGGCCAAAGAGCGGCATGTGGCTCGCGAGCCGCAGGTTGCCTACCACTGGCTATGATAATGACTATCTTGGCTGGATTCCCTCAGAATCCACCCCTGAGATATGGTTTCAAGGGATAGTATTTAACTTGGGAGGGAGTAGCAGGAGACACCAGGAGGGGTATGGGGAAGCCAGGTGGGGAAAGGGAAGGAAGTCAATAAAAGGTGTGCTGTGAAGGCCTTCCTGAGGATGCTGGAGCTCAGTCTCAAGGGAAGTTCTGGCATACACTGGATAACATGCCTCCCAGCTACCCCAGGAGAGAGGCAGCCTGACTGGGTGAAGCCTACTTCTGGTCCAGTGAACTCTGGTCAGTGTGTCCAGCTTGCCCTGATCCAGGAAAAAAGCCATGAGGTACAAAGGGGCAGGCTTTCCCAGAAAGCAGACTTCAGAGAACAGGTGTGTGTGTGTGTGTGTGTGTGTGTGTGTGTGTGTGTGTGTGGGGGGGGGGGTGGGGGGGGGTGAGGGGACAGCAGAGAAATATGGGTTAGCTCTGATGGCCTCTGTTACTATCCATCCTTCACATGCTGTGTTGTGTTCAGTTTTCCCTGTTACTGATTCCTCACACTGATGTCATCATACCCACATCAGGAGTATTGATAAGTGGAGCTATGGGTTCCTGCTACAGTTGTACCTAAGGCCATGGTGATTCCCATTATGTACCCCTGTATTGCCCATTCTAGATGCCTTCACCCTGGACTAACACTTCTGCTAGCCTGGATTGCTTCCTTGACAAGTGGCCTACATCTTTGTCCCTGTGTCCCTTTGTCCCAGGCTAGGTAGGGTCTAATCCCTTATTGCCATGTCCATCACCAAGCATGGAAAAGATGTCCAGTGAGTGTCCTAAGTTCCAGAAATAATCCTCCCTGCCCCATTTCCTCCTAATGATAAGGGTCAATTTTTGTTGCCTTTATGGTGAAGCCCAAATGAAGAGAGGCCTTTAGATTTAGTGGAACTTTCTGTCCCCTGGCAGAGCATCTTCCCCTGATAGAAAAGCCAGGACTCAATCAGAGATGCAGCACTCTGATATATATATATACCAAAATATATATTGTATCCCTTGGCACAGCAATCCAACCCTGAGAAATATCATCTACAGGCTGGAGCCTTAGCTTTGCCTTTAGAGGCTGTTCTAATGTTCTATCATTATGCTCTATCTCACAGCTTCTGGGTGTGTGATGTATGGCAGTGGATCTTGTGGTATTGTTCCCTTTCTCATACCTCTTTCACTCTAAAAGGAGTTCCTGGCCCCAGGTGATATTATGGAAATCCCAACAATGAACAATCAGATTCTATGTGAGCAACCCAACAGCAATGCTTGCCAGGGCCCTGCAGGCAGGAAGACAAACCCAAACCTAGGATATGTATCTGGGTTTGTGGAAATGAACTTGTTGCCAAGTGACTGCCTGGTTTTCTTGAGGGAATGCCACAATCTTTTTGCAGCAAGCGTTCAGGAATCTGGAGAAGGGCCACACATAAATGGATACACTAGACAAGAAATATAAATTTAGAAGGCATTGGGGGAGCCAGACAGATACGTACTCTCTAGTGGAGTGGTTCTCTGACTTTTCCATCCCCTTTGCTTTTATTTACTAGAATATACATTTGCCCTTTAGCAAAGCAAACACACATCAATGGTAAGGTTTGGTAAACAATAAAGGATTATCAGGTTAGGAGAATTGCCTTCAGCTGTTCAGCCAGCAGCAGGTAATAATATGTGAATATCAAAGTCCATCAGCCTTCTGATGGACTCCTCACATTTATTATGCTAACTACTGCTGGTCTTTGCCTCCATCAAGGGAAGGTACATTACCATTGGTTTGCACACTGGCCACTGCAGGTGAAGGGGGTGGTCATTCTGTCTAGATCTGCCATCCCTGCCACCATGGCTACTCCATTCATAGGCCCATTGTACAAATATGGGGGTGACCCAGGACAGAGGCTGGTCATATTTCCTCGGCACTGGTGCCCCTCTGCTGTGGATGCTCTCTTGTGGGCATTCATGTGACACATACAGACGGGCAAAGATGAAGTTTGTGTGTGGTACATGTGTGAGTTCTTGGGGTGAGAGGTGGCAACACCCTCACCATGGTTATGCCTCTGTTTCATGGCTATGCTCCTCTCTACTCAGCTGTAACTGGTCACTGCAACAGGTCTCCTACCTTTGGGAAGTTCTGGTCTGGAAGCAGGTAGCATACTCTTGATCACATAAAGTCCCAATGGCAGGTAAATTCTCCCAAGAACTTCACCCCATCCTCAGCTCCACTCTGATGGCAGTAAGCACAGGCTTCTTCCTGCATGCCTGATACTAACCTGGTTCAGAGCTAGTTGGGTGAATACCTTCCAAACCTCAAAGAAATGTCTGACCCCAATTGCTTCTGGCTCTCTGTGTGATGTGGAGTGACTTTAGGGTGACCATATATTGTCCAAACAGGGACACTTTTCACAGTAAAAAGGGCACTTTTGATGATTAAGCCAGGACAACAAACAAGAAACAAAGTTATCGCATGCAGAGTTGGAACCCCCTAGTTATCTGCTACCTTTTCCAATCTCAGTGGGCAATTTCTGGACTACTATAAAAATCCCTCTGAAAACCCTGTCACACAAGCTTAAACTCCATCATCCTCCATAATGTCATTTTTTTGCATAGACTCTTAACTCCTTTGCTTCTTCTGCCTTGTAAAACTCCAACCATAGTTACAAATAGTTTTCTACTACCTACCTACACCACAGTGGCCAAAACATACAAAAGCATGATGACTGGTTCTATTTTAAACTTAGTGTTAGGCCCATTCTTGAGTTCCATTATGCCCCACTTGGGGCTCTTGCCCCGCCTGGGGATTGTAGGTTTCATGATTAAGGCCTTCCCTTTCCAGTAAACTGCCTAACCGTTTCTAGTGGATCGCCTATACCTGGTTCCACAGGTTACTCTGACTGACCTTTATAAGAGATGTAAATATCCCACTCCCCCTACTCTACCCGCCCTGATACCATGTTGGTCTGAGCCCTTCCGCTAGCAGATGTAATATTAAATTTATAATTCTTTACCCCTTCTGGCCTCATGAGTTACTCTGTTCCTCCTTTGGTGACCCTAATACTTAGGATGACACATCCCAAGAAGTTTTTACCACTTTTTCTTAGTAATTTGCTTCACAATATCCAAGACAAAGATTTCACTCTTTCTCCTCAAACCTTCCTTGCCCCTCATCCTCCATTATCACGGACGATCCTGCTGCTTCTTTGGCTAATAAAATAGAAGCAACCAGAAGAGTATTTTGTCATTTTCCGGAACCACCTTCCACCATCCCCCATGTCATTTCCTTCCTAGACTGCTGCAGTTGCTTCCTAAGTGACATTCCTTGTCCTCTTGCCATGTCATGGGTTACCGTCAGCCTACCCTGTTGTCATCCACCTTCGTACACGTAGCGCCTGTGCCACGGGTGTGTTCACCGAGTTAGCTGAATTTAAACGATCAACGCTCAGGACTTGCAGGCTGCACACTGACTTTCTCCTCCACAACTTCCAGGGTCCTGTGG
>NW_005361391.1:2590636-2598071 GCF_000412655.1 Myotis brandtii
CCCATTTGCCTCTGGTTAGGGCTACACTGGGCATTTCCCAGGCGTCTGTCACAGTCGTAGCATTGCCAGCTGGCGGCTCCGGTTCCACTGGAGGTAGGTGCCGTTGCAGATCCAGCCCAGAACGGCGGGTGACCGGCCGAGTCCTGTCCCTGTGAGCTGCCCTCGGGACCTGCCGCCCGGCTGCGGAGCCGGCTCCCCGCTCAGTAACTCGCCCACAGGCCTGGCGGCGCCTGGCCCGCCCTCCGGGGACTTAGTACACGGACGCTGCCTCAATTCCAACAAACACTTCTTGAAGGGAAATAGGCTAGTTTTAATCATTGGAGGCTAATCATACTAATAAGTATGAGAAAATTTTGTTTCATTGTTTTTCGAGTCTGGGAAAACTTAAAAAAACTCTCTAAAAATCAGTCACAGGTTAATGAAATCACTGGGTGCTCCGTATTGGAAAGCTGCTACCAATTCAGGCTAATATGGACCTATTTCCTAATGAGTAACACTGTTTCGTTTGTGTTAGTATATTCCGGGCAGACTCCGTGTACCATACTAATAACAAAGGCACTGAAACCCAGAAACTTGCCCAGGGTCACCTGTGTGCTCAAAGGTGTTGAATCAAGGGGGATAATAGAAAGAGGATGATATGTGCTTACTATTTCAATGTTCTCTTAGGTTTAAGAAGAAACAATAATTTTAAGCAGAGAAGCAGAGGATTCCCCAGTGTAACTAGGAAGTTTCACAAAATGATTTTTTCCTTGTCAAGCATTTAATTTCCTGTACTGCATATCATTTTGAAGGATTCTCTTTCGAAAAGACAGCTGTTAACCTGCTAAGTGAAATTTACATTCCACAAATATTTGAGAGCATGTTATATAAATCTTATGGGAAAAGAAATTGGTACTCGAAAAACTTTGCTCTAGTAAAGGACTTTGGACAATTTCGAGGGTCAGGCAGAGGCAGGATCAGGTGGTGGAGGACATGCTTTTTAAAGTTAGTCTCTCACTTTTTCACCCATTCTCTAGCTTACTCTTCATCTAGCCAGGATTCCTAGTACAGCACTGACCGCATAGTAGGAACTTGAATGTTCACTGAATGGGTAATTTTTGGCTAGTATTAAATAGAGAGGATTTTGAAATGGACTAGAATGTGAGATAGCATGAATCACAGTGCTAAGGAGAATGCTGAAGTGTAGATTGTTCTCAGACTTCAGGGAACGTGGCCATGTGTCCCCTGGAGTGGCTGGTGAAATCCAATGGTGTAGTAGTGTCCAGTTGTAATCACACGATTCTATGTTTATGTTAATTTAAAGTAATTGTTATTGATATAAACACAAAGTAATTGTTGAGAAATTACAAATCTTGAAGGTGTGGACACACTTATAGATATCCTTGGACTTCAGTTTGAAAATTACAGTCAAAGGTATTTTGGCTTAGTAGTCAAAGCAACCACCAATCTGCTTTGTAGCCTGGACTGTTTCTTAGCCTCTTTGGGCTTCAGTCTCCATTTTCCTATAATTAGAGAATACATAAAACTAGATTATTTTTCAGAGTTCTTTCTGCTTTGAAGTTTTCCAACTCAGTGAATCCTATAACCACTTAGCACTTGTCTTATCCCTGTGTTGTCTTAGGGGCTATAGTTATTGCTGATATTTACATATCTGTCAAAAGACTAAGCTCTTGCTGGACAGGGATTAGTCTTAGTCATTTTTCTATCTACCAATTTTAGCATATGCCTGACCACATTGGGAATAAAATAATGTTAGCTTAGATTCAGAAGGGGCATTTTTACCATTTCAAAGAATAGCTAAAAACTAAACTATAGTATTGTGTGTAAGTACAGCAGAAATTCAGAGAAGGGAACGATATGTTGAGGTAGAGTAATTGGGAAGGCTTCATGGAGGTCAGACCTTGATGGGAAGGATGTGCCCTTCAGAGGGAAGGCAGGTGAACAACTGGGCAGCACAGGAGTAAAGACCCACTGACGGGTAGGTAAGTGATGCATTTTGAATTATGGAGTGACTTGAAGGTCAGGCATAAGAATTTGAAACTAACTGATTAGGCTCCCCCCCCACCCCCCTTAAATATTATATTAGGTTTGCTCAAAAACTTGATGTAATATAGGAGGGGACCATACAGTTTGCTTTACTTATGATTTTGGTTTTAGTAATTCTTTCTACTTACTATTTCCCACTTAGAGAAAATCTTGGTGCAATAATGGAAAGAACAGTGGACACCAGGATTTAGGAATCCTGGATTTTAGTTAATTGGAACGTAAACTGCACAAGATGGACCCAAGCATGCCTTTGTTACCTGGAACAAAGTTACCTGGCTCAGAACATAACTTTGTTACCTGGCACAAAGTTAGCATTAGTAATCATTGTGCAACACTGAATGAGTTCTCGCTTTGCTACTTGCTAGCTGTGCTGCTTTTGGCTTAGCTTCATCAAAATGAATTTTTTAGGCCTTTTTCACTTATATAGTTCTGTGATTTTGGATGGCTTATGATTTTCTTTTTCAATATGTTTTTATATTGATTTCAGAGAGAAGAAGGGAGAGGGAGAAAGAGATAGAAACATCAGTGATGAGAGAAAATCATTGATTGGCTGCCTCCTGTGGTCCCCCCAGTGGGGACCGTGCCTGCAACTGGGGCAAGGAATTGAACTGTGACCTCCTAGTTCATAGGTCGACGCTCAGCCACTGAGCCACACTGGCTGGGCTATGATTTTCTTTTTATTGTTCACATTACAGATGTCCCTTATTCCCTACCCGTCATACCTCCCCTCTTCCCAGATGTCACCCTTCCCTCCTTCTGGCTTTAACCACATTGTTGTCTGTGTCCATGGAGTATGCATATATGTTCTGTGGCTATTTCTTCACCTTCTTTCATCCCTTCAGCACCCCCGACTCCCCCAAATCTCCCTTCTGACATCTGTCAGTCTATACCATCTATATATATAAAAGCCTAAGCAACCGTTCGACCCTTCGACTGTTCTGTTCGACCAGTAGCTATGATGTACACTGACCACCAGGGGGCAGGCGCTCAACATATGAGTGGAAACCACAGGCATGGAAACATGGAACAGACTGATGAATCTCAAAGGGAAGGAGGGAAGGGGGAGGGTGGGAAGAGATTAACCAAAGATCTTATACGCATACTAGAGGCCTGGTGCACAGATTTGTGCACCAGTAGGGTCCCTCAGCCTGGCCTGCGGGGATTGGGCCAAAACCGGCTCTCCGACATCCCCTAGGGGTCCCGTATTGCAAGAGGGCGCATGGATTCTTTCAGATTGGTTCATGGTTATAATTTTGTTAACCATAATTTTGAGATGGAGCAGGAGAGAGATGATTATTATAGAACACTGGACCAAAGAGTTCATGACCCTGTTGCTAAGACTTGTCTGACTTGTGGTAGAGCTGCTCAGGAATAATAGAGTCTGAGTTTATAGAAAACTGAAGGAAGTAAATTGCCATTCTTTAAAACCCTTTTCCCAATTTCTCTGGGAGATCTGTTTTGGGGTCAGTTCAGCCCAGCCTCAAGGGGCAAGTCTATCCTTGGCTAGATTGAACATGACTCAAGGAAGATGTGGCGAAATCAATAGTTTGATTATGTTGCTGGGTAGCCTGAGATACTAGTTGAGTATAAGTTTATGATTAAAACTCAGTAGGCAGCTCTGCAACCAGATTTTTGTGGAGTCCTTTAGATCCAAGATGGCTCTCGACTGGATAAGTCTACCTAGTGCTTCTCAAGCATTAATCTGTACACAAATCACTAAAAATGTAGATTCTGACTTAATAGGATTTGACTGGGATCCTGAGATTCTGCCTTTCTGATTTGCTCCCTCATGATGCAAGTTTGAGTAGCATGGGGAGAAATAAGATAGGATTTGGGAATTTTTATTTTTTTGATACTTTTTGATATTTTTTGAGGGGAAATTTTTACTTTACTATGGCTTCATCTAAGAAAATAGTGCTTTAACATTAGGAGGCTTTCCTTGGTCTTCAGTGAGTCAGAGCTTCTATATTTCCAACTCCTAGCTTTACCTGAGTGAACCTCTGGGGACCTGCCAGGGTAAGACACTTGCACACCTTTTTGTTCAGATTTCTTGTCTCTTATTTAAAAAAATTCTTAATAGTAAAACAAATTCTAGACCTATTTTTGTAGTTACATTTTTTTTTGTTCTCCCCCAACCCCCATAATATTACTGCTACTAGTTATTTTTAGTCTGAAGTTATGTAAAAATGATACTTTGGAAAATTAAGATTGTGACACAATGAAATACGGGAAAGTTATAAAATTAAAATTTTCTGACGTCTTTTGAATAAATACTTTAAATATACCCTGTGTGCTTTATTAAAGGAAAAGAGGCAGGCAAGTAAAACTAATATAATGTAAATCTAAAAGAAAATGCATTTATTAAAGTAATTATTATAAATTATAAGAAAATGTGGATTTTAGTCTTTATTTTAATAAAATGTTTTTATAATGGTAATTTTCTCTTCTGACCTGTGATGGATAGGAGGTTAATTGAAGTTAAATGGATGCTTTGTTAATCCTTCATCAATTACTAAATTGGTATGGGGGAGTGCAGGTCAAGGCTACACAAGGCCATGACTAGCTTGTTTTCTTTGGGAGGTTTTTTCCTTTCTCCATACCACACATCATTCTGTCTTGCTGTAAGTAGAGGAGACTCTGCTCTCTCTTCCTCCCTCCCCCCTCACTCCCTTCCCTTTTCTCACTCTCTAATCTCCTCTCCCTCCCCAGCCCTCCCTTTTCCTTCTTTCTGTGCTGCAGAGTGACAGCTTGTAGATGTTGCGTGCAAGGAGTTCAGCTGGTGCTGTGTGGTCCCAGTGTGTGGTCTCCACTCAGCCCAGAGGCTGCTAACAGGGTGGATGAGAGAGAGAGCAAGACTATTTACTTTAATTTATTTCGGATGCCGGAATTGTGTCCAGAGTTTCTCCAAAGCTTGATTCCACATAGCTAGTAGCTTCAAATCCCTTACAGCTGTGGTACAGTCTCAGCACTGCAACTGGTCTCTCCCAACAGTCATTTTACATAGCATCTGCCTGTTTAAATCGCTCTCAGCTCAGAAATGTTAATGACACTGCTGAGTGCTGTGATTATTTTGCTTTCACTATGTCATATATATGGCCTTGAAGAAGTTTCATTTGAGGCAGAGCTAGAGAAGTAAAGCAGAAAATTTAAGATAAGTGACAAAGTTGATGTATTTTTAGAAATTGGGAAAGCTATTTATTATACAAAATTTGGGTCACATTAATCCAACTCTGCTTATATAAAAAAATCTGGAGTTACATGACATATTGTCATATTTAACAATTTTAATAAAATTAACCAATTTAAGCTGACAGTTGATTCCTTGACCTTTTTTGAGCATCTACATTGATTTTGGCATGCCTGTTTATTGTAGTTATTATATTTGTCGGCAGTAATAAATGGCTTATTTCATCATAAAGATTTAACAAGTTGAGACAAATGAAACTTTGTTTTCATGCAATAATACACATTTAGAACAATATATTTTCCCCAATTTTTTTCATTATAAATGGCTTAGCAATAGCTTCTTGATTTTGTTCCTTTCTCATTTCAAAACATTCTTGTTGAGATGGTCAAGTATTTTATAACTTAAGTAAGCATGTATAGACTCAATATTAGTTGGGATTTTGCATAGTTTGTTCATTTCCCTGTCTTCCTAGCAGTCTTGTTGGAATGGAGTTTCTCTTATTGATGTGTTGTCCAGGACTACAAAATCTAGGCCATTGACATTTTCCAAAGGAGTTATTATTGCACCTTATTGTTGTTCTACTGCTTTTCCCACTACTTTTAATCCTGAGTTTCAGTACAGTCCTATGCACTTAACGATGGGCATAAAATCTGAGAAATGAGTCATTAGACAATTTCATATTTGTGTAAACATCACAGAGTGCAGTTACACAAACCTAGATGTTACAGCCTACTACACATCTAGTCTGTATGGTAGCCTGTTGCTCCTAGGCTACAAACCTGTACAGCATGTTATTATATTGAATACTGTAGGCAATTGTAACACAGTGGTATTTGTGTTTCTAAACATATCTAAACATAGAAAAGGTACAGTAAAAATACGATTATAAAAGATAAATTGTGGTATACCTATTAAGGCACTTAGCATGAATAGAGCTTGTAGGACTGGCAGTTGCTTGTGAGTCAGTGAGTGAGTGATGAGTGAATATGAAGGCCTAGGATGGACATTATTGTATACGACTGTAGGCTTTATAAACACTGTACATTTAGGCTACACTAAATTTATAAAACAACACTAGATTAAATCAAAGCACAGGAAAAATGATAATATCAAGAGACATGGATGTAAAAAACTATGGCAGGAGTAATGCAGCATGCTGTTTTTCAGCAAACTTTTTTTAACAAATAGAAAGAATACCTTCTAAAATAATTTAAAAAGTATAGTATAATAAATATATAAACCAGTAACAGTCATTATTATCAAGTACTATGTACTGTACATAGTACAGGGTGTGTAAAGCCTTTCTTACTCCCTCACCTTTTCAATCCTGGCAATGGTTTCTTTAGTCTCATTTGATCTTGAATCAGAAGATTTCAGGAATTTAGTAGTGTCAAATGCTTTTTTATTTTTTATTATTTTCTAAAATTTTATTTATTGATTTTAGAGAAAGAGGAAGGGGAAGAGAGAGAGAGAGACATTGATTTGTTGTTCCTCTTATTTATGCATTCATTGGTTCATCAAACTGAAACCTTGGGATGATACTCAAACCAATGCTTGAATCGGCCAGCCAGAGTTCAAATGCTTTTTTAGAAAATGCTATCATCCTGTATTCTTGGCATCTATTTTTTTTTTTGGTTCTAGGTTTGTGGTGATAATGGTAATCTAATGCTTTAAATAATTCTGAAGCAAAATTGGTCTGTTCACAAAGTTGTGCAGCTGTCACCACTTTGTTAATTCTGGAGCATTTTTATCACTCCAAAAGGAAACTCTGAACCTACTATCAATCCTTTCCCATTACCCCTCTTCTAGCCATCACTAATCTACTCTCTGTCCCTATGAGTTTACCTATCTTTAAATTTCATATAAATAGATTCATGCATCATACGATATGTAATTTTTGTGTGTCAGTTATGGAAAAATATATGCACAGTAGTAATTAGTTTATATCTTTTACATTACCCTATACCTTTTACCTAGCAAGTGAAAATTATGTGTGTGTGTGTGTGTGTGTGTGTGTGTGTGTGTGTGTATTGTTAACAGAGAGGAAGGGAGGGGGAGGAGAGAGACAGAAAATCAATGATGGCCCTGACTGGTTTGGCTCAGTGGATAGAGCGTCAGCCTGCGGACTGAAGGGTCCCAGGTTCTATTCCAGTCAAGGGCATGTACCTTGGTTGCAGGCAAATCCCCAGTTGGGGGTGTGCA
>NW_005361391.1:2598351-2612593 GCF_000412655.1 Myotis brandtii
TTCCCCCAAAATGTATGCATACAAATTAAATAATTATAAAGGTAGTGTTTATTAAAATACATTTCATTTTCAAAATTGAGCTATTAGCTGTTAAAGTATGCATATATTTTTTGGGACATAAATTACAGTTATGAAATAATCATTATAAATAGAATTGAAGGAATATTTTGGAAACTCACAAATATTTAACAGGAGCTGTGAAATGCTCTAGGCTTCTATTTGCTAGAAATGCCACACGCATCTATTATCTGTTAGTCACCCAGCTCTTTGGGTGAGTCATGCAGGATCCAATACCAACTGTCTTGAGTTTCACCAGTGTCATTGCTAATTTGTTTGAAATTTGATCTGGCACTCTAAAGGGATAAATCTTGATTGAACCAAATTCCTCTATGTTTGTTGATTTATTGATGATAGCCATTCTGACAGGTGTGAGGTAGTTTCACATTGTGGTTTTAATTTGCATTTTCTTGATAACTAGTAATGTTGAGCATCTTTTCATGGGTATGCTGGAAAAATAATATGTCCTCTTTAGAGAAATGTCTATTCATGTCCTCTGTCCATTTTAAAATCAGATTATTCTTTTGATGCTGAGCTGTATGAGTTTTTTAATATATTTTGGATATTAATCCCTTATCAGATATATCAGAGGCAAATATGTTCACTATTCAGTAGGTTGGGTTTTGTTTTGTTGATGGTTTTCTTTGCAGTGCAAAAATTACCTAGTTTCATGTAGTTCTAGTTATTTATATTTGCTTTTGTTGTCTTTGCCATAGGGGACATATCTGAAAAATATTGCTAAGGCTGATGTCAAAGAGTTTATTACCTGTTTTCTTCTAAGAGTTTTATGATTTTAGGTCTTACATTTAGGTCTCAAATCTATTTTCAGTTTATTTTTGTATATGGTATAAGAAAGTAGTTTAATTTTTTTTTTTTTTTTAATGTATCTGTCTCTATTCTGTTCAAAGGATTTATTTACTAGAGGCCCAGTGGGGTCCTTTGGCTTGGCCTGACATCCCGGCTCTCTGACATCCCCTGAGGGGTCCTGGATTGTAAGAGGGCTCAGGCCAGGCTGAGGGACCCCACCAATGCACGATCGGTGCCGGGGAGGGACGTGGGAGGTTTGCCAGCCTTGGAGGGCTCCTGGGCGTGTCCAGCCTGTCTCGCTAAGTGCCATTCGGCCGAACCCCAGCAGCAAGCTAACCTACCGGTTGGAGCATCTGCCCCCTGGTGTGGTTAGTGCACGTCATAGCAACTGGTCGACCGGTCAGCTGTCTGCCCTCTGATGGTCAGTGCACATCATAGCGTTTGAGCAGCCTTAGCATATCATTAGCATATTACACTTTGATTGGTTGAATGGCTGACCAGTCGACCAGACACTTAGCATATTAGACTTTTATTATATAGGTTTTTTTGCCAGTTCCGTGCTGTTTGATTACTTTAGCCTTACAATATAGTTTAATATCAGGTAGTGTGATACCTCCAACTTGATCTTTCTCAAATTGCTTTGGCTTTTCAGGGTCTTTTGTGGTTCCATATAAATTTTAGGATTATTTGTTCTAGTTCTGTGAAAATGCCATTAGAATTTTCATAGGGATTGTATTGAATCTGTAGATTGCTTTGGGTACTATGGACATTTTAATGATGTTAATTCTTCCTATTCATGAGCACGTTATATTCTTTCATTTACTTGTGTATTTTTCAATGTCTGTCTTCATTGTTTTATAGTTTTCCAAATACAGGTCTTTTAATACCTTGTTAATTTTATTCCTAGGTATTTTATTTTTTTGGATACAATGGATTGTTTTCTTAATTACTCTTTTTGATAGTTCATAATTGGTGTCTAAAAATGATACTCATTTCTAAATATTAATTTTATATCTTGCTATTTTACTGAATTTGTTTATTAGTTTTAATAATTTTTGTTAGAATCTTTAGGGTTCTCTCTATATAGTATCATGTCATGTGCAATAATACAGTTTTACCCCCTACCCCCAATTTGGATGCTTTTTTTTTGTTGTTTTCTTGTTTGTTTGCTGTGGCTGGGACTTGCAATACTATCTATATTATAAAAGCCCAGTGGCCCTAACGCCATAACGACCAAAGACTGGTCACCAGGAGTCTGTGTGTGCAGCGAGGCATGTGCGGGTGGAGGGGGGGGGGCTGTGTGTGTGGATGGGTGGGGACTTGACTCTGGGTCCCATGGCACGGTGGGACTTGACTCTGGGTCTTTTGGCGCGGCGGGGTCTGGGGTCCCGGGTCTTGCACGATTTCCTGCGGGTCTGAGTCTTGCATGATTTTGTACACTGGGTCACTAGTGTTGAATAAACGTGAAAATGGACATCCTTGTTTTGTTCCTGCTCATAAAGAAGGTTTCAGCTTTTCACTATTGAATATAATGTTAGCTATGGGTTTGTCATATGGTCTTTATTATGTTGAAGTATATTTCTTCTATCCTGAGAGTTTTTATCATAAATGTTGGATTTTGTCACATGTTTTCTTTGCGTCTTTAGAGATGATCATATAATGTTTATCCTTCATTTTTGTATGTGGTGTATTACATTAATTGATTTGTGGACATTGAACCAGTCTTGCATCAAGTAGGAATAAATCCCACTTGATCATGGTATATGATCTTTTTAATATATTGATGAATTTGGTTTGCTAATATTTTGTTGATGATTTTTGTATCTATGTCCACCAGGGTTTTGACCTGTAATTTTCTTTTTTTGTAGTGTCTTTGGTGTTAGGGTAATACTGGTCTCGTAAAATGAGTATGGGGTCTTTCTCTCCTCTTTAATTACTTGAGGTTAGGTATTAGTTATTCTTTGAATGTTTGGTAAAATTTACCTGTGAAGTCATCTGGTCTAGGACTTTCGTTGGGAGTTTAAAAAATTTTTTTTATTACTGGTTCCATTTCATTAGTAGTTATCAGTCTCTTCAGATTTTTTGTTTCTTCCTCATCAGTCCTGGAAGATAGGATGTTTTTAGGAATTTATTCATTTCTTCCGGTTTGTCCAATTTGTTGGCATATAATTGTCTGTAGTATTTTCTTCTAATTCTTTTGTATTTCTGTGGTATCAGTTGTCACTTCTCTTTCATTTATGGTTTTAATGATTTGGGGCCTCTTTTTTGTGATGTGTCTGGCTAAAGATTTATAATTATGCTTTTAAAGAATAGTTTCTTGGTTTTATTGTTCTTTTCTATTGTTTTGTTAGTTTCTATTTTATTTATTTCTGCTCTGATCTTTATTTCATCTTTCCTTCTACTCACTTTGAGTTTTGTTTGTTCATTTTCTAGTTCCTTTAGGTTAAAAACTTCTTTGGCTCTCCCACAGATTTTGGGTTGTTGTGTTTTATTTTCATTTGTCTTAAGATATCTTTTTATTTCTTCCTTAATCTCATTCTTAACCCATTCGTTGTCTACTAGCATGTTATTTTGCTTTCTTATGATTTTTTTTTTGTAAATTATTTCTAGTCATACTATTCTGATTGGAGAAGATGCTTGATATGATATCAGTCTTCTTAAATTTTTTTGAGACTTTTCTTGTGTCCTAACATGTGATCTATCCTGCAGAATGTTCCGTGTGCACTTGAAAATAATGTATATTTTGTGCTGCTTTGGGGTGAAATGCTCTAAAAAATATCAGTTAAATCCATCTGTTCTAATGTATTATTCAAGGCCATTGTTTCATTGTTGATTTTGTTTGAATAATCTATTTATTGATGTCAGTGGGCTGTTAAAAGTCTTCTATTAATGCAATACTATCAGCCTCTCCCTTTATGTTAGTATTTGCTTTGTATATTTCAGTGCTCCTTCCTTGGGTATGTAAATGTTTATAAGAGTTATATCCTCTCGTTACATTGATCTTTTTATTTTTGTGAAGTGCCCTTTTATGTTTCTTGGTACAACTTTTATTTTAAAGTCTACAAAAGTATTGCCAACCCAGCTTTTTTTGTTTGTTCCATTTGCATGAGATATCTTTTCCATCCCTTTACTTTAGTCTGTGTGTGTCTTTAGATCTGAACTGGCTCTCTTGTAGGCAGCATATATGTGGGCCTTGTTTTTTTTTCTTTCTTTTCTTTATGTATTCAGTCACCCTATGTCTTTTGATTGGAACATTTGGTCCATTTACATTTAAAGTAATTATTAATAGATATGTAGTTATTGCCATTTTATTGTTTTCTGATTGTTTTTGTAGTTGTTTTGTGTTCCTTACTCTCTTGCTCTCTTCTCTTGTTATGTTGGTGACTTTCTGTAGTGTTGTTTGGATTTACTTTCCTTTTTTTCTTTGATATATCTTGTATATCTATAGTTTGTGTTTACCATGTGCTTCATATGTACCAAGTTATGTTTTTAATAATTTATTTTAGGTTGATGGTTGCTGAAATTCTAACATTCTAAACTTAGTAAAATTTTTACTCACTCACGCTTGTGTATGTTTTTGTTATTTCATTTGTGTGTGCATTTGTATGCTTTCATTGTTGTTGTAATTACACATGACCTTCCTACTACTTTTTCCTTTTAACTTTTGTATTAGCTTTATAGTTGGTGGATTCACAGCTTTTATTAAGTGCTTGCCTTTGTTAATGAAAATTTTTTTCTTTCCTATATTTTTGTATTCACATTTTCAGTTTTTTCTTTTCTTCTTACTGAAGTGTCTAATATTTCTTGTAATACTGGTTTAGTCGTGATAGGCTCCTTTATCTGTTTCTTGTCTAGGAAGCTTTTTATCTCTCTTTCAATTCTTAATGATAACCTTGTTGTGTAGAGTAATCTTGGTTGTAGGTCTTTTTTCCAGATTAGGAAAATTTTCTGTCATTACTTCTTCGAATAGGTTTTCATTCCTTTCTCTTCTCCTTCTGGTACCCCTGTGATGTGAATGTTGGTGTGCTGGATGTTGTTCCAGATGTCCCTTAACCTACCCTCACTTTCTTAATATTCATTTTTCTTTTTGCCATTTTGCATGTTTTTGTTACCTTGTCTTTCATTTTGCTGATTGAATCCTCTGATTCATCTAATCTATTGATTCCCTCTAATGTATTCTTCATTTTAGTTATTGTATTCTTGACTTGTTCTTTCTTACATTTTCTGTATCCTTTTTAATGTCTTTCTATCTCTGAGTTTATCTATTCTTCCCTTAAGTTTATTGAGCTGCCTTTTAACCAGGGGTTTTACTCTGTATCTGGTTGCTTGTCTCCATTTCATTTAGTTATTCTTCTGCAGTTTTGCCCAGTTTTTTTTTTTTCCATTTGAGGCATGTCTCCTCATTTGGGCTGACCCCCTGTGCTGTTTCTATGTTAGGTAGATCTGCTATGTCTCCCAATCTTGGCAGAGTGGCCTTATGTAGTAGGTGTCCTGTGGGGCTCAGTGGTGTAGTCTCTCTAGTCACCTAAGCTAGTGCTCCCTTGTGTGGATTGTGCGTGTCCTGTTGTAGTTGTGCCTTGATTGCTTTTGGCACATTAGTAGGTGAGGTTGACCCTCAGGCTGACTGGTTGTGAGTGCTGGCCATTACTAGTAGGCAGTCTGTGTGTGGGGGCTGACCCTTTCATAGTGGAAGACAATTTAGCATGGCTCTTGTGCCAGGTGAGTCTTCCCTTTGGGTGTGTTGTGTGGACTTGGTTAGCTGTTGCTCTGATGTCATCTGAAGCTGGCCTCTGGGTGTGTTGGCAGTTGCTGTTTGTGCCCAATTAGGACCTGTCTTATAGGAAGTAAAAAGTGATTTGCGGTTGGTTGCCACATTTACTGACCTTGGATGTGCTTGGGAGAGGCTATTCTGTGATTGAGGGTGCCTGCCAAGGTTGGGATCTTTTGGTGGGCAACAGTGTGACCTGAGGCCAGTCACCACTTGTGTTGGGCTTGGGCCCACTTAGTTTAAGCTATGTTCCAAACCAAGACTGCCGTGATTTGGGAATACCGGATGGGAATGATAATGCATGTTGAGACTGGTTGCTGAATTGTCTGGGTTTGGGGCTTCTTATCAAGATGTACAGGGCATGGTGCGGTTAGTTGCTGCTTCTTTATGGTTTGTGCCCCTTTGAGAGATTTTAGGAAATTCCACAGCCAGAACTTAGGTAGGCTACTTGTTTGGAAAAGCCACTTACAAGAATTTCAGCAATCCATGCAAGTTGGGTGGAGCAGGGTTTGGGAATTACCAGGGTGGAACAAATGGTGTTAGTCAGGTTAATGGTGAGCTCTGATTTGGCACCCACCTGCATCAGGCTATTGGGTAGAAGGAGAGCTCAACAGAGGAACAATGACGCCTGTCAACACTTCTGTCCAGGAGAGCACTGCCCTACCCCTACGCCTCCAGCTCTCACCCTGAAGCTACTCAATTTAGTTCCTTCCTGTATGTCCCTGGTGTTTTTCAAGCTGCTTCTCCTGCACTTGAGCCTAGAGTGAGTGAGTTTATGAATGGGCAAGTCTATGTATGAGCCCCTCAAGAGGAATTCCTGAGTCTCCAGCAGCCCTTTGTCTCACTCTGATGAAATTCTCTCTGTTTTTCATAGCCAGATGCTATAGGAACTCCTCCCAGCACTGATGCCCCATATTGTGGAGCTTAGTGTGGGGTTGGGACCCCTCTCTCCTCAGAGGTACCTGCAGCTGCCTATTCTTAATTGCCACACCTTTGGTGTGGTACCTGCTTGTTTTGCATTTCTGCTCCTCCTACCAGTCTCCACATGGCTTTTTCTTTATATCCTTAGTTATATTCTGTTCAGCTAATCTTCCAGTGTTTGTCAATTATGGTTGTTTTATTATTTAGTTGTAATTTTGAAATGGCTGTAGGAGGAGGTAAGCACAGTATTTACCTATTATGCCATCTTGACTGGAAGTCTCCCAAGTTGTAGATACTTTAAATGTCCTTAAATTACCAGTAAATTCAATGCAATTAATACAGGTACTGTTCTAGATGCTAGCTATACAACAATGTATGGAACACACAAAAAATCCTGTCTCCTGGAACTTATAGTATAGTTAATTGAGGTAGAAAAAGAAGTATAGTATTGTTAGGTTGGTGATAATAACTCCCATCCAAATTCTAGTATAATTGATTATAGAACCTGGCAAAATATTTTAAAGTTCATTTGTGCCATCTATACTAAGAGAACTTGTTGAAGATTGATTGTCTTGTGAGATATTTAGTTATAAAATGGAAATTAAATCATTATGTTATATTTACAAAATAGATTAGTGGGATAAAACATAGATTGTCCAGAAGCAGAGAATATTTGTCAGTGATAAGTGGCTATACAGATCAGTGAACAGTGGATTGATTGGTCAGTGAAATGGTATTATGGTCAAGTAGCTATTCAGTACTCCAAAATAAATTTCAAATCAGTTTAATAATTAGATAAAACAGATGGCATGTATTAAAGTACCATGGACATGACTTTGAAAGCATGACTCTAGAACTAGAGGAGAAAGGCCAATATTTTTAAAATATGTTTTTATCGATTTCAGAGAGGAAGGGAGAGGGAGTGATAGAAACATCAATGAGAGAATCATTGATCGGTTGCTTCCTGCATGTCCCCCACCGGGGATCGAGCCCACAACCCGGGCACATGCCCTGACTGGGAATCAAACTGTGACCTCCTGGTTCATAGGTCGATGCTCAACCACTGAGCCACACCAGCCAGTCAAGGCCAATATTTTTAACATTAAAAGACTCAAAATTGCCTGGCCAGTGTGGCTCAGTTGGTTGAGCATCATCCCATGCACCAGGAGGTTGCTGGTTTGATTCCCAGTCAGGGCACCACATGCCCATGTGGGCTTGTGAGAATAAACAAGTCATCCTTTCTGTCAAAGAACAGTTTAGACAGCCGCCATTTTGGCCACATGACTTGCAGTTCCCCTGGGAGCCGCCATCTTGAAATGGCAAAGGCCAACCCATTCCTTTGAATTAGCCAATCACAAAAGACTGTGTGCCTGAGCTCTAATCAAGAGTGAGGGGCAGATCATGTGCTTTAGGATTAAAAAGCCGAGCAGACCCCCTGCTCAGTGTGTGTGTGCTTCCAGATCATGTACTGTGCACCCTCCTGCAGGAGTAAAGATATTTGCCTTGCTGCCTGCCTCCCGGGTATGTTTTGTGTTCTACCAGGACCCATGAATTTGGGGGCTCACCTTATTTCTTTCAGGCTCAATCCCCAATAGTGGGCATGCAGGAGGCAACCAATCAACGTTTCTATCTTCCCCTCTCCCTCCTTCTCTCTCCAAAATCAATAAAACGCCTCCCCATTTTAAAAAATATATCTTTATAGAAAGGAAGGGAGAGGGAAAGAGAGATGAAACATCAGTGATGAGAGAGAATCATTGATTGACTGCCTCCTGCACGGCCCCTACTGGGAATAAAGCCCGCAACCCAGGTATGTGCCCTTGACTAGAATCAAACCTGGGACCCTTTAGTCTGCAGGTTGATGCTCTATCCACTGAGTCAAACCAGCTAGGGCAACATCACCCCCCCCCTTTTTTTTAATTAAAAAAGACACTCAAAATTTCCTAAGGGCAAAGAGAACCATAAACAGTGCGAAAAGACAACAAACTGGGAAGTTATTGACAGAGTATATAATGGACAGAGAATTAATGTTCTCTGGTAAGAAATCCAAAAATCAAGAGAAAAATGTGATAAAAAGATGCAAAGGTAGTGAAAATGGTTCACACACAATGCAAATTGAAACCATTTATTTTCTTTTGCTTATCAGATTGCTTTACACATTATAAACTGATTTTTATGACCTGGTGAAATTATGCAGGCTAGTGTGGTAATATATATTAGGACCTTAAATATACATCCTTTGACCAGCAATTTCTCTTTGAATGTAATGCAAGGAAATAACTGCGTAAATGTGCACAAATATTTTCTAGAAAAATTTTCATTGTCATGTTCCTAACAGTAAAAATTTTTGAAATTACTTAATGTCATCGATTATACATCCATGCAATGGAACACAAAGCAGCTTGAAATGATGTAGATTTGTATTTACCAACATGGAAAAATGTCCATGATATAGTTTATGTATGAAAATTAGGTTGCAAAATATTTAGTTAGCATGCAACAATTTTGTAAAGCACATTTATATTATAAAAGGCCTGTGGCCCTAATGCTGTAACAACCAAAGACTGGCACGGGTGGGTGGGGCTGTGAGCACCAAAGGTCGGGCGTGGATGGGCGGGACTGCGAGCATGGTGAGGCTGCACGGGTGGGCGGGGCTACACGATGTTGCACGCTGGGCTTGTAGTCTATATATATAAAAGCCAAAGTGACCTTTCGACCGTTCGTTCAACCAGTATATATGATGCACACTGACCACCAGGGGGCAGACACTCAACTCACAGGCATGGAAACATGGAACAGACTGATGAACCGCAGAGGGAAGCGGAGAGGGGAGGGCAGGAAAAGATTAACCAAAGATCTTATATGCATACTAGAGGCCTGGTGCAGGGATTCGTGCAACAGTGGCGTCCCTCAGCCTGGCCTTCAGGGATTGGGCTGAAACTGGCAGTCCGACATCCCCTGAGGGATGTAGCTATCTATAATAATAAAAGCATAATATGCTAATTAGACCAGACAGCCAAACGACCTTCTGGACGAAACCGGGGCTGTGAGGGCTGAGGCAGCCGCCATGGCTGCGAGGGCTGAGCCCCTTGCATGAATTTCATGCATTGGGCCTCTAGTATCTACATATACCTCCTGATTGATGGAGACAGTATTAGTGTATATACCAATGAGGTGAAAAGTGGTTATCTGAGTGATGTATTTTTCTTAATACAGTTTAAAATATTTAGAAGTTTCTGTGATGTAATGCCTATTGTTTTTATCATCAGTGGAAACAATGAAGCTCTTTTTAGGCAAGGAGGTGGAGGAAAGTGGAGCATGGAAATGGAGGTAGTGTTTTTAGAGGTCCCAGACCGCAATCACTGTAGCCTTTGTCAGGAGGCCTCCAGACTGGCAAAACCCAGTGTTGTCTCTACTGGGTGCAATATGGAGGGGTGATACCTGGGCCTGAAGGGCCTGTGGCACTTGGGGTCCCCCTCTAACTGTGCTTTGGCTGCCACCCTCACAGCATCGTGAAGTTTTATGCCAAGATTGATTGACGGTAAGGACTTTATGGAACTCTCTGTACACATCATCTGCACCATATCAAAGCTGGCAAATGTCTGTGCTTTCTGTGTGCCAGGACAAGCTGTGCTTTGGGACCACTAACTCCAGGGTCATTCAGGAGGCACAAAGTGAGGTGGGAAGACTTCTTCCACTGGTTTCTCATGGAAGGTGTTTCAAAAGAATTTAATGAGATTTATCTAGAGCTGGTAATTGAGCATTTGTTTAGAGCAGTGAAAAGCACTGGGAATGCTTCTGCCCTGAAGCTCCAGCCAACCAGTAGGCTGTTGTCCCGGCCTCATGGTGGCTGTGGAGTTGCTGTTGCCCACAGGTAGGATCTGCTTGGAAGGGTGCTTTCCAGAAGGGTCCAGGAAGATTTACCAGAGCCTAGAGATCATTCCTGTGATTTTTTTTTGTTTTTTGTTTTTTTGTTATCTGCCAGCTTTGAAGACTGAAGAACATTGTAGAAAGGATGGTAAACATGGGTAATCAAGTGCTGGTTGAAGCAAATCTAAATGGCACATTGAACTCAAGTATAGAAACTGATGTAGTGTGTATAAAAAGTTATTTTAACAATCTTGGAAATTCCTCCAATGCCTGCTCAGGATATACCTCAAAACAGAAACCTGGTGAGCATGGTGCAAGTTCCAGCAGAGAACAGGAAACTTCTGCAGTTTTTGAGGAATAACAAGTCCTATATAAAAATTCAACCAGCCTGTTTGTGTGTGTGTGTGTGTGTGTGTGTGTGTGTTTAAGCTTATGGTATTTTCAAAACTGAAACAGTTCTGGATGATATTTGTTTTGTATTTTAGTTGTAATTTTGTTGTGGTTGTGGGAGACAGCAAGTACAGGCCTTTACCTATGCCGACATCTTGGTTCCCCGGGATTTTTTTTTTTTTTAATACCACACAATATTTGTGTTTGTCTTATTTCTTAGCGTAATGTCCTACAGGTTTATCTTTGTTGTCACAAATGGCAGGATTTCATTTTTGTTGTTTTTTAAGGCTGAATAATATTCCCTTATATATATGTCACATTTTCTTTATTCATTCATCCATGATCTAACTTAGGTTGTTTCCTTATCTTGGCTACTATGAATAATGCTGAAGTTAACATGGGAGTACATAAATTTCTTGAAGGTAATAATTTTGTTTCCTTTGGATATATAGCCAAAAGTGGGATTGTTGGATCATATAAAAGTTCTGTTTTTAATATTTTTCTCATTAAACTCTGTTTTAATTGGTCTCAAAAGTTTGTGACAAATTTTTGGTCAAGTGGTTTCCATTAAAAAGTACTGATCTTCGAAATTACTAACTTAAAACTACCACACACACAAAAACACACACAAAACAAATGGTCCACAAAATATTCTTCTTTCTGTTTGAAGGTTTTACAAACCAAGCATTGTTATCAGGGCCAGATGAGACAATCACTTCTGATATTGTTTTTTCACCAGTGATTAAGACTGGGGTGGCAGATATTAGGGATAATACCCATGTAGCCTCCTGAGCTTTCTGAGCAGACTTAGTGACTTTGTCAACTCCAGCTGCCTTCTAGTCCACTGCTTTGATGACACCTCCAGGAGCTATCTGTCTAATATTGCAAAGAGCAAAACAACCAAGAAGAGGATAGTCAGAGAAGCTTTCAACACCCATAGGCTTTCTAAAACCATATCAGTGATTGCAGTATCACCAGATTTCAAGATTTTCTTCCAGCTTCTTTTCATAATATGATGATTAATCTTTTCTTTAGCTTAGCACAGTGGTTCTCAACCTTGGCTGCACATTAGAATCACCTGGGAATCTTTTTAAAATCCTGATTTCTGGGCCTCATCCTCCGGAAATTCTGTTTCTTTGTTACTAATGTTGTGGCCCCACCCCATAACAAAAAAACAGAATTTCCGGAGGATGAGGCCCAGAAATCAGGATTTTAAGAAGATTCCCAGGTGATTGTAATGTGCAGCTAAGGTTGAGAACCACTGGCTTAGCACATTTGAAAACAATATGAGCTGTGTGACAATGCCGCACATGTGCACTGATTTGGGCTGAAGGACTTTGGATAATCACCTGAGCCATGCAGCCAGCTGCTTCCATTGGTGGGGTATTTTGCTGTCAACAGCCATGTTGCCTCAGTGAATATCTTTGACAGACGAGTTCTTGACATTGAAACCCACATTGTTCTTAGGAAGAGCTTCACTCAAAGCTTCAGTTGTAATGTTGACAGGTACAAAGGTGACTACCAAGCTGGATTTGAGAAAACCAGTCTAAGGCAGCTTTTCTGAACCTGTGGGTCGCGACCCCTTTGGCGGTCGAACGACCCTTTCACAGGGGTCGCCTAAGACCATCCTGCATATCAGATATTTACATTACGATTCATAACAGTAGCAACATTACAGATATGAAGTAGCAACGAAAATAATTTTATGGTTGGGTCACAACATGAGGAACTGTATTTAAAGGGCCAGAAGGTTGAGAACCACTGGTCTAAGGGCTTGTCAGTTGGATGAGTTGGTTGCAGGATGCAATCCAGAGCTTCAAGCATTGTGGTACCACTAATATTGCCATCTTTATAGGTTATTTTCCATTCCTTGCATTACATCATGTTAGCCCTTGACTCCAATATGTTGTTATCATTTCAACCAGGAATTGACATAAGTGCTGCTGTACCACTGTTATATTTTATTAATGTAACTGGGATTTCCTTAACAATGTCCTTATATCTCTTCTGGTTGTAGGCTGGTTCAGTGGAATCCTTTTATTTTAACACTAGAGGCCTGGTGCATGAAATTCATGCACTTGAGGGGGGGACCCTCAGCCTGGACTGTGCCCTCTTGCAGTCCAGGAGCCCTCGGGGGATGTCCGACTGCTGGCTTAGGCCTGGGAAGCGGGCCTAAGCTGGCAGTCAGACATCCTTAGCGCTTCTGTGGAGACGGGAGAAGCTCCTGCCAATGCCGCTGCACTCAACAGCTGTGAGCCTGGCTCAGGGCTTCTGGCTGAGCGGTGCTCCCCCTGTGAGAGTGCACTGACCACCAGGGGGCAGCTCCTGTGTTGAGCGTCTGCCCCCTGGTGATCAGTGCTCATCATAGCGACCGGTCGTTCCACCATTCGATCGATTTGCATATTGGCCTTTTATTATATAGGATCAGCAGTTTTTTTCCACCCAGTGCATAAGTTATAAGGGTATATCTGCCCATTCTTTAAGATACCTGCTTCAGGTTCACCAACACCAGCAGCAACAATCAGGACAGCACAATTAGCATGAGGTGTGCTTGTAATCATGTTTTTCTTTGTTTGTTTGTTTTTTTAATCTCTGAGTTTTGGTACATCAGTGCTGGTCACATAATACTGGCCAGCCTTGAATTTCCACGGGGAGATAGCAATGGTAAAACCATGCTCAATTATAGCTTTCAGTTTACCCAAAATACATGAATACTTGAGGTCGGAAGACTTCCCATCTGATCAGACTCCTCAAAATTTTCGATGGTTTCTTTGTCAATCCCACCTCCTTTGTAGATTAGATGACTATAGAGGTCGAATCTATGTGTCCAGTGACAATGATATTGATATGAGTTTTTTCCTTATCCATTTTGTCTTAGACTTAGCAGTGGTTTTCATGAAAACTGGGTTCTGATGGTAAACCCATTGCCAAAAACTATTTTTAATTTATTGAGGAACCTCCATACTCTTTTCCATGGTAGCTGTACCAATGCACAGTGAACATGTCACCAACAGTGTACAGGGATTTCCTTTTCTTCACAACCAGCAGTTGCTGTCTCTTCTCTTTTTGATAATAGTCATCATAACAGGTGTAGGTTGATATATCATTATATTTTTGATTTGCATTCCCTGATGATTAGTGAAATTGTGTGTGTACTTGTTGGCCATTTGCATGTCTTCTTTGGATAAATATTTAAATATACTTAAACTAGAAGCCCAGTGCACAAAAATTTGTGCACTCGGGGATGGGGGGGTTCCTCAGCCCGGCCTATGCCCTCTTGCAGTCTGGGACCCCTCGGAGGATGTCCACCTGCTGGCTTAGGCCCGCTCCCTGGGGGATCGGGCCCAAGCTGGCAGTCAGACATCCCTCTGGCAGCCCGGCAGCCCTCGGGGGATGTCCACTTACCAGCAGGGAGCAGACCTAAGCTGCAGT
>NW_005361391.1:2613019-2622813 GCF_000412655.1 Myotis brandtii
GCTGGAAGCAGGTATCTGGGGTTTATTTACCTTCTATAATTGAAACTTTGTTGCCTTGAGAGGAGACAGCAGCCGGCTGGGAAGCTTGGCTTCTTCCATCGCTGGGGCAACCAACAATCTTGCTCACTCCAGCTCTGTGGCCATGGCGGCTGGAAGCAGGTATCTGGGGTTTATTTACCTTTTATAATTGAAACTTTGTTGCCTTGAGAGGAGGCAGCAGCTGTCCAGGAAGCTTGGCTTCCTCCATCATTGGGGCAACCAAGCCTTCTGCTTGCTCCAGCTCCATGGCTGCTGGCCGCCATCTTGGTTGGGTTAATTTGCATACAGTCGCTCTGATTGGCTGGTGGGTGTGGCTTAAGGCATAGCGAAGGTACTGTCAATTTGCGTCTTTGTCTTTTATTAGTGTAGATCCTCTACCTATTTTTATTTGGTTTGTTTTTTTTGCTTTGAGGTGTATGAGCTTCTTGTATATTTTGGATATTAACCCCTTATTGGATATGTGGTTTACAAATTTTTTTTCTCATTCCATAGGTTCCCTTTTCATTTTGTTAATCGTTTCCTTTGCTGTACAAAAGCTTTATAGTTTAATGTAGTCACACTTGTTTATTTTTGCTTTTGTTGCCTTTGTTTTTGGTGTCAAGTCCAAAAAATTATTGCCAAGACCAATGTCAAGAAGCTTACCCTCTGTTTTCTTGTAGGAGTTTTATAGTATCATCAGGTCTTAAGTTCAAGTCTTAAATTCATTTTAAGTTGATTTTTTAAATATATTTTATTGATTTTTTTACAGAGAGGAAGGGAGAAGGATAGAGAGTTAGGAACATCGATGAGAGAGAAACATCGATCAGCTGCCTCCTGCACACCTCCTACTGGGGATGTGCCCGCAACCAAGGTACATGCCCTAGACCGGAATCAAACCTGGGACCTTTCAGTCCACAGGCCGACGCTCCATCCACTGAACCAAACCGGTTAGGGCAGTTGATTTTTGTATGTAGTGCAAAATAGGGATCCAGTTTCATTTCTTTGTCTGTGGCTGCCCAATTTTCCCAACATCAGAAAATGCCTTTTTAAAAACTATCATTTCTGCTGTATAGGTACTATGTGCTAACCAATTGCGCCACTGGAGCAATTTCCAAAATATATAAAGAACTCATAAAACTCAACACCAGTCAAATAAACAATCCAGTCAAAAGGTGGGCAGAGGACCTAAAAATATACCTCTTCCAAGAAGACATACAAACAGCCAATAGATACATGAAAAGATGTTCAATCTCACTGGCAATTAGGGAAATGCAAATTAAAACTACAATGAGATACCACCTTACACCAGTTAGAGTGGCTATTATCAACAAGACAAGCAACAGCAAATGTTGGAGAGGTTCTAGAAAAAAGGGAACCCTCATTCACTGTTGGTGTGAATGTAGACTGGTACAAACATTATGAAAGCAGTCTGGCGATTCCTAAAAAAATTAAGAATAGAGTTACCATATGACTCGGCACCCCACTCCTGGGTATGTACCTGAAAAACTCGAAATCATTTACTCACAAAGATATATGCACCCCTATGTTCATTGTATCATTGTTCACGGTGCCTAACACATGGAAACAGCAAAAGTGTCCTGCGATAGAGGGCTGGATAAAGAAGATGTGGTACATATACCAAAGGATACTACTCAGCCATAAGAAAGGATGAAAGAGCATCATTTGCAACAACATGGATGGATCTTGAAAATATTATGCTAAGTGAAATAGGTCAGACAGAAAAAGCTAAGAACCCTATAAGTTCATTCATATGTGGGATATAAAACTGAAATTTATAAATACAAAAAACAGTGTGGTGGTTGCCAGGGAGGGGAGGTAGGGTGAAGGGGTCCTAACATGAGATTTGATTTTGGGTGGTGGTAAATGGTGCTGTATACAAATTTTGTATTGTAGAAATCCACACATGAGACCTGTATGTTCATGTTGACCAATATTACCCCAATCCTATATAATAAAGAGGTAATATGCAAATTAACCTTCATGCCCTCACAAGATGGCTGCCTACGACCAGGCCGGCAGGGGTGTTAGTGAGGGACGACCAAACAACTGAATAAGCAGGCTGCATGGGGCGACCAGGCTGGCAGGGGGGTTAGTGAGGGACAACCAAACGACTGAACAAGCATGCTGTGTGGGGCGACCAGGCCAGCAGAGGGGGGCAGTTGGGGACAACCAGGCCAGCAGAGGGGGGCAGTTGGGGGTGACCAGGCCGGTAGGGGGGGCAGTAAGGGGTGACCAGACCGACAGTGGGGCTGTTACAGGTGACCAGGCCAACAGCGGGGAGCAGTTAGGGGTGACCAGCCCAGCAAGGAGGGCAGTTAGGGGCGATCAGGCCGGCACACAGAGGCAGTGAGGGGCGATCAGGCCGGCAGGGGGGGCAGTTAGGGGCAACCAGGCAGGTAGGCAGGTAAGTGATTAGGAGCTAGTGGTCCAGGATTGTGAGAGGAATGTTCAACTGCCGGTTTAGCCCCGTTCCCAGAGATCGGGCCTAAACCGGCAGTCGGACATCCCCTGAGGGGTCCTGGATTGGAGAGGTGCAGGCTGGGCTGAGGGGACATCCCCCCACCACCATGCCCAAATTTCGTGCATCAGGCCTCCAGTAAAATTTAATAAAAAAACAAAACCCTGTCATTTCTGATTTTTTCTTTCTGCACTTCGGGGTGTTTCATTGTATTTTAACTTTCAGTTTTTCTGATTAGAAATCATCATCTATATCCATATTGTTATTCCTCTTAATATAATGTTGTTTTTTCCTCTGATGACTTTTAGGATTTTCTCTTTATCTTTGACTTTGGTATGTATAGGTGTGATTTCTTTGTATTTATCTTATACTAGAGGCCTGGTGCACAAAAGTTGTGCACTCGGGGGTGGGGTCCCTCAGCCCGGCCTGTTCCCTCTCACAGTCTGGGATGCCTCGGGGGATGTCCGACTGACCACCAGAGGGCAGACATCCTTAGTGCTACCGTGGAGGCTGGAGAGGCTCCCACCACCGCTGCTGCACTTGCCAGCTGTGAGTCCGGCTTCTGGCTGAGCGGCGCTCTCTGTTGTGGGTTGAGTGTCTGCCCCCTGGTGGTCGGTGCACGTCATAGTGACCAGTCGTTTTGCTGTTCGGTCAATTAGCATATTAGCCTTTTATTATATAGGATGGTGCTTGCTTACTGGACTTGGATAGCTAGAATAACAATTTTCAATAAATTTGTAAGAATTTCACACATTTTTTTCTTCAAATAATATTTTCTGCTCTATCACTTTCTTCTTATGTCAGAGTGCTTGATAATTTCCATAGGTCACTAAATCCCTGTTCTTTTTCTTTTCTCTGTTTCCTCTTCTTTATATTGGACACTTTTTATAGAGCTACATAAGGTTCACTGACTTCAACTCTCTTCTGTTCAACCCATTCAATGTATCTATAATAATAAAGGCGTAATATGCTAATTAGACTGGACAGCCGAACGACCTTCCGGACGTCCTTCCCGACGAAGCCACAGCAGCAGGGGCTGAGGCAGAGATGGTAGGGGCGATCAGGCCGGCAGGCAGTTGAGCAGTTAGGGGTAATTAGGCAGGCAGGCAGAGCAGTTAGGGGCGATTAGGCAGGCAGGCAAGTGGTTAGGGATGATCAGGCAGGCAGGTATAGGGGTTAGGGGTGATCAGGCAGGCAGGCAGAGTGGTTAGGGGCGATCAGGCAGGTAGGTGAGCGGTTAGGAGCCAGCGGTCCCCGATTGCGAGAGGGTGCAGGTCGGGCTGAGGGACCCCCTTCCACTCCCTTCCACAAATTTCGTGCACTGGGCCTCTAGTGTTTATTTTGGACATTGTACCTTTCAGTTCTAGAATTTTCATTTTATTTCTGCTTTTATAATTTCAATTTTGCTCTTTAGAATAGCCACATATTTCTTATGATTATCTGTATTTTTAATACCTTATTTGTTACAGACTCTTCCAAATTCTTGTTTATTAATTCTGATCTGGTTCATCTTGGGTTGCATCTCTATTGTCTGCTATCTTACTTGACTAGGGGCTACATATTTTTCATATTTTTTTAACGGGTCCACTTAATTTTATAGTATCCTAGGCATATGGATAATACATTTTAAAGAGTTTGGATTTTGTTCTATTCTTCTGACGAGTGTTAATTTCTTTTGTGTGTGTGTGTGTGTGTGTGTGTTTATTTTAATATACTTTTACTGATTTCAGAGAAAGAGAGAGAGAGAGAGAAACATCAATGATGAGAAAGAATCATTGATTGGCGCCTTTTGCACATCCCCTAATGGGGATCAGGCCTACAACCTGGGCATGTGCCTTGTTTGGAAATGAACAGTGACCTCCTGGTTCATAGGTTGATGCTCAACCACTGTGTCATGCCAGCTGGGCTTTTTTTTTTTTTTTAAAACAGGCATTACTCTTGTTTTCTCTCCAGGGGGCAACAATTGAAATCACTGCTTCTGCCTGGCTGGTGTGGCTCAGTTAGTTGGAGTGTCCTTGTGTAAACCAAAAGGCTGCCGGTTTGATTCCTGGTCAGGGCACATATCCAGGTTCCATCCTAGTCAGGGTGCATGCAGGAGGCAACTGATCGATATTTCCTCTTTCTTTCCCTTTCTCTAAAATCAATAAAAACATATCCTTGGGTTGAGGATTTAAAAAAAAGAAATCATGACCTCTTTCATCCTTCAAGCTGTTCTCTATTGTGCTACTTGGAGTCTCTCCTGTGCATCCTGGGGTCTAAAGTTTCAGTAAAATTCTTTCTGTCTCTGGTTCCCTTCACTCCCACATTTTGTTTCTCTCTTTCTAGCTAGCTACTCCGTTAGCACAAAGCTCCATCCTCTGATTGCTCAAACCATAGACTGTGGCTTTATGATTATGTTTTAACTGTCCTGTGCTGGCTGTACTGAGCTGTTCTCTCAGATGAAAACAGTATCCAATATATGTGTATATTAAATGAGTGAGTTTGAAGTTCTCTGAAATAGTCTAGTGAAGTCTTATAACCTTTATATTTCTAAAGTTATTGCCTGAAGATTTTTTCAATTTTCTTTTTATAATAGCTTTATTCATATACTATACAGTTTGTCCATTTAAAGTGTAACATTTAGTGGTTTTTAGTATAGCCACATAGTTGTGCAGCCATCACCACAGTTTTAGAACTTTTATACTACAGAAAGAGCCATATGCATTAGCGGTCACTGTCCATTTCCTGCCAACCTCCACCCTACTCTGAGCTCTAGGGAACTACTAATCTACTTTATGTCTCTATAGATTTGCCTGTTTCAGACATTTATATATAATTTAAATTATATAGTATGCAATTCTTTGTAACTGGCTTCTTGGACTTAGTATTTTTTAAGAATCATCCATTTTGTGGGATATGAGTACTTCATTCATGTTTCATGTTTCCTTTTTCTATAATATTCCATTTGCAAGGATGTACCACATTTTATTTACCCTTTAATCAGTTGGTAGACTATTGAGTTGATTTCACTTTTTGGCTATTCATTATTAATGCCATGAATATTTATGGATGTTTTTATGCGAATGCAAGTTTTCATTTCTCTTGAGTATATGCTTAGGAGTGGAATTGATGAATCATAGAGTTTGTGATTTATGTTTCACTTTGTATGGAACTGCCAAACTGTTTTCTAAAGTGGTTGTAACTTTTACATTCCCACCAGCAGTGTACAATGGTTCTAATTTCTCCAAAGCCTTGTCAACACATTATTTTTTGTTTTTTTTTTATTATAGCCTCCTAGTGGGTATAACATGTTACCTCATTGTGGTTTTGATTTTCATTTCCCCAATGAATGACATATTTCTAAATTGTATTTATTTTTTTTACTATTGAGTTATGTTTTTCATATATTCTAGATACAAGTCTCTTATCAGATACACTATTTACCAGAATTTTCTCCTATTCTGTGTGTTGTCTTTTTACTTTCTTGATGTCCTTTGAAGCACAGAAATTCTTTAAATTAAATTTATTGGGGTGACATTGGTTAATGAAATTATATAGGTTTCACAATTCTATAATACATCATCTGTATATTGCATTGTGTGCCCACCACCACAGTCAAATCTTCTCCTATCACCATATATTTGACCCCCTTTACCCTTTACAACCCTCTCACACCCCTTCCCTCTGGTAACCATCATATTGTTGTCTGTGTATGAGCCTTTGTTTGTTTGTTTGTTTTTGTTTATTTGTTGCTTTCAGTTTTATATCCCAAATATGAGTGAAAGTCATATGGTCCCTAACTTTTTCTGTATGACTTATTTCACTTAGCATGATGTTTTCAAGATCCATCTATGTTGTCACAAAGGCAATACTTCATCTGTGGCTAAGTAGTATTCCATTGTATATATGTACCACATCTTCTTTATCCAGTCATCTATTGAAGGACACTGGTTGTTTCCATGTCTGGGCCACTGTGAATAAGTTGCAATGAACATAGGGGTGCATATATCTTCGCAAGTAAATCTTTTCAGTATTTTGGGGTAGATAATCTAGAGAGGAGAGGTTGCTGGGTCATAACTCTATTCTTAATTTTTTGAGGAGCCTCCATAATGTTTTCCATAGCTGCTGTACCAATTTACATTCCCACCAACAGTGAATGAGGGTTCCTTTTACTCTACAACCTCTCAAACACTCGTTATTACTTGTCTTGTTCATAATTGCTATTCTAACAAGTGTGAGGTAGTATCTCATTGTAGTTTTGATTTGCATTTCCCTTATAGCTAGTGAAGTTGAGAATCTTTTCATGTATCTGTTGGCCATTTGTATGTCTTCTTGGGAGAAGTTCTCTGCCTATTTTTTAATTGGATTGTTTGTTTGTTGTTGATTTGTATGCTTCTTTATATATTTTTGGTTATTGAACCCTTGTCAGAGCTGTTGTTTGCAAATATTTTCTCCCATTTGATTTGTTGCTTTTTTATTTTGTTTTGGTTTCTTTAGCTATGCAGAAGCCTTTTAGTTTGATACAGTCCCATCCATTTATTGTTGCCTTTACTTTCCTTGCCTTCGGGAACAATTTCATAAAATCCTCTTTAAGACCAAGGTCCATAAGTTTAGTATCTATTTTTACTTCTATGTAATTTATTGTTTCAGGTCTTGTATTTAGATTTTTGATCCATTTTGAGTTAATTTTTGTACATGGGAACAAACTAGTCTAGTTTCATTCTTTTGCATGTGGCTTTCCTGCTTTCAAGATTGCAGTTCTGAAAAAACAAAAACAAAAACAAAAACACAAGTTAGAAGAATACACAGATAGGCAGTTCAGTGAAGTCAGAAATAAAATCAGTGACCAAAATGAGTACTTTACTCAGGAGATTGAAACTTTAAAAAAGAACCAAGTAGAAATTCTGGAGATGAACTCAATAAACAAGATAGAAGATGAACTAGCCAGCTTAGGTAATAGTACTGACTAGATGAAGGAAAGAATTATTGATATCGAAGATAGAAATCTAGAATGACTCAGAGGGAAGAAGAGACTTGAATATAAAGAAGTTTTAAATTTTGATTAAAGCCAAGTCCGATTGATCTGTTTTTTTTTTCCTGTTGCTTGTGCTGTTGTCTCTAAGAAGGCTTTGCCTAAATCACAGTCTCAAAGATTTACTCCTATGTTTTCTCCAAAGAGATTTATAGTTTTATCGTCTACATTTAGGTATATAATACACTTGAAGTGCAATTTTACTCTATAGGGAAGCGATCTAATTTTTTTGCATGTGGATATCAAGTTGTCCCAGCAGCATTTGTTAAAAAAAATTATATTTTCTCTGTTCAAAAATTATTGGACCATGATCAGCTTCTCAATTTCTGGAAAAAAAAAAAAAAAGACAGCTGAGAATTTGATAGGGATTGCATTTTATTTGTAGATCAACTTAGGGAATATTGCCATCTTAATATTGTTTCCCATCCATATTTTCTATTTATTTCAGTTGTCTTTAATTTCTTTCAACAGTGTTTTGTAGTTTTCAAAATACAGCTTTTGCACTACTTTTGTAAAGCTTATTTCTGAGTATTTTGTTTTCTATTTATTTCAGTTGTCTTTAATTTCTCTCAACAGTGTTTTGTAGTTTTCAAAATACAGCTTTGCACTACTTTTGTAAAGCTTATTTCTGAGTATTTTATTCTTTTTGATCCTATTGTATACAAGTGTCTTTTAACTTTTTTTTTTGTTTGTGTATGTATGGAATACATCTCCCCTGTCTCTATCCTCTACTACTTATCTTTTTTCTATTTTAATTCCAGTATTCCATTGATACCATTAAGCAATCAGAAAACATTTATTTAACCTTTTTCCGCAGTCATGTGACATGCTTTTTTGTGTCAGAGCTGTATGACAGACATTGGGATATAGAGTTGATTAAACATCATGGGTCCTCAGAGAGGAGACACAAATGTGATATCTAATTGGTTTAATACAGCAAATATTAGAATGATGTAGAGGATGCATTGTAGAAGGAAAGATCATGGAGACTTTGTTAGAAATGGTAACATTTAAGCTTCTCCTCAAAATATTGGTAAAGATTTAACAAACTTGGAAAGACTTTCTATAATTGAAACAAGGTAAAAGAAATCATGAGGCATAAAAATACTTGGCTATTCTTAAGAGGTCAACAGGCTTATATGGTAAGTGTCAGATGACTGAGGGAAATGACTGAGGGTGTAGTAGGAATGTAGAAGAATCTATTTTTTTACAGGTTTTAATAAAATATTAAGGATTTTGTGGGCACTGGCTACCACTGAGCAGTGGGGTGGCATGGGTGATTTTTTTTTTTTTTCGAAGAGATGGTGTTGATGAGATATGTATTTTGGAGAATTAAGTCTGTTTCAGTATCCAGGCAGAGAAGATGAAGGTCTTAACTAAGGGAGCAAAAATAGAATTGAGAGGAATAGTTGACTTTGAATTCTGATAGAAAAATTCTGAGTAGTCCGGGGATGAAATAGGGAAGAAGAGTCAAGATAACCTCTAGTTATCTCATTTGGTTTACTGGATGATGGTAATGTCTTTCTGTTTTATTTTTTTTACTTTTTGTTGTTGCTTTGCTGTTTAAATTTTATTAAATAAACTAGAGGGCCGGTGCATGAAATCGTGCATGGGTAAGGTCCCTAGGCCTGGCTGGCGATCAGGGCCAATCAGGTTCCCTGCCTCCCCGCCTCGTCCTTCCCTCCCTTGCTCCCTCAGTACCCCACCACCGCCACTGGTCACCCGCCCTGTCCCGCGCCACCCCCTGGTGGTCAGCACACGTCATAGCAAGCGATTGAACTCCTGGTTGAACTCCCACGGGGACAATTTGCATATTAACCTTTTATTATATACTAGAGGCCCAGTGCACAAAAATTTGTGCACTCTGGGGGAGAGGGGGGGTCCCTCAGCCCGGCCTGTGCCCTCTCGCAGTCTGGGACCCCTCGGGAGATAACGACCTGCTGGCTTAGGCCTGCTCCCGGGTGGCAGAGGGCAGGCCCAATCCCTAGGTGCAGCCCCTGGTCGGGCTCAGAGCAGGGCCGATTGGGGAGTTGGGGCGCCGCCCCGTCATGCACAGAGCAGGGCGGATTGGGAGGTTGCGATGCCACCCTCAGTCACGCTCAGGGTAGGGCCGACTGGGGGGTTGGGGCACTGCCCCCTGTCACACTCAAGGCAGGGTCGATGGGGAGGTTGCAGCGCCACCCCCTGTCACGCACAGAGCAGGGCCGATCGGGGGGTTAGGGCACTGCACCCTGTCACACACAGAGCCACAGGGCAATCAGGGGGTTTGGGCGCTGCCCCCTGTCA
>NW_005361391.1:2623466-2623792 GCF_000412655.1 Myotis brandtii
TCCCAACCTGTCCTTTTTTTCTTTTCTTTTTTATTCTGGGCCAGCTTTAGCTCTGAGGCTTGGCTCCAGCTCTGAGACCTCGGCTGCTCAAAGCAGGTATCTGGTCTTTGTTTAGCTTCTATAATTGAAACACTGTTGCAACTCCAGCTCTGAGGCCCGGCTGGCTGAAAGCAGGTTTCTGGGGATTGTTTAGCTTCTATAATTGCAACATAGTTGCTTAGACTGCAGCTCAGAGGCCGGCAGTGGCAGGTGGAGAACCTTGGCTTCCTCCATCACTGGAGCAAGCAAGCCTCCTGTTCGCTTCAGCTGCCTGGCTGCCGGCCGCC
>NW_005361391.1:2623884-2627881 GCF_000412655.1 Myotis brandtii
GGCTAATTACCATGTTTCTCTATTATTAGATAGGACTAGAGGCCTGGTGCACGAAATTTGTGCCCGGGGGGCGGGGGGCGCAGGTGGCTTGTCCCTCTCCCGGGCCACAGGCGGAGCTGCTGGTGCCTGGGACCACGGAGACTGTGGAGCGTGCGAATTGTCCCTCTCCTGGGCCACAGGCACAGCCACTAGCGCCTGGGACCATGGGGTGGGCAGCTTGTCTCTCTCCAGGGCTGCAGCCCCAGCCGCTGGCGTTCGGGACCATGAGGCGGGTGGCTTATCCCTGTCCTGGGCCACAGCCCCACCGGCTGGTGCCTGGGACTGCAGGGCGTGTGGCTTATCCTTCTCCCAGGCAAGGCCACAGGTGCAGGTGCAGCCGCTGGCGCTCAGGACTGCAAGCCTTGTGGCTTGTCCCTCTCCTGGGGTGCAGGGGAAGCCACTAGCGCCTGGGACTGCGGGGCGGGTGGCTTGTCCCTCTCCTGGGCTGTAGCCCCAGCCACTGGCGTCCGGGACTGCAGGGTGTGTGGCTTGTCCTTCTCCCGGACCAGGCCGCAGGCGCAGGAGCAGCTGTTGGTGCCTGGGACTGTGGGCCATGCGGTTTGTCCCTCTCTCAGGCTGCAGGCGCAGGGGCAGCCACTAGTGCCTGGGACCGCGCGGAGGGTGGCTTGTCTCTCTCCCAGGCCACAGCCCCAGCTGCTGGCGCCTGGGACCGCGGGGTGGGCAGCTTGTCCCTCTCCCAGGCCGTAGCTCCAGCTGCTGGCGCCCGGGACTGCAGGGCGTGTGGCTTGTCTCTCTCCTGGGCTGCAGGCACAGGCGCAGCCACTAGCGCCTGGGACTGCAGGGTGGGCAGCTTGTCCCGCTGGCATCCGGGACTGCGAGGCAGGTGGCTTGTCACTCTCCCGGGCCACAGCCACAGCCATAGCCGCTGGTGCCTAGGACTGTGGGGCGTATGGCTTGTCCTATTCTCGGACCAGGCCGCAGGTGCAGGGGCAGCCACTGGTGCCCGGGACTGTGGGGCATGAGGCTTGTACCTCTCGTGGGCTTCAGGAGCAGGTGCAGCTGCTGGCATCCAGGACCGCGGGGCAGGCAGCTTGTCCCTCTCCCGGGCCGCAGCCCCAGCCGCTGGCACCTGGGATCGTGGGGCAGGCGGCTTATTCCTCTCCTGGGTCGCAGCTTGGCTGGTCCCCATTCCTCTCTCACGAGCTCATTTGTGCTTGGCTGGTCCCCATTCCTCTCTCCCCAGTGTTGAGTGTCTGAGCTGTTACAGCATGATGGCATGAGGGCGTGACGACTATTTGTATATTAGCTCTTTATTATATAGCATAGGACTAGAGGCCTGATGCATGTAAATTTGTGCAAGAGTAGGCCTCCCTTCCCCTGGCTGCCAGCACCTTCTTCCCACCAGCACCCGGGACCCGGGCTTTGCTCTGGTTGCCGCCAGCAGGTGCCTGGAACCCGGTACTTTGCTCTGGTTGCCACTGGCAGGCACCTGGGATCCGGGCTGCTTCCCTCCGGCCACCAAATGGCAGGCGCGCGGGACCCGGGCTGCTTTGCTCTGGCCGCCATAGCTGGCAAGTGCCTGGGACCTGGGCTGCTTGGCTCCGGACCTGGCTTCGTCCGGAAGGACATCTGGAATGATGCCCGGAAGGATGTTCGGTCTAATTAGCATTTTACCCTTTTATTATTGTAGATACGATAGGATTATGTAGGCTTGTTTGATTGCATTATTGGCCATGAGTTTGATCTCAGTCTCCAGCTCCCTCCCTTTTTTCATAGGACATCAAGTATGTATACTAATAAAAGGGTAATATGCTAATTAGACCAGACATCTTCTGGACATCCATCCTGACGTCCTTCCAGACAAAGCCACAGTGGCAGGGGCTGAGGCAGAGGCAGTTAGGGCAATCAGGCTGGCAGGTGAGAGCAGTTAGGGGAGACCAGGCTGGCAGGGGAAGGCAGTTAGGGGCAATCAGACCGACAGGCACAGGTGCTTAGGGGCTATCAGGCAGTCAGTCAGAGGTGGTTAGGGGTGATCAGGCAGGCAGGGGAGCAGTTAGGGGCATCAGGCAGGCAGGCAGAGTGGTTATGGGTGATCAGGCAGGCAGAGTGGTTACGGGTGATTAGGCAGGCAGGCAGGTGAGCGATTAGGAGCTAGCTGTCCTGGATTGCGAGAGGGATGTCCCAAGGTGTCCCAGATTGGAGAGGGAGCAGGCCTGGCTGAGGGACACTCCCCTGTGCACAAATTTCGTGCAACAGTTCTCTAGTATATTACATGGTTCAAAAACCCAACTCTTTAGTCATATAGTTGCTCTTTCTGGTTTGGCCAGCCATACTAATGACTTGTCATGAATATTACATAACTATGATATTGAGGGCTTATGAATAATAAGGACACTCCTTGCATTTTTAGACCCCTTCAGAAACCAGGGACAAAGTACAGTCACAATCTTTATTTTACAACATACTCCAAACTCACTTAACTTTCTCTTCTGGAATCCATTTCCACATTTCCAGATTCTATGACTAATCTGCCATTACCTTGCTAGTCAATTGTAGATAAAGTTTATAACTTCCTTTCCCTCTTCATCTTCCTTTCCTGCTCCACAAACACATATCAGCTTCTTTGCCAGCCTCAGAACCACATTTGGTTAAATCAGTGATCAGTTCCTGCATTGGTAGGATGATATAAATCTTGTTTCTTTTGCTTCTTTTGGAAGGTTTCAAGAGCTTATTATTGGAATAATCCCTTTTCATGGCACCTGTTCTTTCTTTTTTTTATTTTTATTTTTTATTGTCTAAAGTTTACATATGTCTCCTTTTTCTCAATTGACCTACCCTTCCCCAGTCATTACCACCCTGGGAAAGCCCCCACTGCCCTAGTGTCTGTGTCCTTTGGTTATTCTAATATGCATGCATACAAGTCCTTTGGCTGCACTCTAACCACCCCTTTCCCCTACCATTTGACTCTAGATCTATTCTTGTTCTTCAAATTATGTTGATCATTATATCCCACATATGAGTGAGATCATGTGATATTTATCTTTCCCTGACTGGCTTATTTCCTTTAGCATAATGCTCTGCAGTTCCATCCATGCTGTTGCAAATGGTAAAAGTTCCTTCTTTTTTATAGTGGCATAGTATTCCATTGTGTAGATGTACCACAGTTTTTTTAATCCACTCATCTCCTGATGGGCACTTAGGCTGTTTCCAAATCTTAGCTATTGTAAATTGTGCTGCTATGAAAATAGGGGTGCATATATCCTTTCTGATTGGTGTTTCTGTTTCCTTGGGATATAGTCCTAGAAGTGGGATTACTGGGTCAAATGGGAGTTCCATTTTTAGTGTTTTGAGGAAACTCCATACTATTCTCCACAGTGGCTGCACGAGTCTGCATTCCCACCAGCAGTGCAGGAGAGTTTCTTTTTCTCCACATCCTCTCCAGCACCTGTCCTTTGATGATTTGTTGATGAAAGCCATTCTGACAAGTGTGAGATGGTATCTCGTTGTTTTGATTTGCATCTCTCAGATGATTAGTGACTTTGAGCATGTTTTCATATGTTTCTGGGCCTTCTGTATGTCCTCTTTCGAAAAGTGTCTATTTAGATCCTTTGCCCATTTTTTGATAGGATCGTTTATCTCCCTTTTGTTAAGTTGTATGAGTTCTTGGTAAATTTTGGAAACTAAACCCTTATCGGAAATGTCATGGGCAAATATGTTCTCCCATTCACTGGGCTTTCTTTTTGTTTTGTTGATGGTTTCTTTTGCTGTGCAGAAGCTTTTTGATGTAGTGCCATTTGTTTATTTTCTCCTTAGTTTCCATTGCCCTAGGAGCTGTATTGGTAAAGATATTGTTAGGTCATGTGTCTGATATTTTGTTGCCTATGGCTTTTTCTAGGATTTTTATGGTTTCCCGCCTTACATTCAAGTCTTTTAGCCATTTTGAGTTTGTGTTTTTGTATGGTGTAAGTTGGTGATCTAGTTTCATTTTTTTTTTTTT
>NW_005361391.1:2627944-2632428 GCF_000412655.1 Myotis brandtii
CTCCATTGTATGCTCTTGCCTCCTTTGTCAAATATTAATTGAGCATAATGGCTTGGGTCGATTTCTGGGTTCTCTGTTCTGTTCCATTGGTCTATATGTCTGTTCTTGTGCCAGTACCAGACAGTTTTGAGAACCGTGGCTTGATAATATAGCTTGATATCTGGTAATTTGATCCCTCCAACTTTGTTCTTTCTCAGGATTGCTGTGACTATTCTGGGTCTTTTTTTTTTTCCAGATGAATTTCTGGAGAGTTTGTTCTAGATCTTTGAAATATTCCGTTGGTATTTTAATGGGGATTACATTGAATCTGTAGATTGCTTTGTGTAGTATGGACATTTTAATGATGCTGATTCTACCAATCTATGAAGATGGTATGTTCTTCCATTTGTTTATGTTTTTCTCTATCTCTTTTTTCAATGTCCTGAAGTTTTCCGAGTATAGGTCTTTTACGTCCTTTGTTAAGTTTATTCCTAGGTATCTTAATTTTTTTGGTGCAGTGGTAAATGGGATTGTTTTGTTGGTTTCTCTTTCTGTGAGTTCATTATTGGTGTATAAAAAGGCCATGGATTTGTGGGTGTTAATTTTGTATCCTGCTACATTGCCAAATTCATTTATTAGGTCTAGTAGTTTTTTTGTTGGAGTCTTCTGGGTTTTCTATGTATAGTATGTCATCTGCGAATAAGGACAGTTTTACTTCTTGTTTTCCAATTTGGATGACTTTTATATCTTCTTCTTGTCTGCTTGCTATGGCTAGGACTTCCAGTACTATATTGAACAGGAATGGTAAAGTGGGCATCCTTGTCTCGTTCCTGTTCTAGGGGAAATTAGTTTAGTTTTTGGCCATTGAGTATGATGTTGGCTGTAGGTTTGTCTTATAAGGCTTTTATTATGTTGAGGTATTATCCTTCTATTCCCACTTTGCTGAGAGTTTTTATCAAGAAAGGGTGTTGGAATTTGTCAAATGCTTTTTCTGCATCATTTGATATGCTTCCGTGATTTTTGTCTCTCAGTTTGTTTATGTGATGTATCACATTTATTGATTTGTGGATATTGTACCATGCTTTCCTCCCTGGAATAAATCCCACTTGGTCATGGTGTATGACCTTTCTAATGTAATGCTTGATCCAATTTGCTAGAATTTTTTTGTTGTTGTAGCATATATGTTCATCCAGGATATTGGCCTGTAGTTCTCTTTTTTTGTGGTGTCTTTATCTGGTTTTGGGATTATGGTAATGCTGGCTTTGTCGAAAGAGCTTGGTAGTGTGCCTTCCTCTTCAATTTTTTTGAATAATCTGAGGAGGATAGATTTTAGTTCTTTTAAGAATGCTTGGTAGAACTTTCCTGTAAAGCCGTCTGGTCCAGGGCTTATGTTTGCTGCAAGATTTTTGATTGCTGCTTCAATTTCTTTGGTAGTTATTGGCATATTTAGGTTTTTTGATTCTTCTTGATTGAGCTTTGGGAGCTTGTATTTTTCTAAAAATATGTCCATTTCATCTAGGTTGTCCATTTTGTTGGAATATTGTTGTTCATAGTGTTTTTTTCATAATTGTTTTTATTTCTGTGGGATCGGTTGTTACTTCACCTCTTTCATTTCTGATTTTGTTTATTTGGTTTCTTTCTCTTTGCTTCTTGGTGAGCCTGGCTAGAGATTCATCAATCTTGTTTATCCTTTCAAAGAACCAGTTCTTGGTTTTGTTGATCTTTTGTATTGTTTTTTTGGTCTCTATGTCCTGTATGTCCACCCTGATCTTTATTATTTCCTTCCCTCTGCTTACACTGGGCTTTTCTTGTTGCTCTAACACTTTGAGTTGTAGGGTTAGATAATTTATTATCATTTTTGCTTGTTTTTTGGGATAGGCCTGTAGAGCTATGAACTTCCCTCTCAAGACTACTTTCACGGTGTCCCGTAGATTTTGCATTATTATGTTTTATTGTCATTTGTTGCCATGATGGTTTTTAATTTCTTCTTTGATCTCTTTGGTAACCCAATCATTGTTTAGTAGTGTGCTATTTAGCCTCCAGGTGTTTGATTTTTTTATTGTTTTTATTGTAGTTGATTTCTAGTTTTATGTCATTTTGATTTGAGAAGATGCTTGATATGATTTCTGTCTACTTGTATTTGAAGAGACATTGTCTGTGTCTCAATATGTGGTCTATCTTTGAAAATGATCCGCGTGCACTTGAGAATAATGTATATTCTGTAGCTTTGGGGTGAAATGTTCTGAAGATGTCAATTAATTCCATCTGATCGAGTGAGTCATTTAGGATTGATGTTTCTTTGCTGATTTTTTGTTTAGTGGATTTATTCAGTGGTGTTAGTAGGGTATTAAAGTCCCCTACTATGACTTTATTGCTGTCAATCTCTCCCTTGATATCCTCCTGAAGTTTTTTTTATGTATTTGGGTGCTCCTGTATTGTGTGCATATATGCTTACCAGAGTTATATCCTCTTTTTTTTTTTAATATATTTTATTGATTTTTTACAGAGCGGAAGGGAGAGAGATAGAGAGTTAGAAACATCGATGAGAGAGAAACATCGATCAGCTGCCTCCTGCACACTCCCTATTGGAGATGTGCCCGCAACCAAGGTACATGCCCTTGACCGGAATCGAACCCGGGACCTTTCAGTCCACAGGCTGATGCTCTATCCACTGAGCCAAACCGGTTACAGCAATATCCTCTTGTTGAATTGCTCCCTTTAGTATTATGAAGTGGCCTTCCTTATCTCTTGTTATGGCCTTCACTTTGAGGTCAAAATTGTCAGATACAAGTATTGCTACCCCAGCTTTTTTTTTCATTTTCATTCGCCTGAAAAACATTTTTCTATCCCTTCACCATCAGTCTGTGTGAGTCCTTTGTTCTGAGGTGCGTTTCCTGTAGACAGCAGATATATGGGTCATATTTTTCTTATCCACTCAGCTATTCTATGTCTGTTGATTGGGGCATTTAATCCATTTACATTTAAAGTTATTATTGATAGGTACTTGTTTGTCACCATTTTTATTCTTTATGCCTGTGTTCTTTCTTCCCTTCCTGTTTCTTCTTCTTACAGCAGACCCTTTAGCATTTCTTTCATTGCTGGTTTGGTGGTAATAAACTCCCTTAGTCCTTTTTTGTCTGTGAAGCTCCTGATTTCACCCTTAGTTTTGATTGATAGCCTTCCTGAGTACAGTGTTTTTGGACTCAGACCTTTGCTTTGCATGACTTTGTATATTTCATTCCATTCCCTTCAGGCCTGATGTGTTTCTGTTGAGATATCAGTCGGTATCCAATGGGAGATCAATCGATAATCCAATGGGAGATCCTTTGTAGGTAACTTTCTGTCTCTCTCTGGCAGTCTTTAAGATTCTTACTTTGTTGTTGGTGTTTGCCAATTTAATTATAATGTGTCATGGTGTCGGTCTTTTGGGGTTCATCTTGTTTGGCACTCTGTGAGCTTCTTGGACTTGTGTTAGTTTTTTATTCCCTATATCAGGGAAGTTTTCTGTCATAATTTTTTTAAACAGGTTTTCTATTCCTTGCTCAATTTCCTCTCCTTCTGGTACCCCTATTATGTGGATGTTGTTTCGTTTTGTGTTGTCCCAAAGCTCCCTTAGGCTCTCCTCTTTTTTTTTTTAAGTTTTTTTTCTAGATGCTGCTCTGCTTGGGTATGTTTTCCTGCCTTGTCTTCTAGCTCAGTGATGCAGTCCTCCGCTTCTTCTAGTCCACTGTTGATGTTTTCTATTGAGTTCTTTATTGTAGTGATGTCATTCATTGTTTCTTCTTGGTTCTTCTTCATTTCCTCTTGGTTCTTACACATATTGTTGAATTTATCTTCCATCCTTTTAAGTGACCTTATGATCATTGCTCTGAATTCTTTGTTTGACATATTGCTTGCCTCCATTTCATTTACTTCCTTTTCTGGTGATTCCTCCTTTTCTTTGGATGCAGGCTGTTTCCTTTTCTCCTCATGATTGCTCCTTTCGGGTGTCTGGTTATGTAGCTCTCTCTGTCTTGTGTTGACTTAAAGGCACGAAATACAACACAACAAGACACAACACATAGGGCGCCAAACACAAATGTATTCACGATACTAATAACCCCCAAAAATGTGACCACCAGAGAAAAGAGAATTAGGGGATAGAAAAGAGTGCACTTATGATATTGAGAAAAGGAAAAAATTAATAGAGAAAAGAAAGAGAAGAAAAAAGGGGGAAAATATATGTATATGGGGAGAAAACTCCAATAAAACTACAACTAATCCAAAAAATGCATACCACAAACACCCAGAGATAAATGCAAACTACAAACAACAACTACTCCAAAATATGTAAACTATAAACACCCAAACAACTAGCACCCAGATGAATCTGAGAAGGCAGAGCTTATTTCTAGCAGGTAAGTTGAAGGAATTGAAAAATGGGGAAATAGCCACAATTTAGTATAGAGGAGGTAGAAAGAGAATGAATGTATAAGAAGAAAAGTAAAAAACAAAATATAGAAAAA
>NW_005361391.1:2632525-2637461 GCF_000412655.1 Myotis brandtii
AAGAAGAAAAATAAAAAACAAAATATAGAAAAAGAAAAATATATATATTAAAATATATATAAAAGAAAATTTATATATATATATAAAATTTTCCCCCTTGTTTAATCTATCTATCTTTGTATTCATTTACTATTTGAAAAGGAGAATAGAGAGTAGATAGGCCTAAGTTAGTGATTGGAATTAGTTAAGCTATTAGTAGAAGAAGAGAACAAGCGAGGAAAGGAAAAACAGATGCTAAAAAAAGAAAAAAGAAAAAACACACAAACAAACAAAGAAACCAAACTAATCAATAACCAAACAAATAACAACAAGACAGAAAGAAAAAGGAAGAAGAAAATTTGGATAATGAAGAAAGAGAACAGAGAAGTGTGTATGGACTTGGAGCAGGGGAGCCGAAAATAGATATATGAGTAAGATCAATTTTTAACAGGGAGTAAAATGAAATGATAGAGAAAAACTAAAGCAGGAACAAGGTATGAGAAACAGGACAAAAAGAAAGTGAGGAAGAGAGTGTTGGCATAAAGGAAAAATTGAGATAGAGTAAAATAATGCTAAAGGAAAAATAAAAATAGAATGTAGAACACTAATCCCTAAGTAAAATAAAATAAAAAAATAAAATAAAACTTTGAAAAAGGTAAAATCATAGTAGTAGTGATAATTAAACATAGAAGTATAATAATAAAAGTAAAATCAAGTGAGATAAAAATTTAGTTTCTTAAGTAACAGATAAAAAATAAAATGTGAAGCAGTGAAGGTTGTTCACTTCCTCTACTGTTCGGCTTTGCAGTTCTGTTTCCTGTCAAGTAGTCAGCACAGTATTGAAGTTCCCTGCGATCCACCTCTCCTCTGTGTCATAAGCCACAACCGTGTTTTCAAGCAGGCGGGATCTCTTTGCTTCTCAGCCTGCCTTTATTTGTATTTACACAAGAGTCAATTTCAGATACAACCCCTGGGTGGCCGTGTTTTTGTATTAATATCTGGGACTAAAAGCCCTCTCTACCCGGTATTTAGATTGCTTTCCCTGCCACACTTAATACTGGGTTGGATGGATGGACTGCCCTAGAGCTGGTTTTCTGTTTGTCTCTCCCCACTCTGATCCCCAGGTTCCACAAAAACAACTTTGCCCTGCAGTCTCAGTGAGTGTTTTTAATTGGAAGATCCTATGTACTGGACTTAGCAATCAAAAGCAAGGATTTAAAAAGAAAAAAAAAATGCCAGAGGACAAAAGTAGACTCGCGTCTTTTTACCCTGGCACTGCGCAGTTGGTTTACTAGTAAAACTTCAGGCTGCCTTTCTGGACCTAGCCCAGCTGTTCATTAATTTCTAGAGTCCCCCTCTGCAAGCAACCCTGTGGACCCTCTTCCACATTCGAGGGCTACACTGACCCCAACGGCTGTGGATTTTGTGGATCCCAGCCTTCCTCTGAGACTCTAGTGCCTGCTCCGTGTGTTTGGTGCGCATTTCTCCATCCAGCCTGGATCCCAGATCTCGCCTTTCTCTATGCGATATCTGACCTTTTCGTCCACAGATTGCCTCACCAACTGTGTTTAATTCGCCAATTCCGGGTAGATGTTATTCGATTCAGCTGTTCCTTCTGTCTGCTCTGTGAGAAGGTGCAGGGCTCGTCCGCGTATTTGTACTGCTTTGTCTCCCACTGGACATGCTTTTTAGGCACCTGCGATTGGGGAGGCTGGAGTCCTGGTGTTCCTGGGCTCACAGCTGAGGCAGCTGGTCCTTGGGCATTGTGGTTGTAGGGTCCTGGGAGGTATCCGAGGTCTCCCCGGTTGAAGGTAAGGCTGTGCTTCAGATCACAGGCACTCTCCCCTTCAGCATGGCATGGTCTCTGCGGCAGAGCGGGCTGCTCCGGGAAAGGTTTTGGCAGCTGTAGAGGCTGCCCGGCCAAGGGAGCCTGGTATGCCAATCCCCGATAGTCCTGTGGAATATAACTGTCCCTCACTCACAAATACAGACAGTTCCCGGACGTCCACGCACTCTCCTTTCGTTCTCTCACACACTATTTTGCAGCCTGCCGTCCCATTGGCCGTCATCTTGGATCCAAAATTTGGTTCATCTATGGCACCTATTCTTTAGAGATAAAACCTTTTTCCCTCTGCTGGTATTAAACTGGTATCAAAGTTTGTAATATTCTTAAAGTTTTGTTTTCCTATTACCTGTTATATTAGTTTGCTGGGACTGCCATAACAAAATCCAGTAGACTGGTGGCTGAAAAGAGAGAAAAATATTTTCTCATGATTCTAGAGCAGGGGTGGGCAAACTTTTTGACTCGAGGGCCACAATGGGTTCTTAAACTGGACCGGAGGGCCGGAACAAAAGCATGGATGGAGTGTTTGTGTGAACTAATATAAATTCAAAGTAAACATCATTACATAAAAGGGTACGGTCTTTTTTTTTTTTTTTTTAGTTTTATTCATTTCAAACGGGCCGTAGTTTGCCCATGGCTGTTCTAGAGGCTGGAAGTCCGAGATCAAGGTGTCAGTAGGGTTGGTTCCTTTAAAAAAATTTTTTTTTAAATAGATTTTTAGAGAGGAAAGGAGAGAGAAAGAGAAAGAAACATCAGTGTGAGAGCACATCATCAATCAGCTGCCTCCTGCATACTCCCTAGTGGGGATTGAGCCTGAAACCCCAGGTATGTACCCTGACCAGGAATCAAACTAGCAGTCTTTTGGTGCCTGGGACAACATTCAACCAACTGAGACACAAGGCAGGGTTGATTACTTTTAAGGCCTCTCTCTGTGGCTTGTAAGTGGGTGTGTTCCCTGTGTCCTCACATGGTCTCCTTTCTGTGTTTATCTGTGTTGTAATTTCTTCTTGTAAGGATGCCAGTCATATAGAATTAGGTCCCCAATGTGACCTCATTTTACCTTACTCACTTCTTTAAAGGTATAATCTTTAACTCTTGTCACATTCTGAAGTACCAGGAGTTAGGACTGCAACATGATTTTTGGAGAGGGACACAATTCAGCTTGTTTTATCTGTTTCCTATCTTAATCTGTTCCTCTGGACCTTTTTTTATCTGACTTCCATCTCTCTTTCACATATTTTTATGACCATATCATAGTCTTTGGTTGTCCTTGTATATTTTCGAATTAGGCTGTGAACAACTGATTGGTTTAGTTTGTGTATGGTCAGAGTTTGTAAGAGTCTTTAAAAAACAACAACATATTTTTATTGATTTCAGAGAGGAAGGGAGAGGGAGAGAGAGATAGAAACATCAATGATGAGAGAGAATCATTGATTCTCCTGCACACCACCCACTGGGGATCACATTTGCAACGGGCATGTGCCCCTGACTCGAATTGAATCTGGGACCCTTCAGTCCACAGGCTGATGCTCTATCCACTGAGCCAAACCAGCTAGGGCTGTAAGAGACTTTTCTATCAGGCTATATAACTGCAAGTAGCCTTTCCCTTTTTGGGATGGATCCTTACATAACAGGATCTTTGTTTTTTTCCTAGGGATCTTCAATTTCTCTAGAGAATAATATTCTAGTTATTAGGATAGGTTGATATTGGTGGTGTAGGGGGATTACACACCTTGCTGACAGTGGTATAAGTGCAGGGTTAGGAAGAGGTCTGAGGAGTTCCACAGTTTGCTGTGCAGGTTGACACTTAATTACCTCTATTTTGCCTGGTCTCCCTGGTAGCCTCTTCTTTTTGGTTTCTTCAGAAACTAAATTTCTAATTCCCGCCTGACTGCAGGATGAAGACAAGGGCTGGGGTGTCTACTTTCTCATATATGCAGATGTAGCTAACTAGCAAATTCCTTCTATTTTGTTCTGAACCTCACCCTCATCTTCTGGGGTATCGGAAGCCTTGAGCACTTAAGTTCTTCAGGATTCATTAGTGAAGTTTTATTATTTACTAGAGGCCCAGTGCACGGATTCTTGCACAGGTGGGGTCCCTCGGCCTGGCCTATGCCCTCGCAATCGGGACCTATTGGGGGATGTTGGAGAGTTGGTTTCAGCCTGATCCTTGCAGGCAAGGCCGAAGGACCCCACCGGTGCATGAATCTGTGCACCATGCCGGTTTCAGCCCAATCCCTGCAGGCCAGGCTGAGGGACCCCACCAGTGCACGAATCTGCACCAGGCCTCTAGTATGCATATATGATCTTTGGTTAATCTCTTCCCACCTCCCCCTCTTCTCTTTTCCTTCTGAGATTCACCAGTCTGTTCCATGTTTCCATGCATGTCATTTCCACTCTTGCGTTGAGCATCTGCCCGCTGGTGGTAAGTGCGCTTCATAGCTACTGGCTGGTTGGCCAGTCACTTAGGCTTTTATATATATAGATAAACTAGTAGCCCGGTGCATGAAATTCGTGCACATTAAAAGGGAATTCATTGCCCTAACCGGTTTGGCTCAGTGGATAGAGCATCGGCCTGCAGACTCAAGGGTCCTGGGTTCGATTCCAGTCAAGGGCATGTACCTTGGTTGCGGGCACATCCCCAGTGGGGAGTGTGCAGGAGGCAGCTGATCGATGTTTCTCTCTCACCGATGTTTCTAACTCTCTATCCCTCTCCCTTCCTCTCTGTAAAAAATCAATAAAATATATTTTTTTAAAAAGGGAATTAATTAGCAGAGATATTTTAACATTGCTATTTGCCCTTTCTCTATAATAGAAATGTGAGAGATGAAAGGAAATTAGTAAAATGTATATGAAATAATATATAAATTTATTAATAAATGAACAGTAACAAAAGGATATAACAACAGAGGCATGATATAAAAATGACAAAAACATGGTATGAAAACAACAAAAAGATGATATAAAAACAACAGTGATGCAAACAATGACTGATAAAGTGATTAAACTTATTCTAATATCTCCCTGTACACCACATTAAGAGTGAAAACACTTTCAGAGTGCTTGACTAATTTCCCTTGTGATGAAGTACTTAGAACTTTAACTGTAACATCA
>NW_005361391.1:2638356-2638900 GCF_000412655.1 Myotis brandtii
GCCCTTACTTTGCCTTGTAGCATCTGCTATAAAATAAAGGCATGACTGTGGGCGTGGTCGTTGTCTCTCAGAGAAGCAGTGTCCCACCGAGACCGGCTTTCATTCTCTTGTCTGTCTTTTCTAAGCCTTTCAGCCGCCCCACTCAGGTTCACTCCGTGCTGGCGAGGCACACTTTAGAAAGATCTGCCTCAAACTCCGCCCTTACAGGAAACAGCTCCAGGAAACAGCTTGGGGGAGGGCACAGCCATTGCCAGGACAACCCTTGTAGGACTGACTTCCTTCCTCTCCGCTCCGTTGGTGGCTGTTCGTCTGTATGTGACGAACACCACCCATGGTTTTTATATAAGTGTGTGTATATGTATGTGTGTGTGTATATCTACACTAATAAAAGAGAAACATGGTAATTGGCGTACGACCGCTACCCTTTTCATTGGCTAATCAGTGAGTATATGCAAATTAACCGTCAGCCAAGATGGCGGCCGGCAGCCAGGCACTGAAGCGAGCAGGGAGGCTTGCTTGCTGCAGACTCCAACGTTCCCCGCCT
>NW_005361391.1:2640400-2641002 GCF_000412655.1 Myotis brandtii
CCCCGCCCCCCGAGTGCACAAATTTTTGTGCACTGGGCCTCTAGTATATATATATATATATGTTGTCTGTGTGCTAGGTACATTGCTTTGCTAGAATTATCCTACATAACCTTAATTATAACCATGAAAGGTTCTGTTAGCTCCTTTTTACACAAACAAAAACAGAGATTTATAACACAATAAGTAAATTGAAGCACCATGACTTGGAGACAGATGTATTTGACCTGAGAAACTGGACTTTTACCAATTCACACTTTTGCCTGTATGTCAACATTCTAGTTTTTATAAAAATGTAAATATATTGATTTGAACATATTAATAATAAAGAATTGCTATAATAAGTACAATACAAAAATAAAGTGAAATTCCATGCACTTATGGGAATATAATTTACTTTTTATGAATACAGTTAATCAGAATATCTTTCTTAAATAATTTTGGGGGAGTAGAACAGTGTCTAGCTTATATTTGGGATTCAGGTGTAGGCATGGAGGTAAATAGTGACATTTGGTTCTGTCTATTGCAGTAGTTCTCAACCTTGGCTGCACATTAGAATCACCTGGGAATCTTTTTAAAATCCTGATTTCTGGGCCTCATCCTCC
>NW_005361391.1:2641017-2646123 GCF_000412655.1 Myotis brandtii
CACCCCATAACAAAGAAACAGAATTTCCAGAGGATGAGGCTCAGAAATCAGGATTTTAAAAAGATTCCCAGGTGATTCTAATGTGCAGCCAAGGTTGAGAACCACTGGTCTATTGTGTTGTGAAAGTTCTTATTACCAAGGGCTTAATTTTCTGTTATTTTTCTGATATTTTCCTCACAGTACTAGCTAGAGCAAGCATGTCAAACTCAAAGGCTAACGCAAGCCAAATAAACAAATTTTAAGTTTATGTGGGCTGCAAAAAAAGAAAAGCTTTAATATTCATAGAAACGTAGGTTTATTTCGATAGAGACATGCTGAATACAAATGGCTGAAATAAATGAGTAATCATTTACATAAAATAATAGAACATTTTAATAAGAAATATTTTTCTTGAACATTAACTTACCAGACACTAAATAACTGTACACATTAATAATCGTAACACAAACCTATTTTTCTTGTTCTCCGAAAGTGAAATATTTCCTTTTGCGCACACCAAACAAATCAGTACAAGACTAATGACTTGACAATCGGCTGCTAAAATATTCGCTGCTAGTATTAGTGGATAGAAATGGCGTGCCTGCGCGCAAGGAGTATAAAGGAAATAAATGCAACCTGATAATAGTAATCAGTCATTAGCAAATGTTGTAGTTCGTTAATAATAATTTTGTGTAACAGAATATTATAAAAATTAAGTTATGAAATTTTTATTAAAATGTTGATTACATACCATTATATTGGGTGAGCCGCAAAAATATTTGTTGTGGGCTGTGAGTTTGACATGCTTGATCTAGAGCAGCGGTTCTCAACCTGTGGGTCACGACCCCTTTGGGGGTCGAAGGACCCTTTCACAGGGGTCGCCTAAGACCATCGGAAAACACATATATAATTACATATTGTTTTTGTGATTAATCACTATGCTTTAATTATGTTCAATTTGTAACAATGAAATTGGGGGTCACCACAACATGAGGAACTGTATTAAAGGGTCGCGGCATTAGGAAGGTTGAGAACCACTGATCTAGAGTGTTCTTAGTAAACTTAAAGTTCAGTAGATGTTGGCAGGCAGCCAAAAAGTTCGGGACTACTGTTTAAAAATATATTTTATGTTTTGGTACCTAATGTCTAGAATTCTTATATTTTGAGTCAGTGCTTATCTCAGTTGGCTTTAATCCTTTTTTTATCTTTTAACAGATTATCTCTGTTACTAGATCTTCAGTTTGCTCAAGAAATCACAATGTCTCGTTCACGACAACCCCCCCTTGTGACAGGCATCTCTCCAAATGAAGGAATACCATGGACCAAGGTCACAATTAGAGGAGAAAACCTGGGAACTGGCCCAACCGACCTCATAGGTAAGGGCAAGGACTATGCTGTGTATCCATGGTAAATGCATTTTTATGTTAGACAGTTGAGGCAAGATATATTATTTTGAAATAGTGAAGGTGATAGAAAAACATTATTGTGGTCTGTTCAAAATGATCTGAATAAAAATAAGGAAATTATTTGATTTTGTGATTTTTCTGTTAAAAAATCATTATTTTATCAAATCTTATCTATATTGTCTTTCACTAAAGTCCTTCAGAAAGTTTCCCATAGTGGAAATTTGCCTCTGTTTCCTCATCTTTGCTCTCTCTGCGTAGATTGCCTAAAGTCTCCTAGCTATTTTTGCTCTCTTTAGTTTTTCTTTGATTATACAACACTTTGTATTCTTTCTCAAGAGCTCTGGGAATTATGCCTCTTCTGTTCCTTCTTGCTTTTTAAATTAAACCTAAACTCCATCTCCTGGTGATGTCAGTACCATTTGGCTCTTATTCCACCCAAAAGAGACTATCCCACCAGGTGACCTGGAGATATTTGTTTTCTTTTCTCTACCACGTAGCTGCTCCATCATGTTGGAGATCACCACCACTATTCTGAAATACAATCTCTGCCTGCCAAGCCTGGACTCTTACAACCAAAAATCTTCAGACTAATTCTCACCAATGTTAATCTATCTTTTTTATTTAGGCTCCCCTAATATTTACATATTTAGAGCAAGCTAGATTTTAGTTTTTAGGGTCATTTTGTTTTTTTAATCTTTTTAAGCTCAAGGACATGAATGACAGAAAACTATGCATCCAGTTGACAAGCATAAATATTATTAGACTAGATGCAGCGGTTCTCAACCTGTGGGTCGCGACCCCTTTGGCGGTCGAACAACCCTTTCACAGGGGTCGCCTAAGACCATCCTGCATATCAGATATTTACATTACGATTCATAATAGTAGCAACATTACAGTTATGAAGTAGCAACGAAAATAATTTTATGGTTGGGTCACAACATGAGGAACTGTATTTAAAGGGCTAGAAGGTTGAGAACCACTGGACTAGAGGCCCAGTGCACGAAATCTATGCACTTGTAGGGTCCCTAGGCTTGGCCAGCAATCAGGGCCGGCCAGGGCCTTCCAGCTGCTGGCTGCTGGCCGGGGCCTCCCTTCCCCGGCTGCTGGCTGCCAGCTGCCGGCCACCGGCCAGGGCCTTACTTCATTCCGTGCCGCCCCCTGGTGGTCAGTGCACATAATAACGAGCAATAGAACTACTGGTCTCCCAGTCAAACTCCCGCAGGGGCACTCTGCATATTAGCCATTTATATATATAGATAGAGAGAGAAAATAAGAGAGAAATTAGACCAAAAAAGGAGAGATACGTAAAGTGATGGGGAAAAGAAAGGAAGTCCCTGAGTGAGGAGGGAGAGCCAGCAGAAAGCAGGGGACTTGCATAAGGAACATGGCCCCAAAGACATTCTTTAGGAGGATGTTCTAAGAAAGAAACACATTCAAGAACAGCACCTAGGAACACAGACACAGTGAATCAGACACAGACACACACAAAACAGAGACCAGAGGTTCAACCAGAACTAGGGGTTGTGGGCTCATTTGGTCCACAGGTTGAGGGATCGCAACCTTTCTCAGTTTCAGAACAGGAAGACTAAGTGCTTTGATGATGGTGGATAAAAGTTCTGAACCATGAGCTACCCTCATTAAAGAATGGTAATGGTAACCAACAAAAAAAGGTACCTTTATTTACCTATTATCTTTTGCCATCTTAATTTGCAATGATAAAGAGTCTTGTTTCCACTTTACTTAGATGAAGAAGTTGAAAGGCCAGGCAGCCATCTTGGTTTTATTCTCTCCCCTCACTGCCCCTCCCCACCCCCACCCTCAACCTCTCATATAATAATTAACATAGGACAAATGGGTTTTTCAAATTTAAGTCTTCTTTTCTTTTTTTGGTTGTTAAGATGGTCGTTTTTTCTCTTCCCTTCAGAATGTTGCCATTTTATTTAATGCATTCCCCAAGCCTCCTCCTCTCAGTTCAAATCTTGTACTGGAGCAGAGTTAAAGCTGCCTAAGGCCACACCACCTGACCAGTAAGAGCCAGTGGCTTAATAAAGAGGTTCCCGTAATTCAGCTGCCTAGAGTGCGAAGGCCAGTCCTGCTGCCTTTCCCCTCCGCTGGGAGCGCTCACCACCCCAGGCCTTGGAAAGCTACATTTCCAAAACTACTCACTCCCATTCTACCACAACAAAGCTTTCTCAGGGCACACAACACAGCACCCTCTTCCCCAGGCCCTAGAAAAACAGCACTACCAGGCCAGCAGCTCCTCCCCGAACGTGCCTCCCGCAACCCTGGGCCAGGATGCCTCAGTCCCCCTCTGGTGTCCCCTCTGGACACCTGAGTGCTATGGTTCAGAAGCTGGGGAGACAGGAAAAGGGAGGTGGAACCAGGGCAATTTTCAGAAGCCCAGGCGAGTCCAGACTGCTGGTAAGCTGAACCTCACCCACTCCCCACCCAAGTCCTGTAACACCACAGCCAGGCCGGCTTCTTGAAGAGGTTGCAAGTTTCAGTGCTCCCTGCAAGAGTCAGAGTTCTCTCCATCCTGGCAACTGGGAACAAAAGGCAACCCCCAGCCCTCTGGCAACACTGACCCTCCTGAATTAGACATACACACCCTGGGATTTCAATAAACTGCACAGAGAGAGGGAGAAATGGAGGATGGGAGTAGGGGACCAATGAGGGAGTAGGGTGTGGCGATTCATGGAGGGATCAAAGGGCTGGTTAAAGTCACCTCTATGCCCAGGACAGAGCCGGGTTTAGGGACAGAGGGCCTGCCCGTCGCTTTGTTGTCAGTGTCCAGGTTGCTGGCGTGCATGAGTGCAAACGCGCCCCCTGAAATCATTGCACCTGGCCAAAAGGCCCCTAACAGCCCCTTAATAGCCCCAACCCCTTGACAAAAGGAAGAAACTTGTACACAGGCACTCTAGCACCAGGTGCTGCGGTTTGCCTCTAAGGACCATTTTAAAAGCCAGAATAATGATGATCATTAAATAAAAGAATTAATAGTATTTTGTTTTCTTCCAAGTCTTTGGGAAAATGAAATTCAGGTTTTTGACCGATCTGCTTACATTTATAGTTGCCTGTAGTGAAGCAGGGTATGTGTAGTGAAGCAGGGTATGTGTGGGGAGATTGGTGCTCAAGGTGGGAAGCTCGAGGAAGGTGCAGAGGTGCACTGTGGGGAGGGGGCAGTTTGGGGATCCTGGTCCCCGATGCCATTCGCGGGGCTGCGGCACCCGCCCGCCCGCCCACTTTACCTGTGGATGCAGCTTCCATGAAAACAGGTGGCGGCCAGGCAGGGTTCAAGCCAAGTTTCCAGGACACCGCTTCCCTGGCCCTCGCGCCCAACCCCCAGCCGGACTCCCCCACCTGTGGTGCTGGCCTCGCCCCTTTCGGTGTCACCACTTCATCCTCCCCTTCCTCCTGGTCCCCAAACCACTGGGACCTGGGGCCAGCTAGTGGCAGCAGCTCTTTTGGGGATCGGGTGGCATGGCCATGGCTGGTAGTCCCTGGGTGTGGTGACGGTGGCTGGGTGGATGGAGGTGCAGTGGCTGGACTGGCCAGCGCTCCCTGCTGCTGCCCCCCTATCCCCCAACTCCCCAGGAATCGGGGCTTGGGAGGCTGTGGTGTACTCACCGCCGCTGCCACCACCGCTGTAACTCCATCGAGCTGCTACCTGCCCTGCTCCCCACTTCAGCTCCTCCTCCTGTTGGGGGCCAATTGAGGGTGG
>NW_005361391.1:2647444-2648132 GCF_000412655.1 Myotis brandtii
CTGCCGGCCGCCATCTTGGCTGACAGTTAATTTGCATATACTCACTGATTAGCCAATGAAAAGGGTAGCGGTCTTACGCTAATTACCATGTTTCTCTTTTATTAGTGTAGACTAGAGGCCCAGTGCACAAAATTTGGTCCCCTCAGCCCAGCCTACACTCTCTCCAATCTGGGACTCCTTGGGGGATTTCTGACTGCTGGTTTAGGCCCGATCCCGGGGATTGGACCTAAACCGGCTGTCCGACAACCCTCTTACAATCCTGGACTGCTGGCTCCTAATCACTCACCTGCCTGCCTGCCTGATCACCCCTAACTGCCCGCCCCCTGCCAGCCTGATCTCCCCTCACTGCCTCTATGTGCTGGCCTGATCACCCCTAACTTCCCCCCCCCTGCTGGTCTGGTCGCCCCTAACTACCCCTTGCTGCCGACCAGGTCACCACCAACTACCCCCTCCCTACCGGCCTGGTTGCTCCTAGCTGCTTCCCCACCCCTGCCGGACTGGACACCCCTTACTGCCTCCCACACCGGCCTAGTCGCCTCTTACTGCCCCCCTCTGCTGGCGTGGTTGCCCCCAACTGCACCCCTCCACTGGCCTGGTCGCCCCTAACTGCCTCCCCCCCCACCGGCTGGTCACCTCTTACTGCCTCCCCTGCCAGACTGGTTGCCCCAACTGCCCCCCCTCTGCCAGC
>NW_005361391.1:2648205-2661129 GCF_000412655.1 Myotis brandtii
CTTGTCACGCCCAACTGATTCCCCCTGCCGGCCTGGTCACCCCTCATGGCCCCTCCACTGGCCTGGTCGCCCCACGCAGCCTGCTGTTCAGTTGTTTGGTCGTCCCTCACTAACCCCCATGCCGGCCTGGTCACCCCACGCAGCCTGCTTGTTCAGTCTTTTGGCCGTCCCTCACTAAGCCCCCTGCTGGCCTGGTTGCCCCACGCAGCCTGTTTTTTCAGTTGTTTGGTCATCCCTAACTAACCCCCCTACCAGTCTGGTCTTAGGCAGCCATCTTGTGAGGGCGTGAGGGTTAATTTGCATATTACCTCTTTATTATATAGGATATAGATGTTGGTTTGCATAGTGTGTTTCTCCTGTCTGTGGAGACCCTGTACTCTGGCTTACTTAAGCATCAGTGTTTGTCAGTGGTTCTCATAGCTTTTCTTAATGTCTTCTAGAATTAAAAAAAAAGAAATGCTTTGGACCACTAAGTCTCGTCTGTAAAGTGCCTAATCATGTTTTTCTGTTTTTTAAATACAAATGAGTGTGAGATACAGCCAGGGAAGAGAGCAAATTAGAAATATATTTGTATGGTCAGTTAAGCTTATTTTCCTGTGAACTCTGTGAGGGTATACCAAACCATTGAAAATGAAGAAGAGAGAGACTAGTATATGCTACTGAATATATATTCTGGTTTCGCAAATACATTTATCTGGATTCAGACATTCTCTTGATTCATTTATTAATTTGGTAAAGAACTGGAGATTATGAGTTGGAACTTGTTTTTCTTGCATTATAGCTTGTGATCAGCAGATTGTTTTTTGGCCATTCAGAAACCCCTTTAAAAAGAGAAAGTGAGCCCTAACCAGTTTGGCTTAGTGGATAGAGTGTCGGCCTGCGGACTGAAGGGTCCCAGGTTCGATTCTGGTCAACGGCATGTACCTTGGTTGCGGGCACATCCGCAGTGCGGAGTGTGCAGGAGGCAGCTGATCGATGTTTCTCTCATCGATGTTTCTAACTCTCTATCCCTCTCCCCTCCTCTCTGTGAAAGATCGGTGAAATATATTAAAAAAAAAAAAAAGAAAAAAAAAAAAAAAAAAAGAAAAAAAAAGAGAAAGTGAACTGAAGCTCCACACTATGATTAATAACTGAATTTTGCACTACCCAGCTAATTCTTTTTGCTAGTGTTATTTAAATGTAACACTTTATATTGTTTCTCTAGTTATAGTTGTTGATTCTTCAGTAAATAAAACACATTTATTCTTATGAAGATAGTCTTATCTAATCCTATGTCTTGGTTTTTTATAGAGCTCATTCCAGAATTTTCTTTGTCCAAAGGGGAAAAATTCCCAGGATGTATGAAAAGAGGCCATAGATTACATCCCACATTTTAATTGGCAGTCATTGTGACCTTCTGAAAATGATGGTTACTAGTCTATGTAAATTTTAATCTTGCTTTAGTTTTTGGCAATATTATTCTTATTTGACTAAATGTGTATTATTTTTATAAACCTTGGTAGTTCAGCTTTCAACCTGCCTATGCATAGCCAAGAAACCATTTTTAAAAAAGCAAACTTAACCTACTACATTGTTTATGTTTTTAACTCAGATGATATCTACACTAGCCAAGTAAAACACTATAAAAACACTTTATTTGGAATTCTACAAGTTACTTTAAAAAAAGATGTTATTATATTTCATGAAGCAGATTCCGTAGCTTTCAGTAACTTAGCAAAAGTGCTTACAAAATTAAGAAATGGTCTTATGATCCTATTTAATTTTCATGACATTTTAATTGATCCATTTGAATCTATGTTTAAAATTATTTGATTATTAATTTTATTTTAGTTAAAGTGAAGAATATATATTAAATTAGAGGAACACTGATAGCAGCTATGTCCAAATGAATCTACCGTTGTTTTTTGGAAATAGTTTTTCAAGTTGTACCATTATGTATATCTATTCATGTTTGCTCATATGAACGTGTTTTTAAGACTTCATGTCTCTGTTGCTGATAGTTGTTCCCATTCCTCAGTTTTAATCATAAGATAGTTCTCTATCAGGTAACTTACATTAGGAATCACTTTACATTAAGCCCTGGCATTTGTTGTTCAGTTTTTCTCCTTTCTGAAGTGAATTAGTATTTAAAGTCACAAGACTTTAAATACTAATTTTTGAAATACTTTTTGAAATAGTAAAATTAAAAAAAATTAACTTAAAGATTGCCCTGAGTGATGTCAAAATGTCTGTTATCTATAATTAAACAGTTTGTAATTTAAAACAGTTCCCATTCATTTAAAAAATACACAGACTGCTTTATGTATGCATAAAAATTATTTGAGCAAATATGCATTGAAGTGTTTCACAGTGTTTATCTTGGAGGTGGGAAGGAGTTCTAGAGATGCATTCAATCTCTTTTTTTAAAATATGTTTTTATTGATTTCAGAGAGAGGAAGGTAGAGTAAGAGAGAGTTAGAAACATCAGTAATGAGAGAGAATCATTGATCATCTGCCTCCTGCCCCCTACTAGGGATCGAACTTGCAACATGGGCATGTGCCCTGACCATGAATCGAATTGTGACCTCCTTGTTCATGGGTTGATGCTCAACCACTGAACCACACCATCTGGACTCAGTTTCTTAAATTATTTAATTTTTTGTGATAAAAATTGAATAACAGGAAAGATATCTAAGAAATTCCCATTTTGGAAAAAAATAATTTTGAATTATGAATGCATTTAAAAATATGTGAATGTCATTACATATTTTAAAAAACTAACAGAAACCTTTAAGTGCTTTATTAGTAAGACAAAATTTCATACATGAATAAATAATAAATGTTTGAGGGGAATCATTAAAATTCATTATTTCAATGGATGTCTTAAAAATGTAGTTGTTTTTTATTCCTTTATTGTTAATATAACATTCTTACTAAATAGTGCTTTAAGTTATAACAGAACATGAATCCCTCCCTACATTTTTTTCACCCAAATTGGGCATGTGTTCCTGGAAAAAAAACATTATATTTACCAAACTCGACTCCTGAATAGTATGCACTCTTACATAATAAAAAAGGAAAATGTGAAGTGTCCGGGTCTATGCCACATATTGGTTTATTTTCTCCATGAATATTTATTATACTAGAAGCCCGGTGCATGAAATTCGTGCATGGGTAGGATCCCTAGTGAGGTAGGGGTGGGGGGGGGACCCTCAGCCTGGCCTGCACCCTCTTCAGTCCAGGACCCCTTGGTGGATGTCTGGCAGTCAGACATTCCTCTCGCAATCCAGGACCACTGCCTTCTAACTGCTCACCTGCCTGCCTGATTGTCCCTAATCACCAGAAATCAGGATTTTAAAAAGATTTCCAGGTGATTCTAATGTGCAGCCAAGGTTGAGAACCACTGCCCTAACTGCTCCCCTGCTGGCCTGATTGCCCCTAACCGCCTCCGCCTGCTGACCTGATCGCCCCTAACTGCCCTCCCCTGCTGGCCTGATTGCCCCCTAACTGTCCCCCCCTGCTGGCCTGATCGTCCCCTAACTGCTCACCCCTACCGGCCTGATTGCTCGCTAATTGCTCCCCTCTGCTGGCCTGATCACCCCCTAACTGCTCCCCTTTGCTGGCCTGATCGCCCCTAACTGCCCTCCCCTGCTGGCCTGATCGTCCCCTAACTGCTCACCCCTACCGGCCTGATTGCTCGCTAATTGCTCCCCTCTGCTGGCCTGATCACCCCCTAACTGCTCCCCTTTGCTGGCCTGATCGCCCCCAATAGCCTCTGCCTCGGCCCCCTCCACCATTGCTTTGTCTGGTAGGACGCTGGGAAGATGTCTGGATGATGTCCTGTCTAATTAGCATATTACCCTTTTATTAGTATAGATAGATTGGTCTCTGTTTTGCGGAAATGGAAAATAGAGAAGAAATCAGTCAGTAGACTAGCTGGCAGTGTGTACACATGGTGGTATTTCAGTGTTCTGCCTGGGGCCATGTCTTCCTCACTAAAATCTTTCAGTGCCTATCTGTTTGGTTACTGCCTAAATTGTAATTTACATGGAATCGGGGCCTGAGATGGCAGGCATGTGTTGACCTTTTTGGAGTGCCAGTTTATTGTGAAAGCAGAATGTAATGTAGTGACAGTATCATTAGGGAATCACTAAGGCAGCGTGAATTATCGTTAGAGGAATAATAATGAAATAAAAAAAATGAAATAGTTAACCAGTAATGCCTGAGAACATTTACTGGATTTACCAGACTCCAGGCTGTGCTTATAATAAATTATCTACTTTAGTTCATTCTGTTGCACCATGTATGATTGAACACTAGTAAAAGTATATGAATATTATTTTCAGGGAGATGTATAAATATGTTTTTAGGTAATGATATATACATCTATTTGTCCTTTAGAATTTTATATCAATAACTTAGATTTCTAATAATAGCAATAACTTTCCTTCTAATATACATTAATGTAATTTAAGATTCTCTTAGTCTAAGTAATCTAGAACAGCGATCACCAACCAGTGGTCTGCGGACTACTGGTGGTCCATGAGCTCCAAAAGGTTGGCGACCACTGGTTTAAGGAAACCTTTGGAGCAGCGGTTGCCAACCAGTGGTCTGTGGACCACTGGTGGTCCGTGAGGTCCAAAAGATTGGTGACCACTGATCTAGAATACCTATACATTATTATTATGGGCATTATAACCTAATTCCACTCATGTTTGAATAAACGTAAATATAATCTAAAAGAAGTCAAATATAGTATTAGAGTGAAAAATTTAGACAAAAATCAGTAGAGACTGGTATATTTGCAAAAAATGTTGGATATCTATATAAAAGCCCAGTGACTGGAATGGCAGAATGACCAGAACGACTGGAATGACCTGTGTCTATGACCCGCATTGCAGTAGCCAGTAGGCCTGATCTGGGCCCCAATTGGCCTCCAACACCCCATTGGGGGTGGGGCTGGCTGGCCAACACTCTGTGGCCCCTCCCCACATCTTGCCCTGCCCCCAATCGGCCCCCAACACCCTGATTGGGACAGGGTCGGCTGGCCAACTTCCCGAGGTCCCTCCCCTGGATGAACCTGCCCCCTAATTGGCCCCCAACACCCCAATCGGGGGTGGGGCTGACCAACTAACCTCCCACAGCCCCTCCCATCCCCTCCTCTCCCCCCCGCCATCCCAGCCCAATGGGCCCCCATCGGGGCAGGCTGGCCAGACCCCACCCGTGTACGAATTCGTGCACCAGCCCTCTAGTATTCAATAATAGGAATAAGGGAACAAGGAAATGTTATTTCTAGATTTATTTTTCAGTTCTTGAAAAGGTCTGGTATTACTAAATGGAGAAAGTAGAATTGTATTTTTATGTAATAGACATGATTAATTCTTATCATTGTTCTTCTGAACTTTGTATGCTTTTTTCTTTTCAGGTTTGGCAATTTGTGGACATAATTGCCTCCTGACAGCAGAATGGATGTCTGCAAGTAAAATAGTATGTCGAGTTGGACAAGCCAAAAATGACAAAGGAGACATAATTGTCACAACCAAGTCAGGTGGCAAAGGAACCTCAACTGTCTCTTTCAAGCTACTCAAGCCTGAAAAAATAGGTATCTACCTTTTGTCATATTATTCTGAAGATGAAAATAAAAATGGGTTTTCTTTTAAAATTTAGAACTATTAAATTAGTCTAAAATTTACCCACTATTATATCTCAGTTTATGTTTATTTTTACAGGAATGGTGTATTGGTTAAAATATGTATTACTTTCGAAAATGCACCTAAGGATAATTATCCTGACATAACTGTCATTCTAAATACTTTATAAAATCTGTTCACTTAACATTTTGATACGACAATTTCAGTTCCTTGTTCTTGAGTACATTTCTTCTTGAATTTCTTTCTTTTCTTTCTGTTATATGGTTAAGATTTAAAGTGAAATAACTTACTGATTTGGCCAAATTAGCAATAATATTAATCTAAATAATGTGCTATTTTCTCCTCTTTTAGCTCTGGACAAAATGTTGCTAGATCTGGAGCTGCCTTTAGCCTTTCAAGCTAAAAATATCCCATAGCACATGTTACATTTTTATACACTTAACACCCACTTTCTCATATTAGAATAGTGATGGGAATATCCATCCACAGGCCATATAATGCACATGAAATCATTTGGTCTGGCTCTGCCAAGGCATCATATATTTGACCTGTGAGTTAGTTAAATGTTTGACCAAATATAGCAGACTAATTTTTAAGTTGATAATTTTGTATGGCCTGCGAATGATGTTATAAATATCCAAATGGCCGTTGGCAGTAAAAAGGTTCCCCATCCATGTATTAGAGTAATTAAGAACATAGTCTGAGGAGCCAGACTCTGAATATTAATCTGATCTTTACGTTACTAACTGTGGAACTTTGATTCCTAGTTCGTGGGTAAAAGTGGATTAATTGTATTATCTACCTTATAGGATTAAATGAGTTAAGAGAACCTATGGACACAGACAATAGTGTGGTGAAGATCTGGGGTGGGGTTGGGTGCAGGCTAGTAGGGGTCAATAGGGAAAAAAAAGGGACATATGTAATATTGTAAAAAATAAAGATTAATAAAAGTTATCTGCATCGGATGATCCTATATAATAAAAGCGTAATATGCCAAGTGTCTTGTCGTCCAGTCATCTGTTCAATCAATCAAAGTGTTATATGGTAATGATATGTGAAGGCTGCTTAACTGCTCGCTATGACATGCACTGACCACCAGGGGGAAGATATTCGACTGGTCCACCAGTTGCTATGATGTGCGCTGACCACCAGGGGGCAGATGCTCCTATCAGTAGGTTAGCTTGCTGCTGGGGTCTGGACGATTGGGACTGAGAGAGATGGGCCGGACATGCCCTGTAGCCCTCCCGTGGTCCCTCCCCAGCTTGCCAACCTCTGTGTCCCTCCTTGGCCCCGATCATGCACTGGTGGAGTCCCTCGTCCTGGCCTGTGTCCTGTCGCAATCCAGGACCCTCAGGGTATGTTGGAGAGCAGGTTTCGGCCCGTTCCCACAGGCCAGGCCGAGGGACCCGTTGGTGTCGTAATTTGTGCACCGGGTCTCCAGTAAGAAAATAACTGAGTTAAAAGATACATGGAAAATTCTTAGCATAACCCCTTTATACAAAGTAAGTGTTCAACACATTAAATTTTTTTTCATTTAAAAGTTAAATATTGGGGTGGCATTAGTTAATTACATTATATAACTTTCAAGTATATAATTCTATAGTACATCATGTGTATATTGCACTCTGTGCTCACCACCCAAAGTCTACTCTCATTTTGTCACCATATATTTGACCTCTTATCTTTTACTCTCTTCAACCTTTCTCTCATTCCCTTTCCCCTCAGGTAACTACCATACTGTTGTTTGTGTCTGTGAGGTAGTTTGTCTTGTTTGTTCATTGGTTGCTTTCTATTTGAATAGTATTCTATTGTATGTATGAAACACATCATCTATATTCAGTCATCCATCAAAAGACACTTAGGTTGTTTTCAAGTATGATCCTATGATGAACATGGGGGTACATATATCTTTATGCATAAATATTTTCAAATTATTAGGAATTACCCAGAATAGAGATTGCTGGGTCATATGCTAGCTCTATTCTTAATTTTTTAAGGAACCTCCATACTGTTTTTCATAGTGGTGACAACACGAATAGATCTTGAGAATATCATGCTAAGTGAAATAAATTAGAAAAAGTAAAATACGATATGATTTCATGCATATGTGGTATATAAAACTAAAAGCAGCAAATGAACAAAAAGAAAAATGAACAAACAAAAACTTATAGACACAGACAACAGTTTGATGGTTACCAGAGGAAATGAAAATTGTGGGGACCGTAAAGGAGGTCAAATACATGGTGATGGAATAAGATTTCACTTTGGGTGGTGAGCACACAATGCAATATACAGATAAGACATTTATCATAGACTTGTACACTTGAACCTATATAATTTTATCAATGTTACTCCAATAAATTTAATCTTAAATAATTAAAAAAATTTCTACCAGCACTGTATGAGGTTCCCCTTTTCTCAACAACCTCTATAACACTTATTTCTTGTTTTATTGATAATAATCATTCTAACAAGTGGAAGCTATCTCATTGTGGTTTTGATTTGCATTTCCCTTATAAATAGTGAAATATAGCATCTTTTCAAATATCTGTTGACCATTTGTATGTCTTTTTGGGAAAAGAGTCAGATCAGGTTTTCTGCCCATTTTTTAATTGGAACAGTTGTTTTTTTTTGTTGTTATTGAGTTGTATGACTTCTTTATATATTTTGGATATTAGCCCCTTATTGGAGGTATTCTTTGCAAGTAATTTTTCCCATTCAGTGAGTTGCCTTTTTGTTTTGTTTATGGTTTCATTTTTATGTGCAGAAGCTTTTTAGTTTGATATTGTCCCATTTATTTATTTATTTTTGCTTTTACTTCCTTTGCCTTTGGGATAAAATTCATAAAATCCTCTCTGAGACCCAGGTTATAAGGTTAGTACCTGCCTTTTATGTATTTTAATGTTTTAGGTCTTATATTTATGTATTAGATTTACTTTGTGTTACTTTTTGTGTAAAATAGCAGTGTCACATACCAATCTAGTTTCATTCTTTTGCATGTTGTTTTCTAATTTTCTTATCACCATTTATTGAAGAGCCTTCCTTTTCTCCTCTATATGTTTATGGCTTCTTTGTTGAAAATTAGTTGCCCATACATAAGGGTTTATTTCTGGACTCTCAATTTTGTTCCATTGGTTCATGTATTTGTTTTATTTTGTTTGTTTGCTTTTTTGCAAATACCATGCTGTTTTGATTATTGTAGCTTTATAGTATCACTTGAAATCAGGGAATGTGATACCTCCAGCTTTGTTCTTTTTCTTCAGAATTGCTTTGGCTATCCAGGGTCTTCTGTGGTTCTATACAAATTTAGGGATTTTTTTGGGTTCTATTTCTTTGAATAATGCCATTGGATATTGATGGGGATTGCATTAGAGTTGTATATTGCTTTAGGTAATATGCCCATTTAACTATGTTAATTCTTTTAATTCATGAACATGGAATATCTTTCCATTTCTTTGTGTTTTCTTCAATTTCTTTCAACAGTGTATAATAGTTTTCAGTGTATAGGTCCTTCATATCCTTTAAGTTTATTCCTAGATATTTTATTCTTTTTGTTGCAATTGCAAAATGGAATTGTTTCAATTTTTCCCATGAAATTTAATTGTTAGTATATAGGAATGCAATAATTTTTTTACACTGTATCCTGCAACTTTATTGTACTTTATTTATTGTTTCTAATACTTATAAAAAATTATGTCCTCTGCAAAAAATGACTATTTTACTTCTTCCCAGTTTGGTGAAAGTGGACATCCTTGTATTGTTCCTGATCTTAGAGGAAAAAGCTTTTAGTTTTTTTACCATTGAGTATATTAGCTGAGGGTTTGTCATATATAGTCTTTATTATGTTTAAGTAATTTCTTCTATACCCATTTTGTTGAGAATTTTATTAATCATAAATGAATGTTGTATCTTGTCAAATGCTTTTCTGTAGTTTTTAATATGATCATATGATAGTTATTGCTTATTTTGTTAATGTGGCATATCACATTCATTAATTTGTATATATTGAACCATCTTTGCACCCCTGGACTGAACCCCAATTGATTGTGATATATTTTTAATGTATTGTAGTATTCAATTTCCTAGTTAATTGTTTAGGATTTTTGCATCTATATTCATTAGAGATATTGGCCTATAATTTGAGTGTGTATATGTTTTCCTTACCTGTTTTTGGTATCAGGGTAATGTTGGCCTCATAAAATGAGTTAGGAATTTTTGCCTCTTTTTTAATATTTTGGAAGAGTGAAAAGGATAGGTATTAAGTTTTCTTTGAATGTTTAGTAGAATTCACTGAATCCATCTGGTCCTGGACTATTACTTTTTGGGAGGTTTTTAATGACTTGAAATTTCCATACTATTGATTAGTTTATTTAGATTTTTTAATTCTTCATGATTCTATCTAGGAAAGTTTTATACACACACACACACACACACACACACACATATTTTTAATATATTTTTATTGGTGATAGTATTATAGATATGTTCCTTTTTCTTCCCCCCCCCCCCTCCTCCTAGCCCCTACCCGTCCCCCCAGGTCTTCATCCCCTCCCCCCTAGCCCCTACCCATCCCCCCAGGTCTTCACTACCCTATTGCCTGTGTTCATGGGCTATGCATATAAGTATTTAAGTTCTTTGGTTTATCTCTTCTCGTCTCCTCAACCCCACATCAAGGTATGTCAGTCTGATCCATGCCTCCAGGCTTCGGGTCTTATTTTGCTGGTCAGTTCATTCTGTTTATTAGATTCCACAAATAAGTGAGATCATATTATACTTGTCTTTTTCAGATTGGCTTATTTCACTTAGCATAATATTTTTCAGATCCATTTATGCTGTCTCAAAGGGTAAGAGATCCCTCTTTTTGTACAGCTGCATAGTATTCCATTGTGTAAATGTCCCACAGCGTTTTTATCCACTCATCCACTGATGGGCACTTGGGCTGTTTCCAAATCTTAGCTATTGTAAATAATGCTGCCATGAACGTAGGGGTACATATATTCTTTCTGATTGGTGTTTTGGGGTTTAGGATGTATTCCGAGAAGTGGGATTGCTGGGTCAAAGCGAAGTTCCAATTTTAATTTTTTGAGGAAACTGCATACTGTTTTCCATAGTGGCTGCACCAATATGCATTCTCATCAGCAGTGAACTAGTGTTCCCTTTTCTCCACATCCTCACCAGCACTTGTTGTTTGTTGATTTTTTGATGATAGCCATTCTGAGAGGTGTGAGTTGAAATCTCATTGTGTTTTTAATTTGCATTTCTCCGATGATTAGTGACTTTGAGCATTTTTTCATATGTCTCTTGGCCATTTTTATGTCCTCTTTGGAGAAATGTTTATTCAGGTCTACTGCCCATTTTTTAATTGGATTGTTTGTCTTCCTTTTGTTGAGTTGTATGAGTATTTTATATATTTTGGATATTAACCCCTTACCAGATGTATCATTAGCAAATATGTCCTCCCATTCAGTGGATTCCCTTTTCATTCTGATGGTGGTTTCTTTTGCTATGCAGAAGCCTTTTGATGTAGATCCATTCGTTTATTTTCTCCTAGTTTTCCTTTGCCCTAGACAGTGGTCGGCAAACTGCGGCTCGCAAGCCACATGCGGCTCTTTGGCCCCTTGAGTGTGGCTTTTCCACAAAATACCGACTTCTGCGCATGGGCCACGAAGTTTCAATTGCACTGTACATGCGCGCCTGCATGTGGTATTTTGTGGAAGAGCCACACTCAAGGGGCCAAAGAGCCGCATGTGGCTTGCGAGCCGCAGTTTGCCGACCACTGTCTAGGGCAAAGGAAAACTAGGAGAAAATAAACGAATGGATCTACATCAAAAGGCTTCTGCCTGCATGTGGTATTTTGTGGAAGAGCCACACTCAAAGGGCCAAAGAGCCACATGTGGCTCGTGAGCTGCAGTTTGCCGACCACTGCCCTAGGAGATGTATCCATAGACTTATTGCTACTTGAGATGTCTGAGATTTTACTTCCTATGTTCTCCTCTGAGATTTTTATGGTTTCATGCCTTACATTTAAGGCTTTCATCCACCTTTAGTTTATTCTTATATATGATGTAAGTTGGTGGTTTAGTTTCATCTTTTTGTATGTGTCTGTCTAGTTTTCCCAGCACCACTTGTTGAAGAGACTGTCTTTACTCCACTGTATGTTCTTGCCTCCTTTGTCAAATATTAATCGACCGTAATGGTGTGGGTCATTTTCTGGGGTCTCTGTTCTGATCCATTAGTCTATCTGCCTGTTTTTGTACTAGTACTAGGCTGTTTTGGTTACAATGACTTTGTTAGAATAGTTTGATATCCAGTACTGTGATTCCTCCTACTTCGTTCTTCTTTCTCAAGATTGCTGTAGCTATTCGGGGTCTTTTATGGTTCCATATCCATTTTTGGAGTGTTTGTTCTAGCTCTGTGAAGTATGCCATTGGTATTTTAATAGGGATTGCGTTGAATCTGTAGATTACTTTGGGTAGTAGAGACAGTATAATGATTTAATTCTTCCAATCCATGAACATGATGTATGCTTCCATTTGTTTATATCTTCCTCTCTTTTTTCAATGTCCTATAGTTTTCCAAATACAGATCTTTTACCCCCAGTTGGTTAAGTTTATTCCTAAGTATCTTATTTTGTTGTTGTTGTTGCAGTGGTAAATGGGATTTTTTTTTAGTTTCTCTTTTTGAGATTTCATTATCGTTGTATAAAAATGCCATAGATTTGTGGATGTTGATTTTGTATCCTGCTACCTTGCCAAGTTCATTTATTAAGCCTGGTGGTTTCCTGGTGGAGTTTTTAGGGTTTTCTTTGTACAATATCATGTCATCTACGAGTAATGACAGTTTTACTTCCTCCTTTCCAATTTGGATGCCTTTTATCTCTTTTTCTACTAGTATTATGTTAAATAAGAGTAGTGAAAGCAGACATCCTTGTCTTGTTATGCCTTTGTTTTGAAGTCTGTTTTGTCTGATATGAGTATTGCTACTCCAGGTTTTATTTTTTCCTTTTCATGGAATATATTATTCAATCCCTTCACTCTGTCTATGTATATCTTTTTTTCTGAGGTGGGTCTCTTGTAGACAACATATATATATGGGTCATGTTTTCTTATCCATTCAGTCACCCTATGTCTTTGGACTGGAGCATTTAATCCATTTGCATTTAAGGTTATTATTGATAGCTATTTATTTATTACCATTTTTATTTTCTTTATGCCTATGTTCCTCTCTCCTTTTTTTCTTCTTCTTCCTCCTCCTCCTCTTCTTCCTCCTCCTCCTCTTCATCTCCTCCCCCTCC
>NW_005361391.1:2661200-2662490 GCF_000412655.1 Myotis brandtii
TCCTCCCCCTCCTCTTCCCCTTCCTCCTCCTCCTCCTCCTCCTTCTCCTCCTCTTCCTCCTCCTCCCTTTAATATTTCTTGCACGATGGTAATAATACTCCTTCAACCTACTTTTGTCTGGAAAGCTTTTTATTTCACCTTCAATTTTAAATGATAGCCTTGCTGGATACAGTAGTCTTGGATTTAGACACTTGCTTTTCATTATATCGAGTACTTCATGCTTCTCCCTTCTGGCCTGAAGTGTTTCTGTTGAGAAGTCATCTGACAGTCTAATGGGAATTCCTTTATAGGTAATTTTCTGTCACTCTTGCTGCCTTTAAGATTCCTTCTTTGTCTTTAACGTTTGCCATTTTAATTATGACGTGTCTAGGTGTGGGTCTCTTTGGGTTCATCATGATTGGGACTTTCTGTGCCTCCTGAACTCCTGTGACATTTTCCTTCACCAGTTTGGGGAAGTTTTCTGTCATTATTTCTTTAAACAGGTTCTCTGTACCTTGCTCTTCTTCTTTTCCTTCTGGTATTCCTATAATGCAGTTGTTGTTACATATCATGTTATCCCAGAGATCCTTTAAGCTATCTTCCTGCTTTTTAATTCTTTTTTTTCTATTTTCTGCTATAATTGTGTATTTATTGCTACCTTGTCTTTCAAATTGCTGATTCAGTTCTCTGCTTCATCCAATCTACTTTTAATTTCTTTCAGTGTATTCTTGTTGTCAGATATATCATTTTTCATTTCTGTCTGGTTCTTGTTCATGGCCTCTAGTTCCTTTTTCATGCTTTTGTAATTTGTAATAAATTCTTTAAGCATCTACACTAATAAAATACAAAGATGCTAATTGACCATACCTTTGCTACGCCCTAAGCCACGCCCACCAGCCAATCAGAGCGACTATATGCAAATTAACCCAACCAAGATGGCGGCCGACAGCCAAGGAGCTGGAGCAAGCAGGTGGCTTGGTTGTCCGGGCGATGGAGGAAGCTAAGCTTCCCACCAGCCCTGAGCCGGCTGAGGCCTCTGCTCATGGCAACAAAGTTTCAATTATAGAAGACAAATGAATCCCAGGTACCTGCTTCCAGCCAGCCTCCACTGGGAGCTTGGGTGGCTGGGGGTTGTGGGCAGCCTGCAAACAGCCATCAGCCCCTCACTCAGGCTGGCCAGGCACCCCAGGGGGGACCCCCACCCTAAAGGGGCTGTGGCCAGCCTGCAAACAGCCGTCAGCCCCTCAGCCAGGCTGGCCAGGCACTCCTATATAATAAAAGGGTAATATGCAAATTGACCCTAACAGCAGA
>NW_005361391.1:2662732-2678503 GCF_000412655.1 Myotis brandtii
TCAGCCCCTCACCCAGGCTGGCCAGGCACCCCAGTGGGGACCCCCACACTGAAGGGGCTGTGGCCAGCCTGCAAACAGCCATCAGCTCCTCACCCAGGCAGGCCAAGCACCCCAGCGGGACCCCCACCCTGAAGGGGCTGGGCCAACCTGAAAACAGCCATCAGCTCCTCACCAGGGCTGGGCAGGCACTCCTATATAATAAAAGGGTAATATGCAAATTGACCCTAACAGCAGAAAGACTGGGAATGACTGGTCACTATGACACTCACTGACCACCAGGAGGCAGATGCTCAATGCAGGAGCTGCCCCCTGGTGGTCAGCATGCTCCCACAGGGGGAGCTCTGCTCAGCCACAAGCCAGGCTGATAGCTGCCAGTACAGCGGTGGTGGTGGGAGCCTCTCTCGCCTCCTCAGCAGTGCTAAGGATGTCCGACTGCAGCTTAGGCCTGGTCCCTGCTGGCAAGTGGATATCCCCCAAGGGCTCCCGGGCTGCCAGAGGGATGTCTTACTGCCAGCTTAGGCCCGATCCCCCAGGGAGTGGGCCTAAGCCAGCAGGTGGTCATCCCTCAAGGGGTCCCAGACTGCGAGAGGGCACAGGCCGGGCTGAGTGACACCCCCCACCCCCCCCGCCAGAGCGGACAAATTTTGTGCACCGGGCCTCTAGTTTTTTTTATAAACATTGCTTTGAACTCTATGTCTGATAGGTTCCTTGCCTCCATCTCATTTAGTTCTTTTTCTGGATATTACTTCTTTTCCTTCATTTGGGGGGTTGCTTCTTTGTCTCCTTATTTTTGCTGTCCTTTTGCATTTGTTTCTAAGTATTAGATAAAACTGTTAATGCTTCCCAGTCTCTTTGGGATAGCATTATGTAGAAAGTGTCTTGAGGAATCCAGTGGTGTAGTCTCTTGGTTCACCTGGATGCTCTGAAGGAATGCTCCTTGTGTGTGTTATTTGGGCTCTCCTGTTGTAACTGGGACTTGATTGTTGATGTCCCATTTGTGGGAGGGATCGCCCCTCTGACCTGTTGCCAGTGAGGTTCAACCCCAACATTGTTGTGCCAGCTGTTTGTTATACAGGTGCCAACAGAACAGAATAAGACACATCAGGAAAACCAAAAATACCACAAAAATCAAATTATTCAATGTATCAACAACAGGAAAGTCTAAAAAGGAAAAAGAAGAGAAAGCAAAACAAAGAAAAAATAAAAAGAATACTAAAAGACACGTGACCCAAAGATTCAGAAGGGATATAAAGAAAGAGAAAGAAAGAAGACAAAAAAAAAATATGGCTACATGGAAGCAAAGAGAAAGCTTAAAGAAGTAGTATAGGAGGGAAAAAGAATGGAAACAGAAAATAAATGAAATAATAATAATGAATTTAAAATGTAGTGATAATGGATATAAGATATAGATCCAAAAAAGTAAAATGGGAAAAAATGAGAAAAGAGAGAAAAATGAAGTAAGAAAAATTAATAACAATAAGAATAGACAAAAGTATAATAGAATCAAAGGGAAGAGAGGAATTAGAGATATGCAAGAAAAAAAGAAGAATTAAAATATGGAACAAACAAAAAACAAAAAGTCCACTTACAAACCGAAAAACAAAACCACACACATTCACACACTGCTGTGATATTGAATCTGGTCCCTTGGTGTGTCTAACCTGGTCCCTATGGTGTAGGTCACTGTCCCTTTCTGGCCCTGGGCAACCTGATTGAGGTCTGAAGTTTGAAGCCCCTAGTAGTCCAGTGGGCAGTGACTCATTAGCCCAGAGGCTGGGTCTGCCTCCAATCATATGCCTTAATTGTCCCTGCTCTGAACTATACTCCCTTTCCCCAGGGAGCTGGGCTCTGTGGAGGTATCCTGGTCTTGGCTGGACTTGTGTTGGAGGTGGTACCAGTACCTTGTAGGACGGAGTACTGGGCACTTCCTCTCTTTCTAATGCCTCTGCTCTATCTGGTTTGCTGGCACCTCCTCTCTGTCAATTGAAGGGGCACAGATTTCCTTCCTTGGACTGTTCCTCCTTGCTGCAGATTGGGTCAGAAGTACCTGTTTTGCCGGTAGGATAGAGGGAACTCCCCTGTGTTCCAGGTGGGAAGGGCTGATCTCCCTCCTGGACCTACTGTCTAGCCCCCTTTCTGCTCACCAACACATGTTCCCACAAGAAATAAAGGGCCCCTCAGATTCAATGTTAAGTGTGTCCTTCCACACCTGTCCAGGTCTCTAGATTACTGTTTTCTATATCAGTAATTCACTCCTCTGTCTGGTCAGCTCTATTGCCTAACCTTGCTAGTTCATTATTCTTTGTTTTTATGATTTCTTCAGCTGCAGAATTTATGTTTTGTTCTCTTTTAGTTTCAGTCTCTTTGGTGAATATTTCTTTTGTTCATATATTTTATTTCTGAGATCACTGAATTGCTTTTCTGAGTTTTCTTATCCTTGAGTTCTTTTAGAACTGCAATCTTGAATTCTTTGTTATTTAAATCACAGTGTTTCCTGTCTTAAGTTTATTTTCTGGAGATTTTTAATTTTCTTTCTGACCTCCCTTGTTACCTTGGTTATTCATTGTACTTGATGGATTATTTCTCTGCCTGCGCATTTGTGGGAATGAAAACTTTTTAAAAAAGTATTTGACATTAGTGTTTAGCAGGTTGATAAGTAGATTTCTTTCTTTAGTTTTACAGTAGGTGGTGCTAAAGCACAAGTTTTTATTTTCTCTGCACTGCTGGGGCTTCTAGGATCTTTGTGCAGCATTATAGCCTGGGCCTTGGAATATTCCTGGTATTTCCTGAGGAGGTGGGGTAACCTTGCCCAATCTGAGTCCTGGGGCAGCACTCCCATGGATTCAAAGTGGTGGGCTGTGGGTCTTCTGAATGTTGTCAGTGCTTCATTCAGGTAGCCAGAAGCTGCCAGTCAAGCTGTTCTGTCTGAGTTGACCCCAGCTGCCTCAACCTAGGACCTAGTTGTATAGAGATGGGTGCAACAGGGTTTGGTGGGGAAGTGGTTTCATGAATCCAAGGTTCTGCTCTTCCTTGTGTAATTAGCTACAATGACTACAGACCACTTACTCTGGAAGTTTTTTCAGCCCTTTAAAGATCTTCCAAGTAAGGATTTCTGCCTGTCAGGCAGGCCACAGGTGTGGGCAGGTTCCCGCATATGAGAAATCCTTTGTCTGGTACTGGCTGGCTGTGGTGTTCTTTGACTTTGCACAATTTCTCTGCCCCTGACTCTGGGCCCAGCCTCAATGTCTGTCAGCCACTGAGGCCCCATTGCTGTGTCTGCCCTTCCTTTTTGTCCAGTGGTGATAGTACTTCACCCCTTCACTATCAAGAAGCCTCCACAAGTAGTGCCCAGAACTTCCATCTCTGTCTTGTCCCCTCCCTCTCCTGTCTCCATTGTTAACTGAGATGCACCCTTTAGATGTCTCAATGCACAATGTGTTTCTGTGTTATCAGGGAATCAATCCTTTGTTGAATTATAGCTGTCCAATTTATAACTTTAAGGGGAGAGACCTTGACTGTCATGTATTGGCTGCCATGCTGCTAACCAATACTTTTTATTTTTCTCATAGCTATTGCTAAGCATGGCCATCCCTCTCTTAAAATAATAATGTCATATTTATTTTTTTTTGGTTCTATACTATCTTGCACTTGGTTAGTACTTAATCTATATATACTACAGGCCCGGTGCACGAAATTTGCTCACGGGTAGGTTCCCTAGGCCTGGCTGGTGATCAGGGCTGATTGGGGCTTTCCAGCTGCCGGCCGGGGCCTTCCTTCATTCTGCGCCACCCCCTAGTGGTCAGTGCACGTCATAGCAAGTGAACGAACTCCCCGTCTCCTGGTCGAACTCCTGAGTGGACACTTTGCATATTAGCCTTTTATATCTATAATAATAAAAGCATAATATGCTAATTAGACCGGACGTCCTTCCAGATGAAGCCGGGGCTGCGAGGGAAGCCCAGGTCCCAGGTGCTGGAGAGAAGCCTGGGTCCCGGTTGCCAGAGGGAAGCCGGTAATGGTAGCCAGGTAAGGAAGGCCTACTCTTGCACTGATTTAGTGCCTCGGGCCTCTAGTATATAGATAAAAGCCTAAGCGACCGCTCGACCCGTAGCTATGACATGCACTGACTACCAGCGGGCATACGCTCAATGCAGAAGCTTCCCCCTGGTGGTGAGTGCTCTCCCACAGTGGGAGCTCCGCTCAGCTGACCAACAGGCACCAGACCCTGGGCTCATGGCTGTTGAGCGCCGCTGCGGCAGTGCGAGCCTCTCCCGAGGACACTCCTCCTACATGCCCCTCCCCCATACGGACCAGGATTGGGACTGACTGGGTGCGAGCCTGTGGCTGCTTTTCACTCATGGGTGCACGGGTATCGCCCTAGGGCAGGCACACGGAGACTGCAGTGGAGTGGCAGCAAGTCTACAGAGCGATGGCAGCGGCAGGCGCAGTGGGGCTGGGATGAGCAGGAGCAGCGCTGTGCCCAGCCTGGCTCGGGCTCTTCCCTGGCTGGCTGCCGCTTTGCACACTAGTACATCCCTCAGGGGATGTAGGACTGCCAGTTTCGGACAGTCCCCGCAGGCCAGGCAGAGGGACCCCACCGGTGCATGAATCTGTGCACTGGGCCTCTAGTATTTGTATAATGTAGGAATATCAGCGGTGCAATTAAATTAAACTCAGGCTGTACTTTTGGTATAGAAAAGTAAATAATTTTATAAATTGTTTTTGTTTTCTATCTGAGGGTATAGAGTTTTTCTGCAGCAGTATCTTCCTTAAATTCCTAGATATTTTTTATAAATAGAAATTTAAGGAATTTAGGGGAAATTGAAAATGGAATTTATATATGTACATGCATACATATGTATATCCTATATAATAAAGAGGTAATATGCAAATTAACCCTCACGCCCTCACAGTATGGCTGCCTATAACCAGGCCGACAGGGACGTTAGTGAGGGACCACCAAATGACTGAACAAGCAGGCTGCGTGGGGCGATCAGGCTGGCAGGGGTGTTAGTGAGGGACGACTGAACAAGCAGACTGCATGGGGCGACCAGGCTGGCGGGGGTTCCGTGAAGGGTGACCCGGCCGGCAGGGGGGCAGTTAGGGGCGACCAGGCCAGCAGGGGGGCAGTTGGGAGCAACTAGTCCGATAGAGGTGGGCAGTTGGGGGCGACAGTTGGGGGTGACCAGGCCAGCAGAGGGAGGCAGTAAGAGGTGACCAGGCCGGCAGGGGGGGCAGTTAGGGGCGACCAGGCCAGCAGAGGGGGGCGGTTGGGGCAACCAGGCTGGCAGGGGGGCCAGTAAGGGGTGACCAGGCCAGCAAGGGAGCAGTAAGGAGCGACTAGGATGGCAGGGAGGGGGCAGTTGGGGGCAACCTGGCTGGCAGCGGGGAGCAGTTAGGGGTGACTAGGCCGGCACACAGTCAGTGAGGGGGCGATCAGGCTGGCAGGGGGGCAGTTAGGGGTGACAAGGCAAGTAGGCAGGTGAGCGATTAGGAGCCAGCGGGCCAGGATTGTGAGAGGGATGTCCGACTGCCGGTTTAGGCCCGATCCCTAGGATCGGGCCTAAACCAGGAGTCGGACATCCCCCGAGGGGGCATGTATTGGAGAGGGTGCAGGCTGAGCTGAGGGGACACCCCCCCACCCATGTGCACGAATTTCATGCACTGGGTCTCTAATATATGTATAATATCACTGTTTTTATTTACTCATTTTTCTATTACATTTTTAAAAATGGAACTGTGAAGTTAAATGAGGAACTTTAAACATTTTGACAGAATCCAGCATCATTTTATGTGATTTTTATACAGCAGACAAAGAAAACTTATTGAAATTACTAATTTTATTCTGATTTTTCTCGTCAGAGCCTAGCATAGTGTAGGCTCAATAAAGGCTTATCTAACTGAACTTGAAGTATCTGGACTTGAGTATAACCTCTCATAGAGTCTTCTGTTGGATTGTGGAAGAAATGTGGGTACTGATAAAATTAGTGGATCACAAAGGGTCATACATCTAGAAGTTGCCTGGCATCAAATATCCTTCCTTCATGAAGCCTTCTCAGCCCCCAGCCGCTCCTCTCTGCTCACTGGCACTTTGCCCATTTTCTCTTGTAACCCAGGTCCTGAGGTGGTAAACTAGTAAGTTATATGCCAAGATGAATGACAAAGAGCCCAGAAGAGGATACAAAACTGTTTTCAGAGGTCATATTTTTTTCACAGATGCTGCTCAGTCATAGTTTCTAAATCTGAGTCAGTTCCATTACACAAGCTATGTATTCCTTGGAAGGTGTTTTGAGTAGTTTCTTTATATAAGGAATTGTTGTATATATTGTAGAATTTACCAAATTAATTGTACTTTTTTTGGTAAAATACATTAATTTTAGCAGAACTTTTTATCAGAGGCTTAATTTGTCTTTTCTATTGAGTAATGTACAACAAAACCATTTGCCAAGAGGTATTATTTTTGTCATTTTAAAAATAGATTTTAGTGTTTGATTTTATTTTTTGGACTTTAGTGTTTTTAATTAAGCCACCAGACATTAAAAAAAAAAATTAGAGCCTCTTTATCCTCAAATCTCGTAAAAATTACCTTAGATCCTTAAAAACTAAAGCAGTTTGCAAAAACGTAGAAAGTACCTGGAGGTGTCTGTATTTTACTAAGGATGTACTCCTCATTTTGGTAGGTATTTTGGACCAGTCTGCTGTGTGGGTTGATGAAATGAATTATTATGATATGCGTACCGACAGGAATAAAGGAATTCCTCCCTTGTCCCTACGTCCTGCTAATCCACTTGGCATTGAGATTGAAAAGTGAGTACCCTTTTCTCTTCAGTTTTTTTTTGTTTTTTTTGTTTTTGTTTTTGTTTTTGTTTTTTTCAGTTGGTAAGAAGTTTTATATACTTAGTCAAACTCTGGAAACATCAGGTTATTTCTGAAGCCTGGTCAACTTTGCTGCCAATGAAGTTCCCATTATTGAAAACTTTGACACAAACAACTTCTCTCTTTAGTTTTTTAATTTACATTTTGTGAAGAAGAAAAATATATTTTAATCACTAATACTTATTTTTAATCTCTAATACTTTAAGAAATCGAAGTATAGGTGACATACAGTATTATATTAGTTTCAAGTTACAACATAGTGATTTGATATCTATATATACTTGCAAAGTGATTACCATGACAAGTCTAGTAACCTTCTGTCACCATACAATGTTATTTTGATGTTCTCTGTATTCCCTATGCTGTACATTACATCCTATGATTTATTTATTTTGTAACTGAAACTTTGTATACCTCTTAATCACTTCACGTTTTCTGCACATATCCCCAGTCTTCTCCCCTCTGACAACCATCAGTTTGTTCTTTGTATCTATGTGTCTGTTCTATTTTGTTTATTTAGTTTTTAGAGTCCACACATAGATGAAAGCTATTTGTCTTTCTCTGTCTGGCTTTTTCACTTAGCATAGTACCTTCTAGGTCTATCTATGTTGTTACAAGTGGCAAGACTCATTCTTTTTTATGGCTGAGTAATATTCCATTTTTTTTAATCCTCACCCGAGAATATGTTTATTGATTTTAGAGAGAGAGAGGAAGGGAGGGAGAGAGAAAAAGAAACATTGATGTGAGGGAGAAACATTGATCAGTTGCTTCACATATGCATCTCAACTGGGATGGAACCTGCAGCCTTTTAGTGTATGGGCCAATGCTTCAACCAACTCAGCCACCAGGCCAGGGCTCCATTGTGTATGTGTATGTATATATACACCATATCTCCTTTATCCACTGTCCATTGATGGACACTTTAGGTTACTTTTATATCTTGGCTTTTGTCAATAATGCTGCAATAAACATAGGGATGCATATACTGTTTTTCATAGTAGCTGCACAGTTTACAGTTCCATAGCACTTGTTATTTGCATAACTAGTACTTTCAATAATAAGAGAATTAATGCATTTTCTGGAGTTTGTAAGTTTAAATATTTAGATGGTACTTGAAATAAAAGATTTTCCATGTGCTTGGTATTTTGGGAAAATTTTTAGAGTAATTAAGCCCATTGTAATCTTTCATTTTGTTTTAAACCTTTGCCTATAATTCATACTTAATTTAGACTTACTTCACTAGAATTGTGGCAGGTGATCTCTTTCAAGATGTCTTGTAATCAAATCTAGAATTTTCTTAATCCCTAGAATAATGTTTTTAGTAACTTTTATAATTAGTACCTTTATCCTTAAATCTTACTTAATCACTTCTTCTAACACCTTAATTGTGTCTTATTTTCTCGTCTTAGTGATTCTGCTTATGAAGTGATGTACAGTGTGTTTCTCTATAAACACTCACTGAAGGTGACAGATTTGTTGTTAACATTTTAACCATAGCTCTATTTTAGGTTTTTCTACGAATGAAGAAAATTCTCCACTAATCTGTATATTTAACTTTGAAGCCTACACTTGAACATCATTAGTAATTCAAATACCAAGCTTCTTTTTCACCTGCTGGGGTTTACCCCTAGCTGAGAAGAAGGCATTAAGTGTTTGTCTTGGGACATTATCATGTGTTGAACCATCCTGGGGTGTAACAGCATTGAGTGAGCTTGGGCTGTTCTAGGTCACATCTTTGAAACTCTTTGGCTGTATGGGTCATTCTGGAGCTGTTTTAAGGATTTCAGTGCTCTATAAGTTAAGAGTTTAAGAATCAAGAAAGTCCAGAAAACAATGCTAATTGCTAGATATTTATTTGAGCACAGTTCAAACATGAATAGATTTTGTAGTTTATTATAAAACTTTTAATGGCCTGCTTCAATACTCTCAAAAGCCAGTTAATTTCATTCCAAGGTCTACCACAAAAGAAGTGTAGAGCAGGAGGGCCCTTTTGATTGTTCTTTCATAAAGATCCATTTTTATATATGGGCACAGGAGTATAAGAATATCGTATGAATTTTGTACAACTGTAAGACAAAACTCTCAAAGTTAGGTTCAAGTTAGATGTTTACTATAATAAAATGAATTTCTTTAAATTTAATTTGGCATAAAACCTATCCCCTCTTTTGATCTTTTTACTTTCTCATGTCCTCTTACCTTTTGTCTTTATTGTTCCTGTTATTGCTGTTACCCACGAAGATGTTTGGCTTGAACTCTCTCCAATAGTATTTTTAAAAATATGTATATTTTTATTGATAACAGAGAGGAAAGGAGAGGGAGAGAGAGATAGAAATATCAGTGATGAGAGAGAATCATTGATCAGCCCCTCCTGCATGTCCCACACTGGTGATCGAGCCTAAAACCCAGGCATGTGCCCTGACCAGGAATCGAACCATGATCTCCTGGTTCATAGGTTGATGCTCAACCCCTGAGCCAAACTGGCCAAACTCTAATAGCATTTAAAAAAAACGGGTTTCAGAAAAATAATACACATTCCTTTGATAATTTAGTGCCAGGAATAATGGCACTAAAAGTACTCAGCTCTTTAAAATTTTTCTTTTCTTTGAGAGGTAGTCCAATTTAGTCTGGAGACAAACTCTCTCAGTTTAAATCATAGCTCTAGCACTTATTGGCAGTATGCTTTGAGCAGGTTATTTAACTTCTTTTTGCTTTAGTTGGAGTGCCTGTGTTATAAGGTGCTTGTGAGGAGTCAGTGAGTGAATAGTGCCTTAGAATGGTGTCTCGCTCATAGCAAGTGTTTCATAAATGTTAGTCATTATTACCACGATTTTTTGCTCTTCATGTACTACTCTATTCAGCTTTCTACCACTTAGAAAAAGAAACTCTTTTTTAATGACTATTAAGATGTTAGGATAATAAATTGTATTTAAATCTTAAGAGAATATTATGTGTTGTAATTCAAAGAGAGCTTAAATCGTGATAAAATTAGCAATGATATTTATTTTGAGCTGTTTCTTAAGTTTGAGTAATAGTAACTCAGCCATCAGCTAATTAAAGGATAGTTTTTGAAAAGGTAAAGACATGATTCATACATATATAAAATGAACCATGTGTCAGAGCTTTCATTAGTTCATTAGTTAATGGGAAAACCAGTTCAAAGTGAATTCCACAGAACGTACATGAATGCTAAAAAATGCAAAACTGGTCACTTCTACTGCATGGTAATTAGTTGCATCTTCACTTGACAGGTCTTTCTATGGCCAGGGATCTCCACTCACCATCAGTCCTCCACAAGTTAACTTCTGTTGTTTTTTTTTTTTGTTTTTTTTTTTTAACAGAATTGGAAAATAGAGACAAAGAAAGGCAAAGATATCTCTAGAAACAGGAAACACTGGGAGTGCCCTCCAGACAGGGAAAGGAAATCCAGTAACCATTTTTCTCTGTTTAAAGTTTTTATAATTTTCCCACTCGAAAGAAAGAAATAGACATACGAGGAAACAGGAAAATAAAGGTGAAAGTGGGAAGAGTTATATAAACCAAGAGAAGAGAATGTTTTTGATCAGAAAAATGCTCAATGTATTTTTAAATACTGTCAGAAAGAATGCACTTATTTTATTGAACTTTGACCTTGGATAGAGAGGTCTTATTTTAGAAAAAGAAGAGAACAGGAAAGGAAAAACATATATTATAACACTGTTGGTATAGGTTTCATTTCCCTGATTCATTATATTTTAGTAAAAGCTTTGATCTCCAAAGAGAATGGTGTTACATTTAGATTAGAATCCCTAAGAGCATTTTTAAACTGTCTCTCTTATTTCTGCTTATTAATGTCTTTTGGAGGTTTCTTTTATAATTAAAAGGCTGCAGAGGACCTATTTTTAATATTTTTAAAATGTCATTAGAGAAAAGATTACAAGGTTTTAATTTTATATTACTTGCTTGTTGAAATATATTAATAGAGAAGTTTTAAAGAATTATGACTGCCTGTTATAAAATACTCTACTGTGATCCTAATGGATTATCAGATTAAAGTGTTGATAAGACCCCCTTTGGAAGATGAATCAGCTCCTGGGAATTGCATCATGAATGTTTATGGAAATTATCTTCAGCTGAAAGTCATGTACAGTGTGAAACAATGAGGGGTCCTGTAGGGTTGGACAGTTCATCTGAATATGAAAAAGCAAGTGAGAATAAGAGTATATAGTTTTCCTGTTACAATTTGACTTTCCAATAAAAAGAAAAAGTGACCACTTTTCTTGCTACATGTGTGTCAGAATTTAATAAATATTTTATTGGTGTACCTAACATGTATATTGTCCTATTTCAGCACACAAGTTTAACAACTGGCATTTAGTGGCCTGCCTCCACTGCTAAGTTGTTCATATTCCTAAATTTTTTTTTTAAAAATATATTTTATTGATTTTTTACAGAGAGGAAGGGAGAGGGATAGAGAGTTAGAAACATCGATGAGAGAGAAACATCGATCAGCTGCCTCCTGCACACCTCCTACTGGGGATGTGCCCGCAACCAAGGTACATGCCCTTGACCGGAATCGAACCTGGGACCCTTGAGTCCGCAGGCCGACGCTCTATCCACTGAGCCAAACCGGCCAGGGCACATATTCCTAAATTTTTAACTGATGTTTTGCACACATGGTGCCTTGATACTTATAAAAGTGTTACTAATTGCCCAGAAAAAGATAACTTCACTTTGAACTGAGACTAGGATTTGCTTGTAAAAAGTACTTGAGGATATGTTTTAGAGATTGGAAGGGGGAGAGACAGAGAAATATCGATGTGAGAGACAAACATTGATCAGTTGCCTCCTGTATGCACCCAGACTACAACCTTTTTGGTGCTTGGGATGACACTCCAGCCAACTGAGCCATGCATCCAGGGCTATTTATTATACTGATTGTCACAAATATATGTGTTCTTTGCATGGTTTAGTGGAGACAAACTATTTAAACTGAAAAAGAAGGTAAAATCAGGTTTATATTAAATAAAGCCTTTAGTAGTTTTCCTCTCTTAAAAATAACATTTGCCTAATATGAGGATATGTATAAATAATGTTTCTAGAGATAGTATATATTTGGGAGTGAGGGCATAAAAATAGAGCTTTTCCTCTGTTTTTGTATAATCTCCAACTTTTTTTGTGAAACTGTTACCTGGGAATGGCTATCTAGAGTAGTCAATTGGTGTACCACTATTACCTGTTTTATTTCCACACTAGAGGCCCGGTGCATGAAATTTTATGCACTGGCAGGGGGCGGGGAGGAGGCGCCTCAGCCTGGCCTGCGCCCTCTCGCAGTCGGGGACCACTCAGGGGATGTCCGACTGCCGGCTTAGGCCCTCTCATAGGCCGGAACCCCTTGCTCCTTACAGCCCGGCTGAAATAAGAAGCCGAGCTCGTGGCTGGCAAGCACAGCAGTGGTGGCGGGAGCCTCTCCCGCCTCCGCGGCAGTGCTAAGGAACAGTGACCTAGGCTTTTGGCTGAGCGGCGCTCCCCCTATGGGGGCGTACTGACTTCCTGCATTGAGCGTCTGCTCCCCTGGTGTTCAGTGCACGTCATAGTGACTGGTTATTTCGCTGTTCGGTTGATTTGCATATTAGGGTTTTATTATATGGGTTGGGCTTTATAGGCAAAACAAATCTGATTTTCTTCTCTTCAATTTGGCTTTCCAGTAAAAAGAAAAAGTGACCACTTTTCTTGCTACATTTAGAAAACAAAGAAAGGTGGCTAAATAATTCTTTGCAAGAGAGGAGCCTTGGATAAATTTACCTTTTAGAAATTTCACTAAAACAAATTTGTGGGGTATGATAAAGTGCTTAAGTCCAGAAACTATATCAAACTGAAAAAACAACAAGAAAACAACAACACACAAGCAACGAAAAGCAAGTTCATAGTATTTAATATACCAGAGTGAAAACAGTGGTGCTAAAAATTTAATAAAATAATTGTGTATAATATACACATTCTCAAAAGAACTATATAAACCCTCTCTTACTGGGGTTAGCCTCCCCCACCTTTCTTCTTTCCATCTGTCAAATCACGAAAACATGTTCTGTTCATGAAGACGCAGAGTAACACAACTGCAATCAGGTCTCCATGTGGGGTGGTGAGAATTTTTCTCAAAATTACTTTTATTTTACTTGCTCATGGGTCATTACTGCAAATTCTTCTCATACTTGAAAGTGAAGCTGATATGTTAAAAACATTGTTGTTAGTTTTATCTTACCATTCAGTATATGTGGATCTTTCCATGACATAGTCTTAAACATTTATAGGTTTAGATTTAAATCTGCACTTATACTACTGTCTAACAGAAAGCATGTATTTTAGGGGTGGCAAGAGTTTTCAGCTACTGAAATATTTGTGATTGTTTAATGAAAAGGTTTCATGAATTTACAATAGAGTATATGGTGCTTTTACTCTCCAATTCCATGTTATTACATTTAAAGTGTAGATTTAGTTTGAATTACTCAGAATTCACCTATTGACTTGTTAAGCCATCACTTCACTTGGTGAGTTAGACCCTAAAGTCCTGTTATTGTGAGTAAACTTTTGCTTTTTAACTATCCATTGACATAGTGCTTTTTCTTACCTAGCACTGTTCTTAAGACCATTAGCAATTTTCCACATTCTAAAACAACTTTCCCCCTCAGTTTCTAACTTTCTAGATTTGTAGTTGTGGTTTTATTTTATACCTAAGATTCTCTGGTTCCTTATTTGACAACTAGAGGCCCGATGCACGAAATTCATGCAAGAGAAGGCCTTCCTTTTCCCGGCTGCTGGCACTGGCTTCCCTCTAGCTCCCAGGACCCGGGTTTTCCTCTGGCACCCAGGACCTGGGGTTCCCTCCAGCCGCAGGCAGGCATCCGGAACCCGGGCTTCCCTCGCAGCCCCGGCTTCGTCTGGAAGGTCATCCAGAAGGACGTCCGGTCTAATTAGCATATTACACTTTAATTATGATAGATAAGAATACCAGGTTCAAATCTTGACTATTAAATGCAACCTCTCTGAGGCTATTTCCTCACTGTAATATGGGAATATATAACATAGCTCACTATGTTGTTATGAGGATCAAATATAATGATACTTAGGAAAATAGTCTATAAAATATAAAACATTAAGTATAAAGAATAAAAACAACAAATAACGTTTATGAGCATTTGATCTGTGTCAGAAACTGCTAAGCCTTCCACATGCATTATCTATCATCCTTAAACATTCCTAAAAGGAAGATGTTATGATCCCATTAGTCTCATGATAAATCGAACCATAGAGAAGTTACATTACTTTACCAAAGTTACACAGACAGCTCTAAAAGTTCAAGATTGAACCCAGAGCCTGTGTTCTAAACCACTACTTACTACTTTTGCGCCCATTATAAATACTTTGATGAGTCATCTCTGCTTTTGCAGATAAGTTCCTCATAGAGCTCCATTGCTTTTGGCATTGTCATTTTTTTCCCCCCAGATCTTCTATTTCACATTTATTTTGAGGTGTTTGTGTAAAAGGTCAGCATATTTAAACATATATTTTGAAATAGAATATTGACTCAGGATGCCTTCAGCTGTAAGTAAAAGAAAATAAAAATTGATTTTGGCTTAAACATAAAGATTTATTTTCTCATAATATACAAAGTCCAGAGATGGTAGACTCCATGATAGTTTGATTCAGTGACGCAGTAATGTATGTTACCAAGATGTAAGGAACCTGGGTTTGCTGTTCTGCTTCCCTTAGCATAACACTGATTTCTTTTATAATTGCAAAATGGCTTTAGCAATTTCTAGTATTGAAACAATAGTTATCTCTTATATTAAAGGCCTATGGCAGTGATGCTGTAACGCCATCACAACCAAACGAGCAGCAGCTCTTGCAGCAGGTGAGGCGGGGAGCGAGCTACTAGCGGTGGAGAGCTATGAGCAACAGAAGGCAGGGCAGTGAGCTACTAGCGGCGATGGGTGGGGCGGTCAGCTGAGGCAAGTGGAAGCGAGCTACTTGCGCATGTTTTCGTGCACGCAGGGCCTCTAGTATACAATAAAAAGTAATTTCTAAAGGCAGGATGATGCTGTGTCTTTTTGTTTCTCCTTAAAAGTATGGAGACTTTTCTTCCTTGAAGTGACTGTAGTAGATCTTTTCTCAGATGTTATTGGTCAAAACAACATCTCTCAATAATAGCAAGAGGAATGTGATAAGAATGATTGGCATAGGATAGTTGGCATTTATTCAGTGAAGGTACTAATGTCAAGCTATGTGGGATTGTTTTGTTTGAGAGGCTAGAGAATAAATGTTGGTTCACTAGTCAACAGTGGACTTAATTGTGTGATTTGGGGCAAATAATTTGACATCTCTGTGTTAAGATTTTGTCATTTTTAATATAATTCTATCTTATTTTGTAAAAATATATTTGTATTGATTTCAGAGAGGATGGGAGAGAGAGCTAGAGAGATAGAAACAGAGTGATGAGAGAGAATCATTGATCTATTGCCTCCTGCACAACCCGCACTGGGGATCAAGCCTGAAACCTGGGTATGTGCCCTGTATAGCAATGGAACCACTGTGACTTCCTTGTTCATAGGTCAACGCTCAATCAATGAGTCACAGCAGCCGGGCTCTGTCTTATTTTTGTCAGTCTGATTCCTACTGTAGGTCTTAATATTCTTTTTCCAATTTAAATATACACTGAGTGGCCAGATTATTATGACCACCTGACATTTGTAGGCAAATTAGCTATAATTTCACGCTGAAGTTGCTAAATAGGGAAGCAGGTTGTTAACCACGACAGTAGAAGTGATTTTTTTTTCTGAAGATATGAGTAAACAACGCGATTTAACAGCCTTTGAACGTGGGATATATTTGAACGTGAGTGGCCAGATTATTATGACCACC
>NW_005361391.1:2679969-2682760 GCF_000412655.1 Myotis brandtii
GCCCTCAGCCCCTCACCCAGACTGGCCAGGCACCCCAGTGGGGAACCTCACCCTGAAGGGGGTGTGACCAGCCTGCAAACACCCATCAGCCCCTCACCCAGGCCGGCCAGGCACCCCAGCGGGACCCCCACCCTGATCCAGAACACCATTCAGGGCAAACCAGCCAGCCCCCACCCGTGCACCAGGCCTCTATCCTATATAATAAAAGGGTAATATGCAAACTGACCCTAACAGCAGAAAGACTGGGAATGACTGGTCACTATGACACTCACTGACCACCAGTGGGCAGATGCTCAATGCAGGAGCTGCCCCCTGGTGGTCAGTATGCTCCCACAGGGGGAGCTGCTCAGCCACAAGACAGGCTGACGACTGCCAGTACAGCAGTGGTGGTGGGAGCCTCTCCCGCCTCCTCAGCAGCACTAAGGATGTCCGACTGCAGCTTAGGCCTGGTCCCCGCTGGCAAGTGGACATCCCCCGAGGGCTCCCGGGCTGCCAGAATGATGTCTGACTGCCAGCTTAGGCCCAATTTCCCAGGGAGCGGGCCTAAACTAGCAGGTGGTCATCCCCCAAGGGTTCCAGACTGCGAGAGGGCACAGGCCAGGCTGAGGGACCCCCACTGAGGACACAAATTTTTGTGCACCGGGCCTCTAGTGTATATATAAAAGCCAAGTGACCAGAACGCTGGAGCAACCAGAATGACCAGTCGTTATGACGCACACTGCGGCCGGCCAACTGTCCTGATTGGGGGGAGACCCTCCCCCAGACCGGTGCGGCCCCCAGTCGGGTTGGCAGGGGCCGATCAGGGGTGGGACCAGCCTGCCAACCACCCACGGCCCCTCTCCCCGGCTGGCCTGGTCCCCGATCAGCTCCTGCCACCCTGATCGGGGCCAGCTGGCTGAACCCCACCCATGCATGAATTCATACACCAGGCCTCTACTATATATATATACACACACACACATATGTGCGCTCGCGCGCGCGCGCGTGTGTGTGTATGTGTGTGTGTGTGTAGTAAGATTGAAAATGAGTTTAATGTCTTCAATAAGAAATCTTAAAATAAATTCAGTCTTAGTGATGATAATGAGGGATTGGGAACTAGGAGATAGGATTTTGACCTAAAGATCCAACACTTTATTTTTTTAATCATTAAAATGTTTTTTTCAATGTAATTGATGTACAATATTATATTAGTTTCAGGTGTAATTAGACCTCATATAATTTATTAAGTGATCATCCTGATAAATATCTTACCCGTCTGACTCCTTACGTAGTTATTAGAACATTATTGACTATATTCCATATGCTGTACTTTACACCCCCATGACTATTCTGTTACTTCCAATTTGTATTTTTTTTAAATATATTTTTATTGATTTTGGAGAGGAAGGGAGAGAGAGGTATAAACATCAATGATAAAAGAGAATCATTGATGCCCTAAGTGGTTTGGCTCAGTGGATAGAGCGTCTGCCTGCAGACTGAAGGGTCCCAGGTTCGATTCCGGTCAAGGGCATGTACCTTGGTTGTGGGCATATCTCTAGTAGGGGGTGTGCAGCAGGAGGCAGATCAATGTTTCTCTCTCATTGATGTTTCTCTCTCATCGATGTTTCTAACTCTCTATCCCTCTCCCTTCCTCTCTGTAAAAAAATCAATAAAATATATATGTAAAAAAAGAGAGAATCATTGATTGCTGCCTCCTGAAAGCCCTCTACTAGGGATTGAGCCCACAACCTGGAAATGTGTTCTTGACCGGAATTGAACCCAGGACCCTTCAGTCCTCAGGCCAATGCTGTATCCACTAAGCCAAACCAGGAAATTTGTACTTCTTAATCCCTTTACCTTTTTCATCCAACCTCCCTCTGCTCTCATCTGGCAACCATCAAAATGTTTTCTGTATCTATGAGTCTGTTTCTATCCTGCTTGTTCATTTATTTATTTTTTTTATTAATTCAGTTGTTGATAGATATGTATTTATTGCCATTTTATTCATATTTTTTATCTTATTTTGTTCTTCTTCTTAAGACACTTTAAAATTTCATGTAATACTAGTTTTTTGGTTAGCTTCTTTTGTGTGTGAAAAGCTCCATATATGTCTTTCAATTCTAAATGATAGCCTTGCTGGGTAGAGTAATTTTGATTATAGGTTCTTGCTTTTTATCACTTTGAATATTTCTTAACAATCCCTTCTAACCTGCCAAGTCTCTGTTGAGAAATTAGCTGATAGTCTTATGGAAACTCATTTGTAGGTAACCAGCTGCTTTTCTCTTGCTGCTTTTAAGATTTTCTCTTTGTCTCTAACCAAGCCTGGGTGACATAGTGGCTCTACCTAATACATAGAAGCAAACACAGGGAGGTAGCCAAACTGAGGAGATAGAGAAATATGTCCCAAATGAAAGAATAACAAAACTCCTGAAAAACCCCCACAATTAAACAAAATGGAGACAAGCAATCTACTGGACGCAGAATTCAAGACTGGTTATAAAGATGCTTAGTAAACTTAGGGGAACAGTAGATGAACTTAGAATTTCAGCCCCATAAAAAAGGACATGGAAACCATAAAATAGAACCAGTTAGAAATAAAAGATTCAGTAAATGAAATGAGGAATATTTTATAGGGAATCAACGGTAGAGTAGATGATGCCAATAATCAAAACAGCAATTCTATCTAATAAAAGAGAAACATGGTAATTAGCCGTACCTCCGCTACCCTTCCCATTGGCTAATCAGGGCGATATGCAAATTAACTGCCAGCCAAGATGGCGGCCAGCAGCCAGGCAGCTTGAAGCGAACAGGA
>NW_005361391.1:2683748-2690274 GCF_000412655.1 Myotis brandtii
CAGGGGCTGCACCTAGGGATTGGGCATGCCCTCTGCCACCCAGGAGCAGGCCTAAGCCAGCAGGTCATTATCTCCCGAGGGGTCCCAGACTGCGAGAGGGCACAGGCCGGGCTGAGTGCACAAATTTTTGTGCACCGGGCCTCTAGTCTAATAATAAAAGGGTAATATCCTAATTAGACTGGACGTCCTTCCTGACGAAGCCAGCCCAGGTCTCTAGTGCCTGCGGGCAGCCCGTGGAAAGCCAGCTCATGTTCTGGGTTCCTGCTGACGGCTCGAGGGAAGCCAGTCTAGGTCCCGGGTGCCTGCGGTCGGCCCCAGGGAAGCCAGCCCGGGTCCCAGGTGCCTGCGGGTGGCCTGAGGGAAGGCAGCCTGGGTCCCGGGTGCCAGAGAGAATCCGGTGCCAGCAGCTGGGGGAAGGAAGGCCTACTCTTGCACGAATTTTCGTGCATCGGGCCTCTAGTTTGGAATATAAGGAAGCAAAAAACACCCAATCAGAACAGCAAACAGAAAAAAGAATCCTCAGAAAATGAGGATAATGTAAGGAGTTTGTGGGACAACTTCATGCATTTGCAAGAAACGTTTGGAAGGAGAAGAGAAAGAGCAAGAAATTGAAAACGTATTTGAAAAAATAATGATGGAAAACTTCCCTAACCTGCTAAGAGAATTGACATTCAGGTCTTGGAAGTACAGAGAGTCCCAAACAAGATGAACCCGAGGAGGATCACATCAAGATATACCATAAGTAAGCTCCAATAAGTTTCAAACTCTGCTTGACTCATTTAGGTGCAAGAAGGAGCTATATATATGAGAACCAATAGTACATGGGAAATGAGATAATGGTAGGTGGATTAATGCTTCAGATTACAGTTTAGAGTTCTCTGGTGGAAGCACATGTCCTATCCCAAATGTCTAAGGAGCTTCCTCACCACTCACACTAATGGTAAAGCTCAATTTTAGGATCTTTCACCTCTTTTCCCTCTTTCTCCCACCTTTGCCCTGTAAGTCCATGCGTGTTCAAGATGAAGACCCTATTGAAGTGGCCATGCCCCATGTTCTTCTCTTTATTGCCAGAAGACTCCACTGTTACTGAATGTGGCCCCGTCTATGTTCTGGAATGTGGCCAGGCTCATATGCTCCCTCTTGAGTAGGGGAGGGAGATAAGGAGGGACTCCTGGGTTAGGAGAGGTTCTTTTTTTTTTTTGGACACTATTACACGTCCCCCATCTTCTCTCGCTCCCTTTGCCCACTTCCACCAAGCTCAGGCCAACCCTCCCCTTGGTTCACTACTCTGTTGTCTGGGTCTTTGGGCTTTGTATATGTGTTCTACACTTTCACCTTCTTTTATCCAGTTCTCCACATTACCTTCTGCTCTAACATCTGTTAGTCTATTCCATGTATCCAGGCCTCTGGTTTTAGTTTGTTCACAGTTTATTTTGTTCACTAGATTCCACATATAAGTAAGATCATGTGGTATTTGGATTATTTTATTTAGCCTTATATTCTCCATGCCATCCATGTGGTTACAGAAGGTAAGAGTTCCTTCCTTTTTAGAGCCACATAGTATTCCATTGTTTAAATGTACCACAGCTTTTTTTATCCACTCATCTACTGATGGGCACTTGGGCTGTTTTCAGATCTTGGCTATTGTAAATAACACTGCAGTGAACATAGGGGTGCATATATTCTTTCTGATTGAGGTTTTAAGATTCTTAGGCTATATTCCAGAAGCGAGATTGCTGAGTCAAATGCAAGTTCCATTTTTCATTTTTTGAGGAAACTCCATACTCTTTTCTATAGTGGTTGCACTAATCTGCATTCATAGCAGCAGTGTACTACAGTTCCCTTTTTTGCACATCCTCACCAGCACTTGTTGTTGTTGACTTATTGATGGTAGCCATTCTGGCGAGTGTCAGGTGATTCCTCAATCTAATTTTAATTTGCATCTCTGATGGTTAGTGACATTTAAGCATTTTTTTTTCATATGTCTGTTGGCCATCTATACATCTTTAGAAAAATGTCTATTTAGGTCCTTTGCCCATTTTTAAAATTGTATTGTTTTCTTTTTGGTGTGAGTTGTATAAGTTCTTAATATATTTTGGTAATTAATCCTTATTAGATGTATCATTGGTGAATATGTTCTCCCATATAGTGGGTTCCCTTTCCATTTTGTTGGCATTTTCTTTTACTGTAGAGCAGCTTTTTAGTTTGATGTAGTTCATTTGTTTATTTTTTCTTTTGTTTTCCTTGCCCAAAGAGATATATCAGCAAAAGTATTGCTATGAGAGATGTATTATGTTTTCTGCTTATGTCTTCTTCTGGTATTTTTATGGTTTTGTGACTTACATTTGAGTCTTTTATTCATTTTTAGTTTATTCTTGTGTGTAGTGTTATTTGGTGGTCTAGTTTCATTTTTTTGCATGTACCTGTCCAGTTTCTGAAACTCCACTTATTAAAGAGACTTTATTTACTCCATTCTATGCTCTTGTCTCCTTTGTCGAATATTAATTGACCATAAAGGTGTGGGTTGATTTCTGAGTTCTCTGTTGTTTTCTACTGATCTGTGTGCCTGCTCTTGTACCAGTGTCAGACTATTTTGAGTATAATGGCTTCTTAGCACAGTTCGTTATCCTGTATTGTGATCCCTCCAACTTTGTTCTTCTTCCTTAAGAATGCTGATGCTATTTAGGGTCTTTTTTTTTTAGTTCCATATAAATATTTGGAATATTTGTTCTAGATCTAGATCTGAGAAATATGCAGTTGGTATTGTAATAGGAATTGTGTTGAATCTATAGATTGATTTGGGTAATGTGGACATATTACTAATGTTAAATTCTTTCAATCCATGAAAATGGCATATGCTTCTACTTGTTTGTATCTTTCTCTGTTTCTTTCTTCAATATCCTATAGTTTTCTGAGTGTAGGTCTTTTACCTCCTTGGTTAAGTTTATTCCTAAATACGTACTTTATTTCTTTGTTATTACTGCAATAGTAAATGGCATTATTTTATTAGTATCTCTGGCTGATAGTTCATTATTGGTGTATAAAATGCCACTGATTTCTGGGTATTAATCTTATATCCTACTATTTTGTCGAATTCACTTATTATATCTAGTAGTATTTTGGTGGAGTCTTTAGGGTTTCCTATGTACAATATCATGTCATGTGTGAAAAGTGAGTTTGACTTCCTCCTTTCCAATTTGGATACTACTTTTTACTTTTTCTCTTGTTTTATCACCGTGGCTAGGACTTCTGGTACTATATTGAGCAAGAGTGGTGAAAGCGTACATTCCTGTGTTGTTTCTGACTTTAAGGGAAGTGATTGTAGTTTTTGCCCATTGAGTATGATTGTTGGCTGCAGGTTTTTCATATATGGCCTTTATATGTTGAGGTATGATCCCTCTATTCCCACTTTGCTGAGAGTTTTTATCATAAATGGGTGCTAGGTTTTATAAAATGTTTTTCTTTATCTATTGATATGATCATGTGATTTTACCTTTCATTTTGTCTATGTGATGTATCACATTGATTTATGAATATTGCACCAACCTTGCATCCTGAGAATAAATCTTTGTCGTGGTGTATGATATTTTTAATATATTTCTGGACCTAATTTACTAATATTTCATTGAGGATCTTAGCATCCATGCTCATCAGGGATATTGGCCTATAGTTTTCTTTCATTGTAGTGTCTTCATTTGGTTTTGGAATTAGGATAATGCTGGCCTCCTAAAAAGAGCTTGAAAGTCTTTTTTCCTTTTGAATTTTTTGGAATAGTTTGAGGAGGATAGGCATTAGTTCTTTGAATGTTTCGTAACACTCGCCTGTGAAGCCATCTGGTCCAGGACTTTCGTTTGTTGGGAGTGTTTTTTATTACTGCTTCAATTACATTAGCTTTAATTGATCTCAGATTTTCTAATCTTTCTCATTGAGTTTTGGAAGATTGTATGCTTCTAGAAATTGGTCTATTTTATTCAGGTTGTCCAATTTTTTTGGCATATAATTGTTCATAGTATTTTCTTATAGTCCGTTATATTTCTGTTGAGTCAGTTGTTATATCTCCTCTTTCATTTCTGATTTTATTTATCTCTTTTTTTGTCTTGATGAGTCTAGTTCAATGTTTGCCAGTCTTTTTTATTTTTTCAAAGAACCAGCTCTTGGTGTATTTCTGCTCTGAGCTTTATAATTTCTGTCTTCTAGTTACTTTAGGCTTTGTTTGCTGTTCTTTTTTTTTAGTTCCTTTAAGTGTAAAGTTAGATTGTTTGAGATTTATCTTGTTTGTTGAGGTAGGGCTGTAATGCTATGAATTTACCTCTTTGGGCTGCTTTTGCTGTGTGCCATATATTTCAGATTGTTGTTTTCTCATTTTTATGGTATCTTACTATTTTTTCCTTGGTCTCATTTTTAACCCATTCATTGTTTACTAACATGTTATTTAGCCTCTATGGGCTTATGTGTCTTTCTGTTTATTTTCTTATGATTGATTTCTACTTTCATACCATTATAGTCAGAGAAGATGCTAATATGATTTCAATCTTCTTAATTTCATTGAGTCTTGTTTTGTATCCTAACATGTGGTCTATCCTAGCATATATTCTATTTGCACTTGAAAAGAATTTATATTCTGCTGCTTTGGGAATGCATGTGTTGAGGACAGCAACTAAATCCATCTCATTTAGTGTGTCATTTAAGTCCAGTGTTTCCTTGTCTATTTTCTGTCTGGAAGATCTATCCATGTATGTCAATGGGGTGTTAAAATCCCCAACTATGACTGTATTATTGTCAGTCTTGTCCTTTATGTCCATCAAGATATGCTTTATATATTTATGTGCTCTTAGGTTGGCTGCATAAATGTTTACAAGTGTTATAGCCTCTTGTTGGATTGTTCCCTTTATGGCTATGTAGTGTCCTTCTTTGTCTCCTACTATAGCCTTTGTTTTAAAGTTTATTTTGTCAGACTTAAGTATTGCTACCCTAGATTTTTTCTTCATTTCCTTTTGCATGAAAATACATTTTTTTGTTCCTTTACTTATAGGCTGTGTGTATCTTTTGTTCTGAGGTCGATCTCTTGTCGACAGCATATATATGGATCATGTATTCTTTTCCATTCAGGCACCCCATGTCTTTTTTATTGTTAATCCTCACCTGAGGATATTTTTCCCTTGGTTTTTTAGAGGTAGTGGAAGGGTTGGGGAGAGACAGAGAAAGAGAAACATCGATGTCAGAGAGACATATTGATTGGGTTTCCTCTGGCACGCACCCTGATCAGGGCCAGGGATCGAGCCTACAACATAGGTTTGTGCCCTTCACAGGAATTGAACCCGGGACCCTTTAGTCCACTGGCTGATACTCTGTTCACTGAGCTAAACCAGCTAGGGCTACCCTGGTCTTTTGATTTACATTTAAGGTTGTTGTTGATAATTATGTATTGCCACTTTTTTTCTTTATACTTACATTCCTTTCCATTTTTTCTTCTTAAAGCAGTCCCTTTTACGTTATCTTACAATGCTGGTTTCATGGTAATGTGCTCCTTTAGCCTTTTTATTTGTTTTATTTATTTATTTATTTTGTCTGGGAAGCTTTTGCCTTCAATTTTAAATGATAGCCTTGCTATTATTGGATTCCAGTCATTGTTTTTATTACTTTTAATACTTCATACCAATCCCTTCTTGCCTGAATTGTTTCTGTTGAGAAATCACCTGGCAGCCTAATGGCAACTCCCTTGTATGTAACTGTCTCTGTTTTGCTGCTTTTAAGATTCTCTCTTTATCTTTAAAGTTTCCCATTTTAATTATGATGTGTCATGGTGTGTCTCTCTTTGGGTTCATCTTTTGTGGCTCTCTGCTTTCTAAACTTATGTGATTTTTTTCATTATTTCTTGAAATAGGTTCGTATTCCTTGCTCACTTTGTTCTCCTTCTTTTAGTGGGTGTTGTTATGTTTCATGTTGTCCTAAAGTTCACTTAAACTCCTCATTCTTTTAAGTTCTTTTTTCTTTTTGTTGCTTTGATTGGGTATTTTTCTATCTTATCTTCCAAATTACTGATTCAGTCCTCTGCTTTATCCAACCTATTTTTAACCCCTTCCAGTGTATTCTTGATATTAGAAATGGTATTCTTATTTTCTGATGGGTTCTTATTCATGGTTTCAATGTCCTTTTTTAAGTTGTAGTCCCACTAAGTTCTTTGAGCATCCTTATAACCATTAATTTGAATCTATATGTGATGAATTGCTTGCCATCATTTCATGTAACTCTGTTTTTGGAGATTCCTCCTGTTCTTTCATTTGGGGCCAGTTTCTTTGTTTCTCCATTTTGGCTGTCTCTGTGTTTGTTTCTGTGTATTATATCTGCTGTGACACCCTGTTTTTGTGGAGTGGCCTTATCTAGTAGGTGTGCTCTGGGACCCAGTGTTGCAGTCTGCTGGGGTCCAACCCCAGCAGGTCCAGGGGTCCCCAAAGGTGTGGACGGAGTCGGCGAAGAAGGAAGGACTCAAAGGCAGCATTCAGTTGATCAGCATGGTTGGGTTCTC
>NW_005361391.1:2691510-2692222 GCF_000412655.1 Myotis brandtii
GGTGAGTCTGCATCCTGTGGAAATATACAAGCATCTCCTCTCCCCCAGGTTAAAAGTACATCAGGTCCCTTCCAGGCTCCTGTAAGTAAGTCTTTCCATTTGACGAAATAAGTGAGTTTCTGCTAAATGAAAGTTTCTTTTGCTGATTTACTCAGAGTCCTCGGACTTGGCTGAGAGAGTAGCTTCCACTTCTTGCTTTTCTACCATCTGTTGGGCCTCAGTTGTTAACTTCTTCAGCTGACCCCATGTTGGCACCTCAGTCCCTTGCATAGCCTTTCTTTTCTTCTTTTTTCTGCTTTTCTGTCATCGGAGCAACTCTAAGTCTTTGGAACGATGGGACAAGGAGCTTCTCTGGGTCCATTGTGGTGACACACGTAATTCATTTACTCAATCCAAAGCAGGCATTAAAAAGAAAAACCCCAAATGCTCTCTTGTATCCATTTTAAGAATAGGATTGGCACTTTCCGCTATTACCTAAGTCCTGATCTATCACCCCAGGGAGAGCTTGTCAATCCTGCACTTTCCCGGGGTGGAAAGGCTGCAGTGGGGTTAAGGATAAGGCTCCTTGGGCCTACCTTCTCCCATGCCTCTACATTTACCTTTCCGGCACCTTTCCTTCCTCAGAAAAGCATGGACATACTTCTTGTATAAAACATTCCGTCTGACTGGGAGTAACCTTAACTCCTCTGCTAGCAAGCATATGTGTTAAAAG
>NW_005361391.1:2693329-2694533 GCF_000412655.1 Myotis brandtii
CAACAAGGACAACCAAACCACTGACTTGAGGACAGCTGAAATCCCTTGACTGAAGAGGCCAGCAACCTTCTACAGGAACAAGGCTCTTTGTGCAATCCGTCCACTATGTTTATAGCTATGCTTATTGTCATTGCTTGCCAGTGTTCTTCCGAGTCTTAAACAGCCCAATCTGAGAGGTGGCCACTGATTTACACGCGCTATCATTTAAAAAACAAAAAAGGGGGAATTTGCTGGAAGCCGGTCCATCCTTGCTGCTTGACACAGTCGCTGCAGGAAAGAAACATCTGCACAGCATATGTTTCAAGGGACCTGGCATATATAGCATATTGTTCTTAATATGTTTGCTCTCCTTAGTGCCATGTGTTTTAACCAAGGTCACCTCTCCGAGAAAGGTTGTTTCCCCAGGTGGGGATTTTTCCCCGAGGTTAGGGAGGGGATACAACCCCTTAATTAAGTGCCAGGCGGGTAGTTAAGCTACATAATCTTTACTCCCTGGAATGGAGATAAGAAACGCCCTAACCTTTGTAATAGAAATTGACAGGATTAAAATCGGCTGGTATAAATATAGATGTAACAAGACAATAAACATCAGATCCTGATCAGTTCCTAACCAGAACTCCGACCAGAACTTTGGCTGGAGATCCTGGCTAGAGGTCCTGACTAGGCTGCTGATCAACTGAAGGCTGTCTCCGTGTCATTCCTTCTTCGCCGACTCCGTCCACACCTTTGGGGACCCCTGGACCTGCTGGGGTTGGACCCCAGCAGCAGTCTCCTTGATCTGCTGAGCTGGATGCTCTAGGAATGTTTCTTGTGTTGGTTATGTGGGCTCTCCTGTTGTAATGGGGTCTTGGTTGCTCTTTGTGGGTGGGATTGACTCCCAGGCTGGCTGACTGTGAGGCTCATCTTTGACCATGTCGTGCATGCTGTTGTACTGTTGCTGACAGAACAAAAGAAGACAAAACAAAACAAAACCAACAAACAACCACAAAAAGAGTATCAAAAAAAATAATAAAAAATAATAGAGAAAAAGCATAAGAAAAGAATAAAGAATGGAAAAATATGAAAGGAAAAAGGGGAAAAAGATTAGGAAACATAAAATGAAAAAAAAATTATAGGAAAAGAAAAATAATAAAATAGAATCAGAAAAGGAAAGATAGAAATAAGGTATATGAAGGAAAAAAGAAGAAAAATAAATACAACAACA
>NW_005361391.1:2694655-2705260 GCF_000412655.1 Myotis brandtii
AAGCTTAATGTATTCTTCTTCAATGCTGTCCAAAGCCAGCCACTTGGTGTGCGGTTTCCAGGCCTCCAGGGAGGTTCTCTGGTGCAAGCCAATGTCAGATGCTGTCCATGCCTGGCCCTTGGCAACCTGTCCCCATCTATAAGTGATGTACAGTTTGTGGCTGCCTCTTTTGGGCGTGGCTGTGCTCCTAGGCCAGTTTTTACCTGCACAGGACTCAGGGGAGGGTCAGGAAACATCCCAGGGCTCCCCGGGATCCATCTCTGCCTGCCTTTGGCTGCTGTCTGGCTGCCAAGCTTAGACACTGAACAGTCTTAGTCTCTGAAAGAACCTCTGGCGAACTGGTATGATGGGGCCACTGGATCTCCTATGAGGGAGAGGTGCCATTCTGACTTCAGGAGTGATTGTGTGTGTGTTTCTCTGCCCCCAGCCACACACCTGAGTTTGACCTATATTTTTCCCTGACCTTGGCAGAGCGGAGCCCCTAGTAGTAAGGCTGTTGGAGCCTAGGCTAGGTTTGCTGGAAGCTGTGTAAGGGGAGTGGTGTTTGTATTGGATCTCCCATGGAAAGTGGAGGGAATGGCCTTGCCCCTAGGCCAGTCACTGGCATCCCTTGAGACTAAGCCCCAGCCTGTGCTGCTGAGCTGTGGGGCTTAACATGCAGGATTCCAAAGGGTAGGGGTAGGTGCTTTTCCCCAGGCTGATGCTGCTCAGAGGGGATTGTTCCTCCCAATTAAAAGGGCTTCCGCGGTTTTGCACGATAAAATAGCACACAGTGACATTGGCGGCTTCTCCACCACCTATCTCCCCAAAGCCAACCACTTCAGATTTTCTCAGGTGACTTCAGTCCTCACTACCCTCCCTCTGCTGAAGCCCAGGTTGAGTGGCTGCAAACAAAAATTTTGTGCATTGGACCTTTAAATGGGTGGCTGTGACTCTAGCAGGCTCCACCTCTTCTTGGTGGACAGAACCCCTGCTGCCTTTCATAGCTGGAGGCTATGTGGACACTGGTTCCTGGCTCTGGTGCTCCTGGTTGGAAAGCCTGATCTGGGGTCTTTGCTTCACGCCTCTCAGGGGGAACCTCCCACAGTTGAGAGATCCCTCTGTAACCTAGGCCTTGCTGCCTGTGGGAGCAGGGCCAGCCTCTTTCGTGACTCCGCCTTTCCTACCAGTCTTGAAGTAGCTTCTGCAATCCTTGGCAAATAGTCTCCTCTTCTGATCATCTCCAGTTAGTAATTCAGGGAGATTGTTCCCCAATTTAGCTATAACTTCCAATTTGGTTCTGGGAGATATTGTGAGAAAATCCACCTACTCTGCTACCATCTGGAACTCTCCCCAACCCCCCTGTAGAGGAGTTTTTTAACAGCTCATCTCCTAGAGCCCTCATTAGACATCAGGCCTTTATCTTGTGATAAAACAGATCTACTTATATGTATAAACACAACTAGAGGCCCAGTGCATGAAAATTCATGCACTGCAGGGGGGGTCCCTCAGCCTGGCCTGCCCCCTCTCACAGTCTGGCAGCCCTCAGGGGCGGGAGGCGACCCGGCCATCAGGGGAAGGCAACGCTCCATCACATCTCTACTGCTGCCACTGCCGGCAGCGCAAGCCTCGGCTGGCCCTGGTTACCTGAGCCTCGGGCGGCCCTGGTTACCTGAGCCTCAGGTGGCCCTGGGCAGCTGGGCAGCCACCATCCGAGGCTTGCCTGCGCCTCGGGCCGGCTCTGGGTGGCTGGGGGGCTGAGTGGAGTGGGGTCTCTGGAGGCAGGCACACAGAGCAGCCGGGCTTGCCTGGGGGCGGGCCCAGCCTTGCCGCGTGCTTGCTGCCCTGGCGGGGCTGAGGGGACTGCACACCACCATCTTGTGGTTGTGGGCACCGCCATCTTTGAGGGGGGGCAGTCAATTAGCATATTCCCTCCTTATTGGCTGTGGGCACCACCATCTCGAGGGCGGGGCAGTCAATTAGCATATTCTTTCATTGGCTGTGGGTGCTGCCATCTTTGTGATGGTGTGAGGGTCAATTAGCATATTCCCTCTTTATTAGATAGGATAGTTTAGTACATTATAAATGAGGTGTTACTGAAGTTTAAAAATCAGATGTATTTTAAACATGTGGAGTCCTTTGTACCTACAGGTTTGCATCTTCCAGTATTACCAGTTTAAGCATCTTAACTGTTTAGGATATAACCTATTTATATATGCCATGCATATCCATTTTTTTATACTTTTTTCAGCTTTATTGAGGCATAATTGGCAAATTTGTATGATATTTAAAATGTACATCTTAGTAATTTGATATATGATACATTGTGAAAGGATTCCAACTGTCAAGTTACACATCTATCGCATAAAGTTTTGTGTGTGTGTGTGTATGAGAACATTTAAGTTCTCTCAGCAAGTCTCCATTATATAATACAGTGTTATCAAGTATACTAATAGTCACAATGTTTTACATTATATCCTTGGAGACCTTATTCATCTTATAGGTGAGAGTTTGTCCTTTTACCAACCTCTTCCTATTTCCCCCTTGCTCTAGCCCCTGGCAACCACTTTTCTACTCTGTTTTTATGAGTTTAACTTTTTTTTAAAATAGTCCTCATATATTTGAAAATCTGGTAAAAGTTTAATATCCAAAATATATAAAGAACACATACAACTCAAGAGCACCCCCAAAAAATATCCCCAAAATAATTCATTTGAAAAATGGGCAGTGGAACTATAGACAGTATTGCAAAAAAGATATACAATTGGCCAACAGGTACATGAAAAGGTGTTATTAATCAGTAATAATTAGGAAATGAAAATCAAAACCATATCTGTTAGAATGTCTATTATAAAAAAGACAAGAGATAACAAGAGTTGATGAGGATGTGGAGAAAAGGGAACCCTTATGCATTATTGGTGGGAATGCACATTGGAAGAGCCACTGTAGAAAACACTCTGGAGGTTTCTCAAAAAATAAAAATTGAGGTGTGATATGACCCAGCAATTCTACATGTGGGTACTTACCTGAAGAAAATGAAAACACTAACTCGAAATATGCTTTCATATGCTTTCAATGTTCATTGCAGCATTATTTACGGTAGCTAAGGATATGGAAACAAATTGTGTCCATGGATGGATGAGTGGATAAAGAAAATGTGCTACACACACAAACATACACATGGAATGTTACTGAGCTATGAGAAAGAAGGAAATCCTGTCATTTGCATCAACATGGCTGGACCTTGATAGAGAAAGACAAATACAGTTTTTATTGTTTTTAACTAAATATGTTGAGCATGACTTAATTGTCAGATGTATGGCCATTTCACTATGGTATGAAACTGCAGTATATTTTAGTTTCCTGCTTGCATTTTATATTTTTTGCTTTACTTCCTATCATCGTATCATAGATCATTTTTGTTGATTTTATCATTCTTAACTCTAGGGATTCCTCTTCACACTGCTGCTTTGATATGGGAAGGGAACCAAACAAACAAAATAAAACTATCTCTGGCTGTTTTTGCTCAATGGTTAGAGCACTAGTCCACACACTGAAGGGTCATGGGTTCAATTCCCAGTTAAATGCACTGATCCGTTTTGCAGGTTTGATCCCTGGCCCTGGTCAGGGCACATGTGTGGGAGGCAACCAAAGTGTCTCTCACATCCATGATTTTTTCTCTTCTCCCCCCCCCCCCACCTCTCTCTAAAATTCAGTGAAAAAATATCCTTGGGGGGATTAACAAAAAATAATAAATAGATAAACCTACAGCGCTTTAGTGAAGGATAAAGAACCTCAGGTAGGCCCTGGCCAGTATGCTCAGTGGTTAGAGTGTCAGCCTGTGAACAGAACGGTCGCAAGTTCCATTTCCAGTCAAGGGCACGTAACCTGGGTTGCAGGTTCGATTCCTGGCCCTGGTTGGGGTGCGTGTGGGAGGCCATCAATCGATGTGTCTCTCTCACATCAGTGTTTCTCTCTCTCCTTCTACTCCCTTCCTCCCTTTTACTCTCTGAAAAAAAAATCATTGGAAAAATATCCTTGGGTGAGGATTAACAACAACAAAAAGGAAGCTCAGGTTGGTTTCTCAGAGGGCTTTTTTAATTTATTTTTTGTCAACTGTCTTTAATCTTTGAGTTTGGAACTCTTCCCTTTTAGATGAAGATTTCACATAGTTGAATAAGTCCTATAGACTGTTATTAGAGGTTTAGTTGATATCAGGTGATTCTGTACTACTTTTTGATTCTGTTAAGATTATTTAATTTTCTGAGAAAATGAATTGTTAGCATTACAGAGAACTTTAGTGTAAGTATTATAGAGAAGTAAGGCTGACAAAGAAGTCGTAGGCATGCCACTATGAACCTCTCTCATGTAGATGACAGACCACACTCATTCATCAGGCTATTCTTTTCAGTTTAGACAAAGCCACAGAATCCTTGAAACAGGATCTAGACAGACACTGCTCAGTAATCAGTATAGAACTATGGGATATAGCCGATGCCTATCAGAAGGGAGAGTTTCTAGTTACTTACCTAGGGCTCAACCTATGTCTCCATTCAGTCATTATATTCTCCAAAAGTTCTAACTTGGAAGCATAATGTACAAATAAATAAAATGAGAAAAACTTCCAAAGATGACGGGATTTTATTACTAAGTAAAATATCAAACCAGCATGAAGAATCCAACCAAAATAAACTTCTAAAATGCAGAGTTCTCCAGCTCTCTTTCACAGGCTCTGTAAGTGAGGTGACTGACTAGCTTATGTAGCTTGTGTGTGTGTGTGTGTGTGGGTGTGTGTGTGTGTGTGTGGGGGCACACACACACACACACCAAGAAGATTTAGATTGTAATCTTTTAACTGTTAAGCCAGTGAAGAAAGATGTAAGGTTGGCTTAGTCTCTGGTGGTGCGAGCTTCATATCCATGATTGTCTTAAAGTCTTATCCCATCTTCTTGTTTGTTACTATAGTGTTAGGCAGCCCCCGCCCCCAATTAAAAAAGAAAACATCATAGTTTGTGGGCCTTTTTCTCTTTTGACTGAAGTACTAACATAATAAATGTTGGACTTTAGATTAAAGTATGGGGTTTACAAAGTAAATCATGGAGAACCAGTTGTGATGCTTGCATTCCTTGCACTTTTAGGGAGTATGAAGGGATAAAGTAGAAGAGCCAGTAGATAATTAAAGATTTGTAAGATTTCTTGAGAGCTCTGCTAGGCTGTGAAGGGAAGGTGGGGAGTGAACCGCATCCAGCATGATCAGTGGTGAACCTGAGGGGTGGGGAGGCGGGGCGGGCAGTGAAGGATTAAGGAAAACAGACAAGAATATAGCTGGGGCCAGGTGGGACACTGTTCTCCTATGGAGAGACAGTGCCACAGCCTGTAAGCTGAGTCTTTATTTTATAGTCAGATCCCACGAGGCAAAGCAAGGGCGTGGTCAGGATGTTTACTATGTTCTTTTTAGTTTTGAATCTTAATTACATGCACCTGATAACTCTATCAAGCTTTGTTTTGGAAGCACTTGCTGCACCTCTTGTAGCCTACATCACTCAGCTACCTGGGACCACAGGTTCGGACCATAAGGTCAAGCTTACAACCATAGCCTTTGGCTATAATTGTGCTGGGAGGGCTTTGCCAGGAGAGGACCGTGCCCTCTCATTAATACGAGGCTTGAACCTGTACAAATGCTGTAGCTGCTCTCCACAGGGGAGAATGTGTGCTCTTCACTCATGCCTGGTGAGGGGGCTTCCACAGGGTCCCCAAGTACAAATGTTCCTTGTAGTTGTGAAACAGAGGCACTGGTACCCAAGAGCACTAGAACACTGCATGTGGACAGTAGATGGGTCTGCCTTGGAAGGGGTATTTTCTGAATCCAAATGAGAACCTCACTGGAGAGAGCAGGCTCCAGGCCATTGTAAAATTGTGCCTAAGGAGTCTGGTTACCTGCAAGTCCAGGGCTCAAACTGTACTTTTGGGTGAAGATAGACTGTTGCTCTTGGACTAGGTCGCCTAATTTCTGAACTGAAGTGTGTTTATAATAATGTAGCATCAAGTCTCTGTCAGGTAAGAGTCAAGTAGAAGTCATCAGACCTGCCAACGTTTTCTTCCAGGATAGTGATAATTTCCCCCATTGAATAAAATTTAAAGAGACCCTGGGCTCATATAATGCATTCCTGTTTATTCCTTCCCACATCTCCTGTGTCCTACTTCTCAACTTTTCTTATTAATCACACTCCTGCCTTAACAGCTTTGTGTAGTATGTATTTGTTTTCAATTAGTGTTTTGTCCATTATTTATCTGACTTGAATTTCATGAGAATATGCATATCAAAATCCTTTCTAAAATATGGTTTAAAAAGCTCAGTTTCAAAGTATGTGTCTTGCTAATTTTTCAAGATGTTTTATGGACAAAGAAAGCTTTAAAGATTTATATGCGTTCTGCTGAACCAGTAAATGAACAATTCACTAGGGCAGTGATGGCGTGTCAGCATTTTGATAAACCCTAACTTAACTCTGGTGCTGTATCACATATAGAAATTTTTTGATATTTGCAACCATAGTAAAACAAAGATTTATATTTTTGATATTTATTTTATATATTTAAATGCCATTTAACAAAGAAAAATCAACCAAAAAAATGAGTTCATGTGTCACCTCTGACACGCGTGTCATAGGTTCGCCATCACTGCACTAGGGCTTACCTTTAACAGAGCACTCTTTTGAAAGTTTTATAGGTATGAAATATATGTAGATATTTGTAAGAAGTTTTAAAAATATTTTTGATGGAGTGTTGTGTAAATCTTGTATTTATAAATGTAATGAAGTGGAACTATATCAAACTAAAAAGCTTCTGCACAGCACACGAAACCATCAACAAAATAAAAGGGAACCTACTGGATGGAAGAACATATTTGCCAATGATACATCTGAAAAGGGATTAATTTCCAAAATATAAAAATGGCTTATACAACTCAACACCAGGAAGACAAATAGTTCAATCAAAAAGTGGCCAAGGACCTGAATAGGCACTTCTCCAAGAGGTCATACAAATGGCCAATAGACATATGAATATATTCTTAAAGTCACTAATCACTAGAAAGATGAAAATTAAATTTACAGTGAGGTATTAACCTCATACCTGACAGAATGGATAACATCAATAAATCAGCAAACAACATGTGCAGGTGAGATTGTGCAGAAAAGTGAACCCTAGTTGTACTCTAGGTGGGAATGCAGACTGGTGCAGCCACTGTGGAAGAGTATGAAGTTTCCTAAAAAAAAAAATGAGAAGTGCAACTGGCGTGTGACTCACACATCCCACTTTTGAGAATATACCCTAAGAATCCCGAAACATCAATCAGAAAGGATATATGCACCCCTATGTTCATTGCAATGTTATTTACAATAGCCAAGATCTGGAAACAGCCCAAGTGCCCATCAGTAGATGAGTGGATAAAAAAAGCTGTGGTACATTTATTTCTTTTTAATTATTACTAGAGGCCCAGTGCAGGGGATTCGTGCACTGGTGGGCAGTGTGGCCTGCAGGGATCAACCTGCTGTGGGAGCGCCGCTCATCCAGGTCAGCCAAGCGGCTGTGGACCCGCCCTCTGAGCTGCTGCTCCCGCTATGGGAGCATCATTCATCCTGGCCAGCCAAGTAGTGCTCCCACTGTGGGAGTGCACTGACCACCAGGGGGTAGCTCCTGCGTTGAGCATCTGCCGCCTCGTGGTCAGTGTGTGTAATAGCAACTGGTCAACCAGTGGTTGTGGTGTTTCCACCGTTTGGTCGCTGGGCTTTTATTATATAAGATTATTTTTTAATGATTTTAAATATTATAATATTACATGTAATAAACATTAATATCTCAAAAAAAGACTTTAAATAGTATTACCAAAACTGTACTTACATAGTATAATATCACAAAAGTTGTAGGAAATATTAAAAATCTGCAGATAACAGGATTACTTCTATTGTATTCTAAAATATTTTTTTTTCTCTAGCTCTATTTTTGTTCACCAGTTTATGTTTTCCATTATATACCATAAATGAGCGAGATCATGTGATATTTATCTTTCTCTGACTGGCTTATTTCACTTAGCATAATGCTCTCCAGGTCCATCCATGCTGTTGCAAATGGTAAGAGTTACTTCTTTTTCACAGCAGCATAGTATTCCATTGTATAGATGTACCAAGTTTTCTAATCCACTCATCTGCTGATGGGCACTTAGTCTGTTTCTAAATCTTAGCTATGGTAAATTGTGCTGCTGTGATCATAGGGGTGCATATATTCTTTCTGATTGGTGTTTCTGATTTCTTGGGATATATTACTAGAAGTGGGATTACTGGGTAAAATGGGAGTTCCATTTTTAATTATTTGAGGAATCTCCATACTGTTTTCCACAGTGGCTGCACCAGTCTGCACTCCCACTAACAGTGTACGAGGGATCCTTTTTCTCTACATCCTCACCAGCACTTTTGTTTGTTGATTTGTTGATGTTAGCCATTCTTACAGGTGTGAGATGGTACCACATTGTCGTTTTGATTTGTATCTCTCAGATGATTAGTGACTTTGAGCATGTTTTCATATGTCTCTTGGCCTTCTGTGTGTCTACTTTCTTTTTTATGCATATACTAGAGGCCCGGTGCATGAAATTCATGCACGGAGGGGGGAGCGTCCCTAAGCCTGGCCTGCACCCTCTCCAAGCAAGGACCCCTCAGGGGATATCCTGACTGCCGGCAGTCGGACATCCCTCTCACAATCTGGGACCGCTGGCTCCTAACCACTCGCCTGCCAGCCAGCCTGATCTCCCCTAACCACCTCTGCCTGCTGGCCTGATAACCCTAACTGCTCCCCTGCTGGCCTGATTGCTCCTAACCACCTCTGCCTGCTGACCTGATCGCCCCCTAACTGCTCTCTGGCCAGCCTGATCACCCCCTAGCTGCTCTCCCCTGCCGGCCTGATCGCCCCCTAACTGCCCTCCCTCGCCGGCCTTACCATCCCCTAACTGCTCCCCCATGCCAGCCTGATCGCCCCTAACCACCTCTGCCTCAGCCCCCTCCACCGTGGCTTTGTCAGGAAGGATCTAATTAGAAGATGTCCAGTCTAATTAGCATATTACCATTTTATTAGTATAGACTAGAGGCCTGTGCACGGAATTTGTGTACTCCAGTGGTCCCTCAGCCCATCCTGCACCCTCCCGCAGTCCAGGAGCCCACGGGGAGTGGGACTAGGTCAGCAGGCGGACATCTTTAATGCTGCCAATGGAGGGGAGAGAGGCTCCCGCCCCCGCCACTGCACTCGCCAGCCGTGAGCCCCAGCTTCTGGTGGAGCGGGATTCCCCCTGTGGGAGCGCACTGACCACCAGAGGGCAGCTCCTGCATTGAGTGTCTGCCTCCTGGTGGTCAGTGAGCATTATAGTGATCAGAGGTTCTGCCGTTTGGTCAGTTTGCATATTAGCCTTTTATTATACAGTAGATCCTCGGATTACGTCAGAGATCTGTTCCTACAGCGCGATGTAACACGATTTTGTAGGAACCCATCTAAAAAAGTACCTACGTCACTCACATGGAGCACATACACAGCAGTAATGAAGTGAAACAATAAAACAAATTTAAAAGAAAGATAATAATTTCTGACCTTTACTTGTGGTAAATAAATAATAAAAAAAATAAAGCACATATGTACATACGTTGAAATGACGGAACTTTTTTTTTTTTTTATAAATGTGATATGGCGATGTAAGCATGAAACGACATACGTCGAGTTTGACATAACCTGAAGACTTTCTGTATAGGATACTAGAGGCTCGGTGCACAAAATTCATGCACAGGTAGGGTCCCTAGGCCTGGCTGGCAATCAGGGCCGATCGGGGCCTTCCAACTGCGGGCCGGGGCCTCCCTTTGCTCTGTGCTGCCCCCTGGTGGTCAGCGCATGTCATAGCGAGCGATCAAACTCCCGGTCAACCTCCCACGGGGACAATTTGAATGCATATTATCCTTTTATATATATTGATTTTAGAGAGTTAGGGAGAGGGTGAGTGATAGAAACATCAATGGTAAGAGAGAATCATTGGTTGTCCGCCTCCTGCATGTCCCACACTGGGGATAGAGTCCACAACCCAGGCATGTGCCTTGAACCGTGAACTCCTGGTTCATAGGTTGATGCTCAATCAATGAGTCATGTTGGCTGGGCTGTATGTATACTTTTTTTTTTCTACCTTTATTTATAAAGAACACAACTCCTCCTCCTAACGCAGAAACACACATCTAAAGAGGTAACATACTCATGAAAAACAACAACAACAGAACGAGGGGGCAGTGGGACCTTATTTAACACCAGTCTGTGTGCCTGGCTCAGGAATCACTGGGAATGTCTCCTCAGATATGACATCTCACCTCAAAGAAAAGAAGAAAGACCTTAATCTTGAAGACCCATGTACTTGGCAGGCAAAAAGCTGTACCCTCAGTCTTCAGCGTCATCGAACTGTCCAGTTTCAAAGACCATCTTGGAATAATGGGGTATCAGTGGAGGTGGATGATGCCAACTGGGGTCATAGATCATGTCTCCTTGCGGGGCACAGCACACCCAAGGTTTGACCTCTTGAGAAATGCAGCCCTGGATGTCATCAGCATC
>NW_005361391.1:2705527-2709830 GCF_000412655.1 Myotis brandtii
GGCCACGTGACGCGCCAGCCTGGCTGCGAGCCCGAGGATCTGTATGTATACTTTTGAAAAGTGTTTATTTAGGTCCTTTGCCTATTTTTGTATTGGATTGTTTATCTTCCTTTTGTTAAGTTGTATGAGTTCCCTGTACATTTTGGAGATTAAACCCTTATCCGAGATAACATTGGCAAATATGTTCTCCCATGCCGTGGGCTTTTTGTTGTTTTGTTGATAGTTTCTTTTGCTGTGCAGAAGCTTTTTATTTTAATGTACTTCCATTTGTTTATTTTCTCCTTAGTTTCCATTGTCCTAGGAGCTGTATTGGTAAAGATATTGCTAGGACATATGTCTGATATTTTGCTGCCTATGGATTCTTCTAAGATTTTTATGGTTTCCCATCTTATGTTTAAGTCCTTTATCCATTTTGAGTTTATTTTTGTGTATGGTGTAAGTTGGTGGTCTAGTTTCATTTTTTTTTTCATGTATCTGTCCAGTTTCACAGCATCATTTATTGAAGAGACTGGTTTGACTCCATTGTATCGTCTTGCCTCCTTTGTCAAATCTTAATTGAGCATAATGGCTTGGGTCGATTTCTGGGTTCTCTGTTCTGTTCTATTGGTCTATATGTCTGTTCTTGTGCCAGTACCAGGGAGTTTTGAGAACAGTGGCTGTATAGTGTAGCTTGATATCTGGTATTGTGATCCCTACAACTTTGTTCTTTCTCGGGATTGCTGCTGCCATTTGGTGTCTTTTTTTTTTATTCCAGATGAATTTTTGGAGACTTTGTTCTAGGTCTGTGAAATATTCTGTTGATATCTTAATGGGAATTGCATTGAATGTATAGATTGCTTTGGGTAGTATGGACATTTTAATTATGTTGATTCTACCCATCCATGAACATGGTATATTCTTCCATTTATTTATGTCTTCCTCTATCTCTTTTTGCAACATCCTATAGTTTTCCAAGTACAGGTCTTTTACATCCTTAGTTAAGGTTATTCCTAAGTATCTTAATTTTTTTTTGGTGCTATGGTAAATGGGATTGTTTTTTTTCATTTCTCTTTCTGTGGGTTCATATTAACACCCATAGATATCTGGTTGTTAATTTTGTATCCTGCTACATTGCCAAATTCATTTATTAAGTCTAATAGTTTTTTGATGGAGACTTTGGGGTTTTCTATGTACAATATCTTGTCATCTGCAAATAATGGAAAGTTTTACTTCTTCTTCTTCAATTTGGATGCCTTTTTTCCCCTCCTCTTGTCTGGTTGCTATGGCTAGCACTTCCAGTACTATATCGAACAGGAGTGGTGAAAGTGGGCATCCCTGTCTTGTTCCTCTTCTTAGGGGAAATGGTTTTAGTTTTTGGCCTTTGAATATGATGTTGGCTGTAGGTTTGTCATATATGGCCTTTATCATGTTTAGTTATGCTCACTCTATTCCCACTTTGCTGAGAGTTTTTATCAAAACTGGGTGTTGGATTTTGTCAAATGCTTTTTCTGTGTCTATTGATACGATCATGTGATTTTTGTCTTTCATTTTGTTTATGTGGTATATCAGATTTATTTATTTGCAAATATTGTGCCAACTTTGCATCCCTGGATAAATCCTACTTGATCATTGTTTCTAATCTTTTTAAGATATTGCTGGATGTGATTTGCTAATATTTTGTTGAGGATTTTAGCATCTATGTTCATCAGGGATATTGGCCTGGATATTCTTTCTTTTGAAGTGTCTTTTTCTGTTTTTTTGAGTTAGGATAATGCTGACTTCATAAAAAGCGTTTGGAAGTGTTCCTCTTGGATATTCTTTTTTTTTCCTCTTTTTTTTTAAAAATTAAATCTTTATTGTTCAGATTATTACATTGGTTCCTCTTTTTTCCCACCATAACTCCCCTCCACCCAGTTCCCACCCCACCCTCCACCCTCACTCCCCACCCACTGTCCTAATCCATAGGTGCACGATTATTGTACAATCTCTTCCTTCACCCCCCACACCCCTTTCCCCTCCCAAGAATAGTCAGTCCATTCCCTTTCTATGTCCCTGATTCTATTACAATCACCAGTTCATACTGTTCATCAGATTATTTATTCACTTGATTTTTAGATTCACTTGTTGATAGATGTGTATTTGTTGTTCATAATTTGTATCTTTACCTTTTTCTTCTTCTTCCTCTTCTTAAAGGATACCTTTCAGCATTTCATATAATACTGGTTTGGTGGTGATGAACTCCTTTAGCTTTTCCTTATCTGTGAAGCTCTTTATCTGACCTTCAATTCTGAATGATAGCTTTGCTGGATAAAGTAATCTTGGTTGTAGGTTCTTGCTATTCATCACTTTGAATATTTCTTGCCACTCCCTTCTGGCCTGCAAAGTTTCTGTTGAGAAATCAGCTGACAGTCGTATGGGTACTCCCTTATAGGTAACTGACTTTTTTTCTCTTGCTGCTTTTAAGATTCTCTCTTTGTCTTTTGCTCTTGGCATTTTAATTATGATGTGTCTTGGTGTGGTCCTCTTTGGATTCCTTTTGTTTGGGGTTCTCTGCGCTTCCTGGACTTGTAAGTCTATTTCTTTCACCAGGTAGGGGAAGTTTTCTGTCATTATTTCTTCAAATAGGTTTTCAATATCTTGCTCTCTCTCATCTTCTGGTACCCCTATAATTCTGATGTTGGTACGTTTGAAGCTGTCCCAGAGGCTCCTTACACTATCTTCGTATTTTTGGGTTCTTTTTTCATTTTGCTTTTCCGGTTGGGTGTTTCTCGCTTCTTCGCATTTCGAATCTTTGACTTGATTCTTGCGCTCCTCTGGTCTGCTGTTGGGAGTCTGTATAATATTCTTTATTTCAGTCAGTGTATGCTTACTTTCTAGATGGTCCTTTATCACACCATCGAGGGTCTCATTAGATTTCCTGTACATCTCATCAAGTTTATCGACAGACTCTAGAAGCCTCTTGAGAGACCTCAAAAGTGTGGTTCTGAACTCAATATCCTCCCTTGATAGTTTTGTCCTGTTTCTTTGTCTCCGCATTTTTTACGCTTTCTTGGTACACCCCCTAGTGGTCTTTGTGCGCAGTCTTGTTGTAGTTAAGCCTTGATTGTTGTAGTTAATACTAGAGGGATTTGACCTCCAGGCCAACTGGCTGTGTTAATCAGCTGTGTCTGCAGTGGAAGAACTTGTGTCCTCTAGGGAGGTGCTAATCTAGCCTTTGCCTGAGGCTATCCGGCAAATGCCTCTGTGCAGGGCTTGGGCGGGGCGGGTCCCACAGGATCAACAGGGCGGAGGAGGGAGCAGTTATGGCTGCTCTCAGCCCGTACCCAGGGGCTCTGCCTCTCTGTCCCAGCAACGGCTGCAAACCTCGGAGGGACCGTAGCCAGACAGTCCTGCTTCTCCCGTTTGAGTCTGGGTCCCTAGAGACTCGCTGGAGCTCAGAGTCTGAGGCTCCCTCCGGATTACATTGCCAAATTCATTTATTAAGTCTAATAGTTTTTTGATGGAGACTTTGGGGTTTTCTATGTACAATATCTTGTCATCTGCAAATAATGGAAAGTTTTACTTCTTCTTCTTCAATTTGGATGCCTTTTTTCCCCTCCTCTTGTCTGGTTGCTATGGCTAGCACTTCCAGTACTATATCGAACAGGAGTGGTGAAAGTGGGCATCCCTGTCTTGTTCCTCTTCTTAGGGGAAATGGTTTTAGTTTTTGGCCTTTGAATATGATGTTGGCTGTAGGTTTGTCATATATGGCCTTTATCATGTTTAGTTATGCTCACTCTATTCCCACTTTGCTGAGAGTTTTTATCAAAACTGGGTGTTGGATTTTGTCAAATGCTTTTTCTGTGTCTATTGATACGATCATGTGATTTTTGTCTTTCATTTTGTTTATGTGGTATATCAGATTTATTTATTTGCAAATATTGTGCCAACTTTGCATCCCTGGATAAATCCTACTTGATCATTGTTTCTAATCTTTTTAAGATATTGCTGGATGTGATTTGCTAATATTTTGTTGAGGATTTTAGCATCTATGTTCATCAGGGATATTGGCCTGGATATTCTTTCTTTTGAAGTGTCTTTTTCTGTTTTTTTGAGTTAGGATAATGCTGACTTCATAAAAAGCGTTTGGAAGTGTTCCTCTTGGATATTCTTTTTTTTTCCTCTTTTTTTTTAAAAATTAAATCTTTATTGTTCAGATTATTACATTGGTTCCTCTTTTTTCCCACCATAACTCCCCTCCACCCAGTTCCCACCCCACCCTCCACCCTCACTCCCCACCCACTGTCCTAATCCATAGGTGCACGATTATTGTCCAATCTCTTCC
>NW_005361391.1:2710700-2717204 GCF_000412655.1 Myotis brandtii
TCTGCTGTTGGATCTCTGTATATTATTCTTTATTTCAGTCAGTGTATGCTTAATTTCTAGTTGGTCCTTTATCACAACATCGAGGGTCTCATTAGATTTCTTGAGGATCTCACTACATTTATCGGCGGTCTCACCAGTCTTTTCGAGGGCCTTACTCAATTTATCGGCGGCTTCTAAACAGTTCTTTAAAGACCTTAAAAGTGTGGTTTTGAACTCTATATCCAGCAGTTTGCTTTCCTCCAATTCTGTCGTTTGTGTCCTGTTTCTTTGTCTCGGCATTTTTTATGCTTCACTGTGTCGATAGGGTGCCTTTCTGTGCTAAGTGTCCCAATTACCTGAGGTAGACACTCTTGGTGCACCCCCTTGTGGGCTTTGTGCACAGTCTTGTTGTGGTTAAGCCTTGATTGTTGTAGTTATCACTGGGAGGAATTGACCTCCAGGCCAATTGGCTGTGAGAATCAGCTGTGTCTGCGGTGGGAGAACTTCTGTGCTGGAGACACCCCTCTGGGGCTAGACTTGCTTCAATGGGGCTTTGGTGCTCACTGAGTCTGCCCCCTGAGTGTGTCTTTTATGGTTCCACGGAGCTGCAAACTGGATGGTCCCACTCTGACCTCTGGGCTTCCTGGCTCCTGGATCTCTAGGGAGGTGCTAATCTAACCTTTGCCTGCGGCTATCCAGCAAAAGTCTCCCTGCAGGGCTTGGGCGGGGCGGGTCCGAGGGGTTCAACAGGGCGGGGATAGCAGTTATGGCTGCTCTCAGTCTTGCCCTCAGAGGCTCTCCTTCTCAGTGTCCTGGTAATCGCTGCAAGCCCCTTGGAGAGAAAGCTGCCCTAGGGTTCCAACCGATGCCAGACAGTCCCGCTTCTCCCGTATGAGTCTGGGTCCCTAGAGACTCGCCCGGAACTGGAGCTCAGAGCCTGAGATTCCCTCCTGATTAAAAACGACAACCGCGCCCTCAGCCGCCAGCCCGCTCCGCATGCATTCCGCACCTCAGTATTTTACTTCTGTACTGCGCCTCCTCTGAGTCTCGGTTTGCTTTTCTCTTTCCTTCTAGTTGTAGAATTTCCACTCAGCCAGCCTTCCTGTGGTTCTGGATGATGTCCGTTCCATCTTTTAGTTGTATTTTGGAAGTGGTTGTATGAGGCAGCAATCTCCGGTGTTTACCTATGCCGCCATCTTGGTTTCTCCTCTTGGATATTCTAAAATAGTTTGAGGAGTATAGGTGTTAGTTCTTCTTTGAATGTTGGATAAAACTCCCCTGTGAAACACTCTGGACCTGGGCTTTCGTTTGGTGGGAGTTTTTTGATTACTGCTTCTATTTCATCAGTTGTTTTTGGCCTATTGAGGCTTTTCGATTCTTCCTGATTCAGTTTTGGGAGATTGTATTTCTCTTGGAATTTGTCTATTTCATTCACATTGTCCAGCTTGTTGGCATATAGTTGTTATATTTTCTTACAATTCTTTGTATTTCTGTGGTGTCAGTGGTTACTTCTCCACTTTCATTTCGGATTTTATTTATTTTGGTCCTCTCTCTGTTTCTTAATAAGTCTGGGTAATGGTTCATCAATCTTGTTTATCCTTTAAAAGAACCAGCTCTTCGTTTCATTGATTTTTTTGTATTGTTTTTATAGTCTCTGTTATTTATTTCTGCTGTAATCTTTATCATTTCCTTCCTTCTAGTTACTTGGGCTTTCCTTGTTTTTCTCATTCTAGTTCTTTAAGTTGTAGGATTAAATAGTTTATTACTGATTTTTCTTGTTTTGTGAGATATGTCTGTAGTGCTATGAACTTACCTCTCAGGACTGCTTTTGCTGTGTCCCAGAGATTTTGGGTGGTTGTGTGTTCCTTTTCATTTTTTTTCCAGAAACTTTTTTATCTCTTTCTTGTTCTCGTTGGTAACCCATTCATTGTTTAATAACATGCTATTTAGCCTCCATATGTTTGAATATTTTAGGGTGTTTTTACTATAGTTGATTTCTAATTTCATTCCACTGTGATCTGAGAAGATGCTTGATATGATTTCAATGTTCTTGAACTTGTAAAGAATTGTTTTGTGTTCTAACATGTGGTCTATCTTTGTAAGCAATCCATGTGCACTTGAGAAGAATGCATATTCTGCTTCGTTGGGGTGAAATGTTCTGTAAATTTCACGTAAATCCATCTGATCCAGTGTGTCCTTTAGAGTCTCTGTTTCCTTGTTAAGTTTTTGTTTGGAAAATCTATCTAGTGAAGTAAGATGGCTGTTAAAGTCCCTTTCTGTGACTGTATTGTTGTCAATCTCTCTGATAAAGTCCTCTAGAATTTTTTTGTATATTTAGGTGTTACTATATTGGTGCATATATGTTTACCAGGGTCATATCCTCTTGTTGGATCAATCCCTTTAGAATTATGAAGTGACCTTTGTTATCTCTTCTGATGGCCTTCATTATAAAGTCTATTTTGTGGGATATGAGTATTGCTACTGCAGCTTTTTTTGTTTTGCATGGAAATTTTTTTCCCATCCCTTCACTCTCAAGCTGTGTGTGTTTTTTGTTTTGAGGTGGGTCTCTTGTAGACAGCATATAGTTAGGTCATATTTATGTATCCATTGAGCTATCCCACATGTTTTTATTGGAGAATTTAATCCATTTACATTTTGGGGTATTATTGTCAGGTACTTATTTATTGCCATTTTAATTCTTTATGGCTAGGTTTCTCTCTTTCTTCTTCTCATTACAGCAATCCCTTTGGCATTTCTTTAATGCTGGTTTGGTGGTGATGTACTCTTTATTTGACCATCTATTTTGAATGATAGCCTTGCTGGATATAGTAATCTTGGTCTCTGATCCTTCCTTTCCATTACCTTGAGTACTTCATGCTATTCGCTTCTGGCCTGTAGAGTTCCTGATGAGAAATCAGGTGTCAGTATTATGGGAACTCCTTTGTAGGTAACTGTTTTCTTTTCTCTTGCTGCCTTTAGATTCTGTCCTTGTCTTTAATTTTTGGCATTTTAATTATGATGTGTCTAGGCATGGGTCTGTTTGGGTTCTTGTTTGGGGTTCTCTTTGCCTCCAGAACTTATGTGACTTTTTCCTTTACCAGGTTAAGGAAGTTTTCTGCCATTATTTCTTCAAACACCTTCTCTGTTCCTTTCTTCCTTTCTGCCCCTTCTGGCACACCAGCTATTTTAATATTGTTATGTTTCATGTTTTCCCACAGCTCCCTTAAACTGTCCTCCTGTATTTTAATTGTTTTTTCTTTTTGGTTCTCTGATTGAGTGATATTTTCAACTCTGTCTTCTAATTCAGTGATTTGATCTTCAGCTTCCCCTAATCTTCTGTGTATTTTTTCCAATGTGTTCTTTATTTGTGTTATTTCATTCTTTATCTCAGACTATTCTTTTTTCATAGTTAGTGTATGGCTTTTTTTCATACTATTGAACATCTTTACCATCATTACTCTGAACTCTGCTTTAGATAAATTTCTTATCTCTGCTTCATTTATATCTTCTTCTGGAGAATTTGCTAGTTCTTTCATTTGGGATTCTTTGTCTCCTCCTTTTGGCTTTCTGTTTGGGTTTGTTACTATGTATTACATAGATCCTCCACACATCTCAATCTCTCATGCAGGAGAGTGTTAAAGGCTGATCCTGACTAATTAGGTCAGGCAAAGACTCAAAGCCTCCGGAGACCACCTCTGCCTACAGATTGATAGGATTCCTATTTGAATTGCCCCTCATCCCCCCCAACCTTCCAGGCAATGGTCCTCAGGTGTGGGGAGAGTTTATTTCAACAGAGTGTGGCAGTTGCTTCTGCCTGGAGGCTAATTGTTATTTTTAATCTCTTAAGTGGCCTCAGGACAAGGTCTTTTGCAGTAGGGCGTGTCAACTGTCTTCCTCCCAGGCAAGGCAAATGTCTTTGTGGGAAAGATGTCCTCTACTGCGTGAGGGAATGACTCAGCCCAGGATACTTGGGATGTCTGCCTTCTCAGCTCTATTCCCTGAGTCCCCCAGTCCTGGCGTTTGTTCTCACAGCTCCACTTCTCCTTCCCTGTGCCAGAGCACAGGGTGGGTGGGCTCCACAGGGAATTTTGTACTTTGCTCTTTAAGAGGGTTCCTAAATTTTCAGTTGTTACTCTCTGGCAGACAGCACCCAGCTGCTTTTCACAGCCAGATGCTATTTGGTACCCTCCTTAGTTTTGTTGCTCTCTGCTTGGGGGGGGGAGGGGCCAGCTTGGGGTTTAGATCCCAGAGTTCTCAGTGGCACCACCCCACACCTGAGATATCTCTTTGGGACTTCAGTTTTTGTCTGTGGTTACCAGGCCAGTCCTTTCCCACCTAAGCCCCTCCTACCAGTTACTGTGTGGTCTCCACTTTTGGTCCTCCGGTGTCAGGCTTCTCTCCCATGAGTGTTCTGTTGATTATTCCGGAAGTTTTTCTGTATTTTAGTTGTAATACCAGTTTGTTCCTGGGAGCATGTCCGTGCAGCTTCCACTTACAAGCTGTGGTACTTTTAAACAATGAAATACTATGTGGCTCTAAAAGGGAAGGAATTCTTACCTTTGGAACAGCATGGATAGACCTGGATATTATTATGCTAAGGGATATAAGCCAGTCAGAGAAAGACAAAATACCATATGATCTCACTTCCATGTGAAATTTAATGAACCAAGACATAGATACATGAGACAGACTGACAGATGTCAGAAGGGAGGGTGTGTGTTTGTGTGTGTTTGGGGGAGGAGGGCACTGGATGAAAGAAGGTGAAGTTATTGGCCAAAGGACGTATATGCATACCCCTTGAACACAGACAACAGTGTGCGGTGATGGCCAGAGGGATGGTGGGAGGGGTTTGGGTGGAGTTGGGCAAAGGAGTGGGTAACTGGGGGACATCTATAATAGTGTCAACAATAAAAATAATGTTAAAAAATAAGTGTAATGAAGATGTCGCCAGAAAAACATATGTACAACTTTTATAAACATTATATACTGACTGAATACATTTTAATGAAAATATATTTTGAAACCTGATCTGCTCTGAACAAAATGACATATCTTTTTATTGTGCTGTTGGTTTTAAAGTTAAGCTTCCTAATGCATAATAATAAATTTCCAATGGATACTTTGAGAACAAAAAAATAAATAACCCTCTCTCCCCAAACAACAAGAAGAAACTAACAAGGAGACACTGGGCTATAAAATAATGTGTCCTATTCATACCCTGTGAATTGGCTTCCTCAGTGTATGTGGGTGAGGAACACATTTCAATTCAAATAATAAAGTACCAACAAACATGATATGTGCAGGAAAATATAATGCCTTTAAAGTTGCTGAAACTTCAGGTTTGAGGATGAGAGTGGCAGATATAAGTCCTGAGAGATAAGCAGGTTCGAATCATGGAGACACTTTACTACAGAACTTGGACTTCATCCTGCACAGATGAAGGGATAGGGATATAGTTATGCCTTCTAGCTAATAAGTCCTCACTGGGCAAGGTCTGCCCATGTTACTGTTGCTCTCAGACACAACTATCTGACCTCTAACATGGAGTCTGACTTATAGTGATATTTAATTAGTATTTGAACTAATAAATAAATGAATTTATACGGAATTTGACATAAAAAATATAGGGCCCTAACCGGTTTGGCTCAGTGGATAGAGCATCGGCCTGCGGACTCAAGGGTTCCAGGTTCGATTCCGGTCAAGGGCATGTGCCTTGGTTGCGGGCACATACCCAGTGGGGAGTGTGCAGGAGGCAGCTGATCAATGTTTCTCTCTCATCGATGTTTCTAACTCTCTATCCCTCTCCCTTCCTCTCTGTAAAAAAATCAATAAAATATATTTAAAAATATATATATAGGGAAGAGCCCTGGCCAGTGTTGCTCAGTTGGTTGGAGCGTCTTCCCATACACCAAAAGGTGGCAGGTTCAATTCTGGTCAGGGCACATACTTAGGTTGTGGGTCCCATCCCTGGTTCAGGTGCATAGGGGAGGCAATGGATTGATGTGTCTCTCACATCATGTTTTTCTCTCCCCTCCCTTCCTCTCTAGAATCAATAAAAAAACAAGTCCTCAGGTGAGGATTTAAATAAAAATGTAGGGAGGAAAGTGAGCTGCATTATCATAAGCTTTTCTTAAAATTATTTCAGATGTGGACCTGGTATGCCTTAAAACAGCTTTCATATGTCTTTAAGAAATTTTTAACAAACTGATTTAATGTTACTAAATTTCATTGTGTCCAGATTTTTATTTTTACCCATTAAGGACTGATTCATATTTGTATAGATTTTGTTTTTATTTGTTTGTTTTTAAGCTTTCACAACTTTTATTAAATCCTAGTCTAACTTAAGGATATCTGATTTTATAGACATCATCCTATGGTGAACATCTACACTAATAAAAGAGAAACATGGTAATTGGCGTACGACCGCTACCCTTCCCATTGGCTAATCAGCATATCCTTATGCAAATTAACTGTCAGCCAAGATGGCGGCCGGCAGCCAGGCAGCTGGAAGCGAACATGAGGCTT
>NW_005361391.1:2718222-2721014 GCF_000412655.1 Myotis brandtii
CCCCCTGATGGGCCCTGCTCTGTGCGTGACAGGGGGCAGCGCCCCAACCCCCTGATTGGCCCTGCTCTGTGCGTGACAGGGGGTAGCATTGCAACCTCCCGATCCGCCCTGCTCTGTGCATGACAGGGGGCGGCGCCCCAATTCCCCAATCAGCCCTGCTCTGAGCCCGACCAGGGGCTGCACCTAGGAATTGGGCCTGCCCTCTGCCACCCGGGAGCAGGCCTAAGCCAGCAGGTCATTATCTCCTGAGGGGTCCCAGACTGCGAGAGGGCACAGGCCGGGCTGAGGGACCCCCTACCCCCCGCCCCCGAGTGCACAAATTTTTGTGCACCGGGCCTCTAGTGTTTAATAAATGAAAGCAAATCAGACATCAAAGTCATTATTTTCTGCAGACTAAGCAATAAGGTAACTACTACACAGAATGCTATAGGTCATGACATAACGCTTACTTGCTCAGAGTTTTCATACAAGCCACGCATGTTGTTTATCAAACTATATCTCCTAATATTTAATACAGTTGAATTAGTGATTGTAGTTCTCATATAATATTTTAGTTACAAGTACCTTATTAAGATAACTAACATTTGGACAGATTCACTGATTTTCCAGATTAGCATAATATATTTAAGAAAAAGAGCAAAAAGTAAAATGAAAACAGAACATGACAAGTTATTAAGGGAAAATAAGGTCAAGTTAAAAAGGGGAAAGTTGAAGTATCACTGAGGTGGAAATCAAAGCCTAGACATCCTATTTAATAATAGCCAAAAATGGTAATTGACCGTACCTTCGCTACACCTCCCATTGGCTAATCAGCATGATATGCAAATTAACCGCCAACAATGATGGCGGTTAATTTGCATATACTGGCTGGGAGCGAAGCAAGCCAGGCGGCCGAAAACAAGCTGGGTGGCGGAGGCAGGAGCAAAACAAGCTGGGCGGCGGAGGGAGGGGAAACAAAACAACACAAGCCGGACATCCCCCGAGGGGTCGCAGACTGCGAGAGGGCAGGCCAGGCAGCTGAGGGAGGCGGGAACGAAACAACCCAGGCCAGGAGGCTGAGGGAGGCGGGAACGAAACAACCCGGGCCGGGCAGCTGAGGGAGGCGGGAATGAAACAATGCAGGCCGGGGGGCTGAGGGAGGCGGGAACGAAACAACCCAGGCCGGGGGGCAGAGGGAGGCAGGAATGAAACAAGCTGGACATCCCCCGAGGGGTCCCAGACTGTGAGGGGGCACAGGCCGGGCTGAGGGCCCCCCCGCCCCCCCCCCCCCGTCTCCGAGTGCACAAATTGTTGTGCACCGTGCCTCTAGTTTGTTTAGAAGCAAACAGATCAACTATAAATTTCAGAGGTCAAGTTTATAAATTCAATACAGTATAAATCCTTTTGAATGTAAAAGCCAAGTTTAAATTAAAAGGTCTATAAACTGTTAACTTTTGGCCTTAAATAGTACGAATTCTTTTGATCAAAGGAGGCCACAACAGAAAAGATTGTATTATTTGATTTTATTTTACACTAGGTGATGGGCCCAAAGCAATCCCCCTGAATAAAGTTGACAATTAGCTTCACTGAGAACATTTTAAATAATGCATATTAAAACAAATATTCTGACCAATTGTTCTGCAATCCAAATATACAGTAGCTGGGGAAACAATGTTTAAAAAACAAAAGCCAATGTAAAATGACAGATTAAAACAACTGGAACAGTACAGGTTTTATATGGCTCTGAGTTCCCAGTTTTCTTATTGCATCATCAATGTCAGAAATCTGTTCCTTAAGCTGGCAGGATTTAAATAAATACCTTTTCTTCCTGATTTCATTTCACCTCTGGATCCATCCAATATTCTCTGGTGTCAATTAGGACTTTTCTTTGAAAGTCCCGAACGCTGACGTACCTCATCTTCCCAATCTGAAACTTGTTATCTCTGCTGCTGCAGTTCTGCTTGGAAGATGGCAGGCCTCTTGAAGTTTCACCAATCTTTTGCTTCTTTACAGTTTTTTCTGAAGTAACTTTTTTTTTCCTCTTTCACTTTTTGTCAACTTCATTCTCAGAATCACTGCCAGAAGAGCCTGAAGAAACAAGTTCCTTTGATTTAGGCATTGCTCCCCTACTGCTACCAAATAGGCCTGTGCTCACTCACTGGCTCTGGATAGATTTTATAAAGTATCAACTTAGTGCTTATGTTATCTTACATTTAATCTTATAGTGCTAATGGAATTTCTACATTTTAATTAATTTCCTATTAAATGTATTCAGAATCCTATATAATAAAAGTCTAATATGCAAATTGTCCCCTTTACCGGGAGTTCGACCGCTCACTATGATGTGCACTGACCACCAGGGGCAGCCCAGAACATGGCGGGCGTCGGTGACGCGGTGCTGGTAGTGGGTGGCAGTGGAGGTGCTGCCGGCCCCAGTGGGCCCCAAGGAGAGTGGGATTGTGGTGGGATGGTGGAGCAGGTGAGCAGGCGGTGCCAGGCCAAGGCGGGTGCGAGTGGAAGCCCTATCACCCTGCAGATGGCGACCAGCAGTTGGGGGTGGGGCCACCGCCTGGCTCCCAGGTGTGGAGGGAGCCAGGCAGTGGTCTAGGCCATGATCGATTGCCCTGCAGATAGCTACCAGTGGCGGCGGTGGGGGGCGGGGCTGCCGCCCGGCTCCCAAGCACTGAGTGAGCTGGTTGGGGGGGGAGGGGGCAACTGATCACCCCGCAGACTGTGACCAGCGACCAGCAGGCCCTGATCGCCCAATTGGGGCCAGGCCCTAGCTGGGACGGGAAACTGGGGGGGGGGGGGGG
>NW_005361391.1:2721036-2730794 GCF_000412655.1 Myotis brandtii
TGGCGCTCGGGGGGGCCTGCAACCTCTCACCAGCTACCTGGGGGTGGGGGTGATGGGGATGGAGGTGCAATGAGAATGCGGGGTGTCTGCAGAGCTTGCTCTCACTCCCCCTTCTACCCTCCCCTGAGATGCCAGTGCTCGCGCGCCGGGGAATCCGCCGTGCTCAGGGGACCTCCTCCACATCTGCCCGACCTCTTCCGGGTGAGCTGGGCCCAGCTACCAGAACCGCAGGGGACAGTTGGGCTCCCCATGGGTTTGCTCAGGAGCTGGTCTGCGAGGCCAGCCTAGAGAGAGCACACTGCCCACCCGGCTTCCATGTGGCACTGCTGGGTGGTTGAGAGGCCCATGCTGCACCCTGGCACGAGACGTCTGGCTGCACTCACCACATCTCCACATGGGGTCTCAGGTGGAGTGGAGCAGGTGGGGCCCAGGGCCCCAGGTGCTGCCCAGGGCCCAGAGGTCAGCTGGGACCTGCCCTTCCATGCCAGACGCTTGCGCTTCGATCGCCGGCCAGGCCTAGGCACTTCACCCGTGCACAAATTTCGTGCACCGGGCCTCTAGTTGATATATAAGAAATCAGCTGAGGTGTAGGAAATATATTTGTATATACATAAAAATATAGGCTTCATTATGTAAATGAAGAATTATAATGGTTTGTATTCATGTTTGTTATACTAGGTATTCCTGGATATCTGTTACATCTTTGTAAGTAATAGAACTTGAACTATATTGTAAAGTTTTTTTTCTCCCACAGAAGTAAATTTCCCCAGAAGGAATTGGAAATGCTGTTTCCTGGAATGAGTGCTGATTTTACAAGTGAGAATTTTTCAGCTGCCTGGTATCTGATAGAGAACCACTCAACCACCAGGTTAGTGATGTGGAACTGTTGATTGTGAGTTGTTCACTCAGATGCAGTGAAGAGGATTATTCAGTGATGTGGGTTTTAGGTCTAGTTCTCTCAGAGCCCTTTAACTTTGGGTGAGCTTGTGGACCTCTCAGGGTACCTATTTTCTTATTTATAAAATGGGATTATTAATTAGAGGGTCCTTATTCCTTACTATCGTGTTGCTTCTATCAGTTTCATTATTTGTGCAACCCATTATAACTTTGTTGAGTCTCAGCTATGTAATAAAACTGATGTGTCTGAATGTTACTTTTCCCAACTCAACAAAATTTTCAAGTCTTGGTGTAAAGTAGGAAACACACCTTCTTCCCAGATCACAGAGCAAAGGAAGATGACTTGGTTTATCATTTTGCAAAGACTTGGTGTAAAACTAGGCAAAAAAATAGACAAGGTCATATATCTAAATTAAAGTGATCCTTTTTGTTTGCTAATTACATTTTACCCATTTTCTCTACAAGATCAGATTTTTAACTTTTTTTGCAGACTGTTTTAAAACAATGATATTTAGTAAAAATGCTTTAATGAATGTTTTATTGCTTAAAATTTATATTCTTGAAAATTCAACTTGTTAAAATATAACTTAGGAGAAATTCTTAATCTATTAGGAGGAAAACCATTAGTAGAAAACATGAGGAAAAATTGGTTTATACATAGGATAAATTTGGCCTGATAAATTTTTAAAGTAAATCTTTCATTATAGGAGACTAGAGGCCCGGTGCACAAAATTAGTGCACTTGGGGGCGGGTTCCCTCAACCTGGCCTGCGCCCTCTCACAGTCCAGGAGCCTTGGGGATATGTCTGACTGATTGCTTAGGCCAGTGATGGCAAACCTTTTGAGCTCGGCGTGTCAGCATTTTGAAAAACCCTAACTTAACTCTGGTGCCGTGTCACATATAGAAATTTTTTGATATTTGCAACCATAGTAAAACAAAGACTTATATTTTTAATATTTATTTTATATATTTAAATGCCATTTAACAAAGAAAAATCAACCAAAAAAAATGAGTTCGCGTGTCACCTCTGACACACGTGTCATAGGTTCACCATCACTGGCTTATAGGGTAGAGGGCCTGCAGAGTTAGACCTCTAGGATGGTCACACTGCCTGTGACAGCCATGGGACTCATACCTTCTGCCTTCTCTTCCCAGTGCAGGGAAAGCTGTAAGCTCTAGTGAGCATTAGGGCTCATCACTCTGAAGCCCTACCAGTGGGGATAAGATGGCCGGTAACTCCAACCTTAGCCGACCTTTCAGTCCGCAGGCCGATGCTCTATCCACTGAGCCAAACCGGTTTTGGCTATTTTATATATTTAAATGCCATTTAACAAAGAAAAATCAACCAAAAAAATAGGTTCGCCATCACTGGCTTAGGCCCACTAAGTTATCAATCGGACATCCTTAGCATTGCCACAGAAGCGGGAGAGGTTCCCACCACTGCCACTGTGCTTGCCAGCTATGAACCTGGCTTCTGGCTGAGCGGCAGTCCCCCTGTGGGAGCACACTGACCACCAGGGGGCAGCTCCTGCATTGAGTGTCTGTCCCCTGATGGTCAGTGCGCATCATAGTGACCGGTCATTCCACCATTCGGTCATTTGCATATTAGCCTTTTATTATATAGGATACGCTATAGATGAGGCCCCCTAGAACCATAGGAAATGCAAAAAGTTCACTGTTAACTCATTCTGGAATTGCCCCCACTTAAAATCAAATTGCCCCCCTGTGGGGCATGTGCTGCACCTTGGGAACCACTGGGCTTGACAATTTTCCTGTCTGAGCTTCATTTCTGAATACATACGCATATACCATGGTAATTGTAATCTCTTCTCCGCCTACCTCACTGGGTTGTCATGAGGAGGTTCTGAGCTAATAAACATAGAAATGTTTCATCAAGTAAGTGATGTCTAAATGGGAAGGGATTGTTATTTTTAAGCCCACGGGTACCCTCGCAGGAAGCAGGTACTGATTAGGGGAGGAAGGCATGATTGTTTCCTGGGATTGTAGCTATCAAAGCTTTGGAGAGGGTTCCACAGGCCTCGGACGGGCACGCTCTTGCCAGTAGCCCTGCAGTGGTGTTCATCCCTGGAAGCGCTGGCCGGGGGGTCGTAGGGGGGCGCTAGTGGGGCAGTGAGGCCGAATGGGGAGTAACTGTCAAACCTCCCTGCTTGGCGCCATTCTTTAAATTGTATGTGGCCGTTTCACAGCTATACGTGCTCAGGGCAGGGCTCCAATCTTCTGGAGTGTGGTGGGGGCTGGGCCAGGGTGGGGCCAGGTGGGCTAGGAGGGCGGGTTTAGCTCTGGCCCCTGGTGAGGTTCAGTGCACTTCCACTGCAGAGACGGTGCCGCTGCTATCAGGGGGATGGGTCTGACCCTGGGGGGCCACTTGGGCCTGCCTCCACCCAGGTCTGGAGTTGTAGGGAGGAGAGGCGTGCCCAGCCCCAGCGAGGGGGCCCGGCAGTGGCGGGCCCCGGGTGCCTCGGGGGCGCTGATAGGTCGTTGCTGGCATGCTATTGTTGTGGGCGCCCCTGGTGGGGGTGACGGGGGAAGAGATCGGGAGTCAGAGGTGTGGGCTGTGGCTACCCCCGAGGCTGGGTCTTCTCCCTGTCGGGTCAGCCTCCCCAACCCCCCGGGGGTGCCGGGGCTGGAGTAGGGTGTCCGTGCAGGAGGATTGGAAGAGCTCCCCATGGTTGCTTCCTCTTCCTCCTTTATGGTCCAAGCTCCTGTCAGGCGCTCTCCTCAGACCCCTGGGAACTTGGCTCTGGCCTCCCCACCCATCTGTGGCTCCCTGCCACCCCCGCCCCACTTGGCTTTCCCAGGCTGCCAGCCTGTCGGAAGGCTGCCGGGGCACCCTGCTACGGGCAGCACGATCCTGGGGCAGGGGGTGGGGGTGTGGGGAGCAGCTCCAGTAAAGTTTAGTAAACCCCGGGTCTGCATCGGGATATGGCTGCAGGGCCATGGGGGAGTCTGCCCAGGTGGGACGAAATCACACAAGGCCCCACAGCCCCACCCACCTTGCTGACTGGTCATGATGTGATGGCATCACGGATAATTTGCATATTCCTCTATTATTAGTATAGATGGTTCTGATTTTACATTATGGATGTGCTTTTTCTGTTACTATAAGTCAGAATTGACCTCTTTTTTGTGCAAGGCTATCATGGCACTCAATATATTCAAAGTTTTATAGCCTAATTTCTTAGCCCAGGTAGAAATAAAACTTCTGAAATACTGAGGACTACCTATTTTTTTCTCTGCTTGAGATATAAAATATTGTGGTCTTTTTAGTTATTTAGATTGTGTATTGAAAACCTTCCCCAGTTTTTTTTCTGTGATTCCACTGCTAATGACAGGATTGGCTGTTGATGGTAAGGACAACAGTGTGTTCAGTTTGTGTCCGGAATACAGAAATGAACATACAACCTGGCTTGTGTGGCTCAGTGGTTGAATGTTGACCCATGATCCAAGAGGTCATCAGTTCGATTCCTGGTTAGGCCATGTGCTTAGTTTGTGGGCTCGATTTCCAGTAAGAGGCATGCAGAGGTCATGCAGGAGGCAGCCAATGGATGATGTAGCTCTCTCATTGATGTTTCTATCTCTTTATCCATCTCACTTCCTCTCTCTCTCTAAAAAAAAAAAAAAGAGAAAAAAAAATCAATAAAAGAAGTGAACTTACAGAGAAGATCCTGCTTTAGAAGGCTTCCAACCACTGCATGATCTAGGCCAGTGGTCGGCAAACTGATTAGTCAACAGAGCCAAATATCAACAGTACAACGATTGAAATTTCTTTTGAGAGCCAAAATTTTTAAACTTAAACTATATAGGTAGGCACATTGTTATTAACTTAATTAGGGTACTCCTAAGGCTTAGGAAGAGCCACACTCAAGGGGCAAAAGAGCTGCATGTGGCTCGGGAGCCGAAGTTTGCCGACCACGGATCTAGGCTTTAACACCAGAGAAATGATATTCAGAACCTTTCACCAGGCATATGTATATATGACATACTAGTATATTGGTCATAAAAATACCTGCATGTATATTTCCATCATAAGTATCCTAATATATAAAAAGCCAGGGGTCGTCATGACCGAAATAACCAGACAGACGACCGAACAGCAGGCTATGTGGGGTGACCAGGACGGCAGGGGGGACAGTTGGGGCGACCAGGCCGGCGGGGGGTCATTTAGGGGCAACCAGGCCAGCATAGGGGGCAAGTTGGGGGCGACCAGGCCGGCAGCGGGGAGGCAAGGGGTGATCAGGCTGGTGGGAGGGCAGTTAGGAGTGACTAGGCCTGAGGGGAGCCAATTAGGGGCGATCAGGCCAGCATGCAGAGGCAGTGAGGGGCGATCTGGCCAGCAGGAGGGGGAGGCAGTTGGGGGCGACTAGGCAGGCAGGCAGGTGAGCAATTAGGAGCCAGTGGTCCAGGATTGTGAGAGGGATGTCCGACTGTCAGTTTAGGCCCGATCCTGGGGATTGAGCCTGAACGGATATATTTGGATTGACCACTTGAGGGTTACTAATATTTTTTCTAGCTGCTGTAATTTTGGCATTCACAATTAAAATTTTTAGCTCTAGGTAAGAATTTGAAAGCCTTTGTTTTCATCTGGTAACATATTAGTCTGTATCTTAATGTAGGCTTTAGTATTTTATACTTAATGCATTATCTTATTTCTTTTTTGCTTGTTAGGAGTGTTAAACTTTTGGTTTCTTTATTTCATTTCAGTTTTGAGCAGCTCAAAATGGCAGTCACCAACCTGAAGAGACAGGCTAACAAGAAGAGTGAGGGCAGCCTGGCTTGTGTGAAAGGGGGTCTTAGTACTTTCTTTGAAGCCCAGGATGCTCTTGCAGGTAAGGTGACCCTGAGAGCCATCTGCTGTGGCTTCCACAATAGAAACCTGACACTATGTTTGCAGAGTGTTTACAGGGTGTGACATTCAGTCTGTGTTTATAAAAGTTGAGATATAAAATGTGCCATAAATATTTGTTGCAGACTAGGCTGGAATCTCTTTGAAGGCTTGATACTTTAAATATTTATCTCTGAGGATTTGTAGACCCATGGTACATGTGTGAAATAGGAGACCACTTTGCTTCTCCACAATGCCCAGTGTCCAGGGTCGATAAGAAATTAAATTCCAATGGGTTAAATTCTAGAGTTTTAAAAATCCCTAGCCATCACTATCTTACACATGTGACTAATTCTATAAATGTGACCCATTGTGTGTTTGGTTTTGAAAAGACTGATAGTAATATATCCTTTTTATCCATCATCCCACCAGTACCATACACAATATTTAACTGTTCACCATGCATATCCTCATCTGTATATGTAATGGAAATTGTATTAAATAGAAATAACATAGTTTTAGACATTTCGGGGAAGGATATTAGATAGGTTTTTCCCTCTAAAACTGTCTTTAATAGAAATCAAATTATTATTTATTTAGTGAAAAGTAAAATATATTTCTAAAAGTTAGCCCAATTCTTTTAAAAAACAAAGACCCTTAAAACCTGATACCTACATAGCTAAGTATTGACTAGACAAGGTGCCACACCTTCGTTTCAGAAAGACTAAATCTTAAAATTAATTTGTATTCTTAAAGTACAGACATTCTTTTATTGTTTTTAAAGCCCCTTCTTCCAGGGCCAAACATGCATAGTTGACTTCTGACAAGTGGAATGTGCATCTGGTACAGCTCTCTCCTTGCAGGTAGAAGTGAGGTTTTTGATGGGATAAAATGCAAATGCCCAGGATGGAACAGAGAAGTTAGATAGGCTTCTTTAATAAATATTCTGTGCCCCCTATTTTTTTAAAATATATTTTTATGAATTCATAGAGGAAAGGAGAGAGAGAGAGATAGAAACATCATTAATGAGAGAGAATCATTGATCGGCTGCCTCCTACACGCTTTCTACTGGGGACCAAGCCCACAACCCAGGCATGTGCCCTAACTGGAATCCAACTTTGAGCTCCTGGTTCACACACTCAACCACTGAGTCACAACAGCTGGGCTGTGCCTCCTAGTTTTTGATGAGTGTGTTTTTCTTTCTTTGTGCTTATTGATATTCTAAGTTGTCAATGTTATGTCCACAATAGAAACCTGAGCATATATGAACAGTTTAGTGTTAACAAATAGAATTAAGTTATTAGTATGCCTAGTATCTATACAAATGATAATTTGCATATATGATTAGCCATTCTCATAGGTTATTATAATTATAATTATTTCACTTAGCAAAAGTATGTTTGACTTTTCTGTCTACCGTTTTTAAAATATACATATTTGTATTTACATATATACTTGTATTTCTTTGATTACGGTTTTACTTCTATAAATGGCCTCAATCTTGGCAGATTTCAAGAAGTTTTATTTTGTGCATTAAATTTATGTGGTCTCATTTATTAGATATTTGCCCTAGAATTACTAGTATGTTGGTAAATTCAAAGTTTAACAAAGAGCCATGGCCTGGTTGCTCACTTGGTTGGAGCATTGACCTGTGTGCCAAAAGTTGCAGGTTTGATTCCTGGTCATGACACATGCCCAAGTTGTGGGTAAATCCTCATTTGGGGTGCATATAGGAGACGACTAATCGAATTTTCTCTCTCATGTCAATGTTTCTCTCTCTCTCTCTCTCTCTTTCTCTCTCTCTCTCTCTGCCTTGTATACTTTAGTATGAGTCCCCACTCTCCTCAATCCCCACTCTCCCTTCCCCTCTCTCTTCCGTTCTCTCTCTCTAAAAATCCATAAAGACATATACTCCAGTGAGAATTAAAAAGGAAAAAAAAAGTTTAACAAAGATAATGGTGACCACTACTAATAAGCAACTGACTATATTCCATATAGAAAATGATTTTCATAGTAAATTTGAAAATTTTAAACACATAGCTTTTCTATTTTTTTAATGTAAGTGAAATGCATATTATAAAAAATAGTAAATAATAAGTAAGAACTATTGTAATTCCATTGTAGAGATAATCATGTTAATATGTTGATATATTTCCTTTGAGTTTTTTTTTCTCCTTACCTAAATGAGTACATATTACAAAATTAGAAATATATATAAAGTTGTATATGTTAGAAATCTTTATTCTTTAGGTTGGTTCTCTGGGTATTTTAATGTACTGTAAAATTTGATTTATTAGTAACTCATTAGAAAAATTTTTGACTATAGTCTTAGGTGGAATTGATCTATAATTTTTAAAAATGCTAATTATTGGTCAGGCTTTGGTTTTAATGTTATACAGAATCATATGAATCCATGTGTACATGTGTGTACTTTGAAATGGGTTATATAGATTAAGAATTATATGTTGGAAATTTGAAAGAGCTAATACATTGCAAGAGCTAATAAATTGCTCGGGTAATTTATTTTACTTTTTATTATGATAAATTTCAAACATGCTAAAAGTGGAGAAGATAGTCATCCCCATCTACCTATCATCTAGATTTAAGTTATTAATATTTTTCCATCCTTGCTTCATTGGTATTTTTTGAGGTTGTTTGTTTGTGTTTTTCTGATCCCATGTTGTGAATCTCAAGCAGCATGACATTTCTGCCTTGTATACTTTAGTATGGGTCCCCACTCTCCTCAGGGACATTTACCTACAAAACTGCAATGCCATTATCATAGCTAACAAAAGTGTCACTAATTCTTTAATATCATTTCATTCCCAGTTTATATTAAAATTTTCCTAATTACCCTCCAACTTTTTTGTTTTTAAATTGGTTTGGCCAAATGAAGATCCAAATAAGGTCCAGGTATTTCATATGTGTTTTTAAGTTTCTTAAGTCTCTTTTTATTTTTTTAAATTTTTTTATTGCTTAAAGTATTACAAAGAGTATTACATATGTCTCCTTTTTTCCCCGCCCTTGACAATCCCCTGGCCTCCCCTACCCCTCAGTGTCTTATGTCCATTGGTTATGCTTATATGCATGCATACAAGTCCTTCAGTTGATCTCTTACCCTCCATCAGGCACATTCTTAAGGGAAACTAGCTTTATTTTTTTTCCCCCTTTGGTAGCACATGGTAGTGAAGAATAACATGCCCACCAATACACGCTGGTCCCACACTGCTTTGATTCATGCTAAGGTTTCTGTAGTGTTGCCCACCATTGCTTTGGCACCATCAGTACAAATGTCAACAGTGAAAAATGAAAATAGTATTAGACCATTAGTATTATTATAAAATTAGTTATACTATTATTAATAAAATTATGAAAATAGTGTTCCCTTTACAGACCCCATGAAAGGGTCTTTGGGACTTTAGGTAGTTTGCAAACCACAGTTTGAGAACTGTTGATTTAGAGCCATTTAAGACCATTAGGTCAGCCTTGAGCTAAGAAGAATAAATAAGTATCTGCCTATATGGGAATTAGTGCCAGAATTAAAAACTCATCAAAGCAAAGCTCATTGTTTAGTTTATTCTGCTTCACACTAGAATAATAGTAGCTAAACTATATTTAGCTTTACATTCCTTATATTCTTTATATGACATCTCATTTAATCCTCACAATAACTCTATATTGTTAATATGTAATCCCAATATATATACTACTTGATACTATGATGCTAGTGCTTTAGGCCTGACTGACTCTTTATTTACTAGAGGCCCAGTGCACGAATTCAAGCACGGGTGGGGTCCGGCCGCCTGGCCCCAATCGGGTGGATTGATTGGAGCTGGGCCTGTCAGGAGGATGAGAGGGCAACGGGAGGTTGGCTGACTGCCCCCACCCCGGGATGGGGTGTGGGGGGAGCGATCAGGGGCCAGCAGCCTGGGGGAGGGGCCATGGGTGTTTGGCCAGCTGGCCCTGCCCCTGATCAGAGTAGGGAGGCCCATCAGGGGTGGGGCCAGCCAGGGGGAGG
>NW_005361391.1:2732775-2734773 GCF_000412655.1 Myotis brandtii
GTCTCTCTCTTGCAGCCTTTAAGATTCTCTCTTTGTCCTGAACATTTGACATGGTAATTATGATGTGTCTTGGTATGGGTCTTTTTGGGTTCACCTTGTTTGGGACTCTCTGTGCTTCTGTGACTTTTTTCTTCCCCTCCTCAGGGAAGTTTTCTGATATTATTTCTTCAAATAGGTTTTCTGACCCTTGTTCCTCTTTCTGTTGTTCTTGCACCCTATTATTCGTATGTTGTTTCGTTTCATGTTGTCCCATAGCTCCCTTAGGCTCTCCTCCTGTCTTTTAATTTTTTTCTCCAATTGCAGTTCAGTTTGGGTGTGTTTTGCTTCCCTGTCTTCTAATTCGCTAATTCGGTCCTCTGCTTCTCCTAGTCTACCGTTGAAACTTTCAATGGTGTTTTTTATTGCAGCTATATCACTCTTCATTTCTTCTTGGTTCTTACATAAGTTATTGATTTTTTCATCCATTTCTTTTTGATTCTTACATAAGTTGTTGATTTTTTCCTCCATCCAGTTTATGCACTCTAGGACCCTTAATCTGAATTCTTTTTCTGACATATTGCATGCCTCTGTTTCACTTAGCTACTTTTCTGGCGAGTCCTCCTCTTCTTTCCTTTGGGGGTTTCTTTGTCTACCCATGTTTTATCTCACTGACATATCTAGATGTTGAGTCGTTCAAGGGCTGCTCCTTGGTTGGCAGTGGCTCCTCGGACTGTGGTTGCTCCTCGGGCTGTTGTGGTAGCAGCTGCTCCTCAGTTGGCAGCAGCTCCCCTGGTGGGTGCTGTTCACAGCTCTGGTGGCTCCTCTGGCTGGTGGGGGGAGACTTCACACACAGGTGCTGTTCCTCAGACAGAGGGTGTGCTGATCACGAGGTTGCTGTTCCTTGGATGGGGCGGGCTACACACGCAGCTGCTACTCCCTGAACTGGGGCGGATTGCTCACGTGGCTGCTGTTCCTTGAATGGGGGCTGGCTGCACGCTGCTGTTGTTCCTCTGATGTGGTGGGCTGCTTGTGGATCTACTGCTCCTTGGACTTGGACATGTTGATTGCAAGTCCTCTGCTCCTTGGATGGGGGTGGGCTGCTTGCGTGGCTGGTACTCTTTTGACGGGAGTGAGCTGCACTCGTGGCTGCTTCTCCTCGGACGGGGACGTGCCACTCACCCGGCTGCTGCTCGTTGGACAGGTGCAGGCTGTTGTGGCTCTGCTCCTCAGACTGGTGGGTGCTGCGCAGGGCTGCCGCTCCTTGGACGTGGGGAATTCTTTTTCTCTCATGCTGCATGCCTCTGTTTCACTTAGCTGCTTTTCTGGCGAGTCCTCCTTTTCTTTCCTTTGGGGGTTTCTTTGTCTACCCATGTTTTATCTCACTGACATATCTAGATGTTGAGTCGTTCAAGGGCTGCTCCTTGGTTGGCAGTGGCTCCTCGGACTGTGGTTGCTCCTCGGGCTGTTGTGGTAGCAGCTGCTCCTCAGTTGGCAGCAGCTCCCCTGGTGGGTGCTGTTCACAGCTCTGGTGGCTCCTCTGGCTGGTGGGGGGAGACTTCACACACAGGTGCTGTTCCTCAGACAGAGGGTGTGCTGATCACGAGGTTGCTGTTCCTTGGATGGGGCGGGCTACACACGCAGCTGCTACTCCCTGAACTGGGGCGGATTGCTCACGTGGCTGCTGTTCCTTGAATGGGGGCTGGCTGCACGCTGCTGTTGTTCCTCTTATGTGGTGGGCTGCTTGTGGATCTACTGCTCCTTGGACTTGGACATGTTGATTGCAAGTCCTCTGCTCCTTGGATGGGGGTGGGCTGCTTGCGTGGCTGGTACTCTTTTGACGGGAGTGAGCTGCACTCGTGGCTGCTTCTCCTCGGACGGGGACGTGCCACTCACCCGGCTGCTGCTCGTTGGACAGGTGCAGGCTGTTGTGGCTCTGCTCCTCAGACTGGTGGGTGCTGCGCAGGGCTGCCGCTCCTTGGACGTGGGCGGTCTGCTCGTGTGGCTGCTGCTCCTCGGACC
>NW_005361391.1:2735782-2736668 GCF_000412655.1 Myotis brandtii
AAACAAACAAACGCCGGCCGCAGAAACGGGGAGGACTGAGTCTGTAAGCTCCTCTCTTACCGGCACTGCATGGTCTGGTCAGTGCTTCAGGCTGCCCCCTCTGGGCTCAGTCCTCCGTAATTACGTAACCCAGATCTCAAATCCCCCGGCTCCAACAGTCCCGCGGATCTCCTTTCCACAGTCAGGGGCTGTGCCTGTCCCAAGGGACGCGGCTGGGTGCTGTGCGGTCTCCCTCTGACCCTCTGGGCTCAGAGGTCTGGCAAACTTTCCTGCCCAGATCCCTGGTTTTTACCTTTCCAGGGGAACTCTGCCCTTCCTGGCTGAAACTGTCTCACCAGTTGAGTATACTTCGCCAATTCGGGGTGGGTGTTATTAGTTTCAGCTGCTCCTTCTATTTGCTCCCGGACAAGCCTTGGGACGCATCTGCCTGTTCCGCTGCCATCTTGTCTTCCCAATTCTCTTTTAAATTAAACAATTCCCTCACCTTTATTGCACTGTCCCTTTTTTTTTTTCATGCCAATGATTTATTGAAGAAGTAAGGTTATTTGTCCTGTAGGATATCCTAACAGCTGGATTTGACTGATTACTTTCCCATAGTGTCATTTAACTTATTTTAGACTCTATTCTATAGTTTGTACTTACCTTTTTGGACATTAGTAAGATTCACTTTCAACCTTTTTGGCCATGTGGTAGTTAGCATGTGCTTCCTGCTTGATCACATCAAGAGGCCATTAGTGTCTTCTTGTTCTTCCTATAGGGCACTGTGATGATGGATCATTGGGTTCAAGTGAGGTGAGCACTGGCAGATATATGTATACTAGAGGCCCGGTGCACAAAAGTTTGTGCACTCGGGGGGCGGGGGGAGGGGGGTCCCCCAGCCCGGCCT
>NW_005361391.1:2738039-2740289 GCF_000412655.1 Myotis brandtii
TGAAGAAAGCAAGCCTCATGTTAGTTTCAAGCTGCCTGGCTGCCGGCCGCCATCTTGGCTGACAGTTAATTTGCATATACTCACTGATTAGCCAATGAAAAGGGTAGCGGTCGTACGCCAATTACCATGTTTCTCTTTTATTAGTGTAGATATCCATTTATTTTTTTTTAATTTCTCTTTTCTATGTTTTATTCGTCTTTGGGTTCTCCCAAAATTCTCTCTTTCATCAAGATTTTCATATTTTTTAGCATTGTATTATAATTTTTAAATTATTTAAAATTTATGTTCTAGGCCCTTCTCATTATCAACTCAGTTTATTTGTGTGTTCTTCCTTTATTTACATTGATTCTTTAGTGATGCCATTTTTGTTTTCAAAATTTGAAATGTGAATTTTCCTTTTTTAATCTAATTGTAGTAGACTTTTGTTTTTTAAAGTTAGTTTTAGTTTTACAAGATTATGAAAACAAGTGTGTTTCTTAATATATGTCAATTTTCTGTTACTATACCAAAGGTAAAAATGGGTGGGATGGGGCATGTTCTCTTCACAGAACTCTGATATATTATTAATGCCCAATTTAATTGCATTACTTAAATCTAAGTTATATATAATAAACCTGTCAGACAGATCTCCCTCTTTAATTTTTTAAAAAAGATATTTTTATTGATTTCAGAAAGGAAGGGAGAGGGAGAGAGAGAGAAAAACATCAGTGATGAGAGAGAATCATTGATCGGCTGCCTCCTGCACACCCAACACTGGGGATCGAGCCTGCAACCTGGTCATGTGCCCTGACTGGGAATTGAACTGTGACCTCCTGGTTCATAGGTTGACACTCAACCACTGAGCCATGCCAGCCGGGCTGGTCTTTATCTATAAATTTTTATGCTGTGGTCAGTTGTTGTTTTTTTCTTGTTTTTATTTTAATTAGAACTTGACAAGAAGTGTGTCTGGCATAACTAATCTGCCCATGTTAATCTCAGTGTGTTTATTATAGGTTTTCCTTTACTATATCCTACAAAAATATTTCTAGTATCATATACTTCACTTTTCCCATGGCTGTCTCTGCCATTCTCTCCCAATCCCTTGAAGTCTTGATGAGCCATGGTTTCTTACCAGCTGCTGCTCACAGCAGTCTTTCCAGGTTATGCTGATGTTCATGGAGCTTCTCCCAACATTAAAGGCCTTCTGTACTTCCTCAGTGCCCTCTGATTGTCACCTTCCTTTTGGTAATCATTTCCCTAACTGCCCCTTAAACCTGTCACCTGTACAGTCACTTGTTTTTTAATAGTAAGTCCAGCATTAGCACTGTTCTTTTTTAGGACAACTATGGGCCCAAACTGTATGAATTATTTCTTTTTATGATACACTAAAGAGTACCAGAATAAAGAGGCCAAAGCAGAGTAACTAAACACATGTTACTTAGTACATGATTGGTTCGCCTTTCCTTATTACTTTTATTGCTGCTACTCCAGGTGGTGTGAGCCATATTGATTTTTTGGCACATAAAGTTGTTAGTATCTATTAATGCAGCGGTTTTCAACCTGTGGGTCGTGACCCCTGAAAATACATCCTGCATATCAGATATTTACATTACGATTCATAAAAGTAGCAAAATTACAGTTATGAAGTAGCAACGAAAATAATTTTATGGTTGAGGGTCACCACAACATGAGGAACTGTATTAAAGGGTCGCGGCATTAGGAAGGTTGAAAACCACTGTATTAATGTATGAAGGCAAGTATCTATATGCAAATTGTCTGGGACGCCGTCACAGTAACAGTAACCACCGAACAGCAGGCTGGCAGGCTGTGTGGGGTGACAAGGCTGGCAGAGGAGTTAGTGAGGGACGACCAAACGACTGAACAGCAGGCTGCATGGGGCGACCAGGCCGGCAGGCTGGCAGGGGGTTTAGTGAGGGACAACCAAACGACTGAACAGCAGGCTGCATGGGGCGACCAGGCCGGCAGGCTGGCAGGGGGTTTAGTGAGGGACAACCAAACGACTGAACAGCAGGCTGCATGGGGCGACCAGGCCGGCAGGCTGGCAGGGGGTTTAGTGAGGGACAACCAAACGACTGAACAGCAGGCTGCGTGGGGTGACCAGACCAGCAGGGGGGTTAGTGAGTGACGACCAAATGACTGAACAGCAGGCTGCGTGGGACAACCAGGTCAGCAAAGGGGGCAGTTGGGGGCTACCAGGCCAGCAGAGGGGCAATTGGGAGCAACTAGGCTGGCAGGGGGGCAGTTGGGGGT
>NW_005361391.1:2740388-2744266 GCF_000412655.1 Myotis brandtii
AGGCGGGCTGGCAGAGGCGGTTAGGGGTGATCAGGCTGGCAGTGGAGGTAGTTAGGGGTGATCAGGCAGGCAAGCAGGTGAGCAGTTAGGAGCCAGTGGTCCCGGATTGTGAGAGGTTGCATACTGGGCTGAGGGGGCCCCCCTCCCCTGTTCAGGAATTTTTGCACCGGGCCTCTAGTCCTATATAAGAAAAGGCTAATATGCAAATAGACCAAATGGTAGAAAGACTGGTCGCTATGACGTGCACTGACCACCAGGGGGCAGACACTCAACGCAGGAGCTGCCCCCTGGTGGTCAGTGCGCTCCCACAGGGAGAGCCCTGCTCAGCCAGAAGCCGAGTTCAAGGCTGGCGAGTGCAGTGGCGGTGGCAGGAGCCTCTCCTGCCTCTGTGGCAGTGCTAAGGATGTCTCACTGACGGCTTACACCTGCTCCCAGACTGCGAGAGGGCATAGGCCGGACTGAGGGAACTACCCCCCAGTGCATGAATTTTTTGCACCAGGCCTCTAGTGGTTATATAAGACCAAATTATCTAAGTGAGAATCCTCCAAGTGAGAATTCTTTAGTCTTCTATGTAGTAGTTGCAATTATATTATTATTTGTTTTTTTTCAATATAACTGAGGAAGGAAAGGATTCACAGATTACTTAAACAATTTAAATTGAATTTATATATGTATAGCCACTCATACAAATTTGGTCGAATAAGAAGTAGACACTAAATGTTTGAAAAGTTCTTACAAATTTAAATTATTAATACATCTTACCCTAATCCTTCCTAGACTTTTCTTTTAGTAAATATTATGCTCAGAGGTTAGCACATAGGCCAAATTAGGCCAGCCTTAATTTGTACAGGCCCAGGAGCTAAACAGGGCTATGTTTTTCAAGGGTTGTTTTTTTAAAAAAGAAAAAGTTGGGAGGAGAAGAATACTTTATAGAGGCCCATTGTGGCCCACAAAGACTAAAATATTTACTCTCTGGTTCTTTGTAGAAATAGTTTGTCAATCTCGGACCTAGTTTTAATATTTTCATGTCACACAGGCTAGTAGTAACATAGTAGTTAGATTATATACGCCACAGTGTACCTGACACTGAACCCTTAGAGATGTTGCCATACACACATGCCATTTCTTAGTGTCTCATTTAATATCTAGTGGCCAGGTGCACGAAATTCATGCACATTAAAAGGGAATTAATTAGAGGAAATATTTTAATATTGCTATTTTCCCTTTCTCTATAATAGAAGTGTCAGAGATGAAAGAAAATTAGTAAAATGTATATGAAAATAATATATAAATCCTATATAATAAAAGAAAAACATGCAAATTAACCATCCCTCTGCTATGCTCAAGCCACACCCACTAGCCAATCAGGAGCGAGTATGCAAAGTAACCCAACTAAGATGGCGGTGGCCACGGAGCTGGAGCAAGCAGGAGGCTTGGGTTGCCCTCTGCAATGGAGGAAGCCAAGCTTCCTGCCTCCCCTGTCCGACCCTCGGCTCTGCTCAAGGCTACAAAGTTTCAATTATAGAAGATAAGTAAATCCCAGATACCTGCTTCCAGTGGCGCTGAAAAAAAGAAAAGAAAAAATGGAGAGGCTGGGAGCTTGGGTCACTGGGGGGCATGGCCAGCCTGAAAACGGCTCTCAGCCCCTCACCCAGGCTGTCCAGGCACCCCAGCAGGACCCCCACCCTGATCCGAGACACCCTTCATGGCAAACCAACCGTCCCCCACCCGTGCACCAGGCCTCTATCCTATATAATAAAAGGGTAATATGCAAATTGACCCTAACAGCAGAAAGACTGGGAATGACTGGTCACTATGACACACTGACCACTAGGAGGCAGACACTCAATGCAGGAACTGCCCCCTGGTGGTCAGTGCACTCCCACAGAGGGAGCTCTGTTCAGCCACAAGCCAGGCTGACGGCTGTCAGCACAGCGGTGGTGGCGGGAGCCTCTCCCGACTCCTCAGCAGCACTAAAGATGTCTGACTGCAGCTTAGGCCTGCTCCCCGCTGGCAAGTGGACATCCCCCGAGGGCTGCCGGGCTGCCAGAGGGATGTCTGACTGCCAGCTTAGGCCCGATGCCCCGTGGAGCGGGCCTAAGCCAGCAGGTAGACATCCCCCGAGGGGTCCCAGACTGCGAGAGGGTACAGGCCGGGCTGAGGGACCCCCCCCCGAGTGCACAAATTTTTGTGCCCCAGGCCTCTAGTTTAGTAATAAATAAACAATAACATCATCACGTCCTCGGCCGGCACCGGGCAGGGGACGCAGCCTCAAGTCCCCCAGCCTCGCCACACACGCAGCCCCACCCAGCTGTGCCTGCCACGCACGCAGCTTCCTGCTGATCGGTTGTTACGGCGTGAAGGTGTCACAACCATTTGCATATTATCCTTTTATTAGCGTAGATGGCATTATATAAATACATGGACAAATATGATAACGTTGATTGAATTTTGCCTATCTGATGTCTACAATTTACTAGAAAGTTAAAATAATTTTAGTGAATCAATTGGCAGTCTTTCTATAACTCTGATTTTTCTTTGAATAGAACTTTTATATACATACTTTTTTTTTGTTTCTCAAATATAAATTTATGGCATTCAATTGCTTCAAGTTTCAATAGATTAGAAACAAAACAAACCTCTGATCATTTAGCAAGTTGCTTATTGAGTTATACTATTTAAAAATGTTTTTAGAGAAAATTAAAGGTCAAATGAACCAAACATTGGGGTTTTTGGTTTAATTTTCTGGAAAATAGGATAGCCTTTATCAGGTCCCTGTGTCTCTCCGTCCTCATGCTTGGCTGACAGCTTGACAGTGGCTCTGCAGTGGTGGACTTGGTTGTCAGGAAGCTGCTTTGTCAGCAGAGAGGACCTGTATGCTGAGCTGGGAGGTGGGGGGAAGCTAGGCTCACCTTGTCTTGACCTGCTGATCAGTGATGAGTTTTGTTAGCAACAGAAAATGTGGCTGAATGATTTCCTTTAATGCTAATTTTGACGTAGAAAGTAGCATTTGAAGCAGGGCTACTATAAGGTGTCATGTCTCATTGCTGTGGACAAACCCCATGCAGTGCCTACTGAGTGAAATGCAAGAAGTGCCAACTGGATGGTCAGAAAATTACAGCAACATTTAAATAAACAGTGTGAGCCGATTTGCTTGTATCGAACATGGAAGTATTTCTAGTTTAACTCTATAATATTTGGACATTTTTATCTCCTTAAGTGTTTAAAAGAAATACACTTTTTTTTTTTTTTTTTTTGCTTAGACAGACTTTTTCTTCCCAGAATTCTGCCACCCATGACTGGCAGGGTTGAAGCAGAACCAGTAAGTTCCTTTAGGAAAGAGTTGGAGAATAGCTGACATAAGAGTGATGTTAAGTTCAGTGTATTTATTGGCTGTGAAGTCTATGGAGTTACACATCTTGCATTTGAGTTTTTGCTAGAGTAAATTATGCGAAAGAATAAAATTTTAGGTGTTTTAGCAGCTATTATTTTTGAGAGAGGTCATTTTATTTGCAACTGAATTCAATTTGCAACTGACATAATAAATATTATTTTCATTTTAAAGATGTGAAAATAGAGACTTAGATAGTTGATGCTGTTTAGATAGGTGAATTTTTTTTTGTTCTGGGATCAGACTTCTTAAGTTCAAATTTTGGGATTGGCTTTGAGACTTTGGCCAAGTTATTTATTTTCACTGAGCCATCTGTGAAATAGAAGTAATAGTACAACATGCATCATTGGCCTCTTACGAGAGCAGTATGCATTAGAAATATCATAGGGCTTAACTTATGGTCATGGTTCAATTAATGTTTATTATTTTTATTATGTCACAATTTTGTTTGTTTTTTCTTTTTTTTTCGTTTTTTTATTTTTTATTT
>NW_005361391.1:2749888-2805158 GCF_000412655.1 Myotis brandtii
AAAAAAAAAAGAAAAACAATGTTTTCTTAGTTAAAAGGTGAAAAAGTAATTAATTAAAAAAAAAAAGTAAAATAAAAATGTGCAGTAATGCAGGTGCTTCAGATCTTCTACTCTTCTTTTTGGCACGCCCGGAATTCAGGAGAATGTTGAATTTCCCTCTGATACACTGTTCCTCCGTGTTGTAAGCCACAGTCCTGATTTTAAGGCAGGCCGTATTGGTTCCCCTTACTGCTGTATTTGTATGTACAGAAGAGTCAGTTCGTGGCTCTGCCTCTGGGTGGCAGTGTGTCTGGATTGACCTCCAAGGCTTTAAGTCCTCTCTGACCAGGAGTTCTCTATTGTACCTGAACCAGCTCCGCCCAGAGCTGGTTCACCAGTCGCCACTCCCAGCTCTGTTTTCCAGGCTCCCCAAAAACAATCTTCCCCTACAAGCTCCGCTAGCGACCCCAACTGGGCAATCACATGCACTGGGGTCAACAATCAAACTCACAGATTTAAGAGGAAGTGTGTAAACAAGAGCCTGGGAGGCTGTGGGAACTCGCAGGGCTCCACCTTCCAGAACTCCGCGGAGTCTCAGAGCTGGTTTTTTAATCGTTACCCTGCTCTGTCTATTATGTCACAATTTTGAATTTGAGATTGTATTTGGTCATTTTGTTTTGAAAATTTCCTAAGTGCTTCACCTAAGCTTGATTTGCTCTGTTTGAAACCTCCCCTTTTCAATAGGATAAACAGTTTTAAAATATAAGTGATTTCCTGATAATCTTTATAAGAATTCTGTATACATGTATGAATATTGGCGAAAAACTCCAGTGTAATTTCTACATCCACAAATTGATGTTTTGGTAGATGTCACTAGATATTTCTTTGGAACTTCCAGTGAAATAATTATAGTATGAATAGTACATGAATAATATGTATTTTACCATGTTATGTCCCAAGACTGAAATTAAATATTTTTAGCGTGATATAATTCAAATAGTAATATTTCTAATTGCAGGGATTTTTTGCATTTTATTTATGAGAAATCATAATTTGAAAGCAAGCCAGTATACTTCTTAAGTACATAAAATTTGCCATAAAAGAGATCACTATAAAAATAGCATGCAGATGATGAACTGAGAAATACGTATAACTTTCCTATGACCAAACATCAAAGATATTATTTACTTAAGTCTTACTTTTCTTTTGTAATTAAACTGTTGTTACCACTCAACATTCAGGATCACATGATTTTGTGTATAATGTACTATTTTAATAGCATGAAACTATGCATGATTTAGACTGGCGTCTCTTAGTTACTCTGCTGAGTTTATGCAGAGTTTTTGCACATTTGTGCTTCTTTCCATCAGTGAAAATAGTATGACCATTTTGAAAAGCTGTTTATAAATGTCATTTCAATGTAATGTATTCCCATCCATTTAAATAGCCTAAATTTTAACTAGACATTTTGTTGTAGCCATCCATCAAAAACTAGAAGCGGATGGAACGGAAAAAGTAGAAGGATCCATGACGCAAAAACTGGAGAATGTTCTAAACAGTAAGTTTTGTTCTACTACCCAAAACTATTTATGGACTTTATAACAAGCTTTAATATAGTTCTTGGATTTGGTTTCACAGAACAAGGCAATAAGTTGCATTTTAGTACTTATTTCTAAATAATCATGATTTAATGAACATAAAGGGGAATAAAAACATTGAAAATGAATATCCTGGGTGGGTTTTTTTTGCATTTTATTTATGAGAAATTATAATTTGAAAACAAGCCAATATACTTCTTAATAAGTAAAATTTGCCAACATAAAAGAGATGACTATAAAAATAGCATCTTGAATTAAAGACAGAAAAGCACTGACTCAATAGCCAGGATTCTTATTGATCAAAAACCTGAAAAAGCATCTTCAAGTATCTACCATTGTTAATGCAAATAATACCAGCTACTAGAATAATAGATGCTATATGTCATTTATTTATACCTGACCCTTTTCCACAACAAATTTAAGGCAACTGCATAATTAAGAGTGTTTCTAACTCTGAGACATTTTGTAAAAATTGTAAGCCAGGAGAAATTGACACATGCGGAATTTGGAGATCTATCCACCTCCCTTTATGTCTTTTTTCTGATATACTAGCTCCCAGGTACTTATAATACTGATTTGGAAGAAACTCATCAGATGAATCAATTCCTATTTTAATATTGGTGACTTAAAAATAAATTATACTCTTTCATGCATATGGTAAACACTTGACAAGGAGCAGTAATGTCCAAAGGAATCTCCTTGTTTGTTAAAATAAGTATAGCCTATGATTTTCCCATAATAGGGTTAAGAGTAACTAAAGAAATTAAGAACCATCTCATCAAATTTTTAGTGATTCTATGAATGCAGAACTATGATATCAAGTTAGTTTTTGCACTTCTGGTTTAATTTATTTCCATGAGCACAGTTTACTGAGATTTTTTTGTAAATATCTGTTCATAAATCTGTGGATCTCTGATAAGAAAGTATTTTCTTCCTTCTAGACATAGAAATGTGTCATTCCTAATTTGACGTAGGCTTTCATTGGTAGTAGAATTTGAGTACTTAGATTTCCTCCTATATTTATGAGTTTAATGGGGCTTTAAATATTTTTCCCTCTGGTTGTTGTTATTATTATTTTGCCTTGAGATTTTGCCTTGTTTTTGTCTGGGAACCATGTCACCAACTTGGCTGAAATGAATATATTCTGAATTTAATCCAAATAAACATTTACTAGAGCTATTTCTATATTAGCATAGTTAGACATATTAAGGTCATGGAAGAACGTTGTTTTCACTATAGAAATTGTCAATGAACCATGATACCTGTAAAGAAAGTGAGATTTATTTCATTAGCTTTTCGAAGGTGATTTGTAGGGACAAGCTGACATAGTAAGTATATCATTGTTATCAGTAAAAGAAAATAGACACTTATAAGATTTTGAAAAAATTAAGATCCGTTTTAAGTGTTAGGTTTAGCATAGTGTGTTAGCATATATATTTTTTTTCTTTTAAGGAGTAGTTTAGGAAATTCTCCCTTCGGACTTGTGTAAAATTTGTAAGGGAAATCATTTTACTTCTATTCCTTTATAACCACAAACCTTTTTTAGAAATGTGTCATACTAACTTTCTACTGAAGTTTGTTCTTTTTGAATGAAGTTCTGCTTAGCATAAATGGTTACTTCTTTATAAGACTCTCTTTCAAGACTTTCTGGTATAAATTTTTTCTTAAAGTATATTCTTTATAATAGTACCTTTTTTCCAGAATCATTTTTATCAACTTGATGTTGATGTTTACTATCTTCTGATATAGTTTTGCTAATTCAATTTAACCAACATTTATTTAAGACTGGTTGTGTAGACATAACCCTGCTCAGTCCAGTGTGGGGTGCACAGCTGAAAGAGGCATGGCTCCAGCCTTGCAAACATGTTCTCCGTCTAGAGAGGTATGCCATAGTTACCCAAGACTTCAAAAGCTATGCAACTGGGGGATCAAAAGAACAATTATAGAACTACTACAGAATATTTAGTTTCTTTTCTTTGGAAAGGAAGGAAGGATTGATGAGTATGACCGTAGTGTAGTTTACTTAGATTATTATTAATGCTTTAATTTTGTGTATAATCATATATTAATCAATATGCATTTTTCTTGAGTTATTTTAAATGAAAGTTTTTAAAATTTGGGCAACTTTTCTCACTATAAATTAATTTTTAATGTATAATGTTAACTATAAGAAACTTAGTCCATTTTATTAAGAATTTACCAGTGCTGAAGCCTTTCATTGAAATTCTTTTATTTTCACTGACATGTGTTTCACAGATTTGCCTTTAACTTAAAAATTTTCTCTTGATTTCAAGCAAGTGATGAAGTGATGACTATTATTTATATCAAATTTGCATATCCAGTTCTATTTTTTTTTTTTTTTTACCTATTCCAAGAGTATAGAATAGGACTGTCCTATAGAACTTCTGTAAAGATGGAAATGTAGCTGTTGAGGATTTAAAATGTAGCTAGTATTACTGAGGAGTTGAAGTTTTAATTTTTTTAAAAAAATATATTTTATTGATTTTTTACAGAGAGGAAGGGAGAAGGATAGAGAGTTAGAAACATCGATGAGAGAGAATCATCGACCAGCTGCCTCCTGCACATCTCCTACTGGGGGTGTGCCCGCAACCAACGTTACATGCCCTTGACCGGAATCGAACCCGGGACCTTTCAGTCCGCAGGTCAACGCTCTATCCACTGAGCCAAACCGGTTTCGGCTGAAGTTTTAATTTTTATTTAACTTTAATTAATTTAAATTGGAATAGCCCCATGTGCCTAGTAGCTAGCTTGTTGGACAATGGGAGTATAGACAATGTCATATAAGTATTTGTAGTAGAAGCTATGGTAGTAATAGCTAAAACATTTGCAGTGTTCGGAAACATTCTATGTATATTTAGTCCTCATAATAACTCTGAGGTTTGTACTATTATCTCCCTTTTAGTGATGAAAAAAAACTGAAACCCAGAAAGATCGAATGAGTTACCTAATGTCATATAAGTAGTAAGTGGTAGAGTTGAGATTTATGTCTAGAAATCTGGCTCCAAATTTATACTTTAAACTACTGATTGACCTTGCTGTGCATGGTTTTGATACGCATGAATTGCTTGAATTTCAGTTACCACAGTCCAATTAAATACACCTGTTCCCCCAAAACACAGTTCAAATTTCAGTTACCACAATATATTTGCTATAATTGCATAAAGTACAAACTCAGTTGCTAGCTCTTCAAATGTGCAAGTGATCAGTGACCAATTTGTCTCTTCCAAGTCCATCAGTGACTGGTCACTGTACATGTGTTGTCAGTTCACATACAGATAGCAAAGTGGGCAGTTGTGTGGCCTCCTTGACTCCCAGAGATAAACTCACATTTTACTGAAATGGATATTAAAAGAGGGGGTTGGCTCACAAAGATGATGATGTTTCACAGGAAGCAATGCCTAAGGAACACTCAGAGATAATCTATGGCATTGAAAGTACAAAGGATAAACTTAGAAAGGAGTATGACAGGTTGTCAGTGCATAGAAAAGGTGCTTGATACATGCAAATTTTACGAAAAAAACGAGATGAGAAAGGCAGCATTCAGTTTCAGCTGCACAGTCATTTGTGCGGGACTGCACACCATACAGAGTAAGGCTTCTGCTGGCCAGTACCATCTCTCTAAGTAGAAAGAGTATTGAGCACTGATTCAGAGGCAGATTTTTAGTCCTTTCTCTATAAGCATTTATTGAGCACCTGTTAGTTCTATCCCAGGAATATGAAGATTAAACTTAGGCTTTACTTCTCAGACTGTATAGTCTAGTGGAAAATACAGTCAAAAATCAGGTGAATAGATTGTGGTGCGATCATCCTTTGCTGGTGGTAATCCTGGGGTACATCTGGAGTCTTCACAAGGGAGACCTAATTGAAAAGTGGAGTGGGGAGAATATCAGGGGAGGGTCACATGAGTTTTAAAAAAGTATTTGGAAGTAGCCAGGCCAGAAGAGGTTGGTGGGTGGGCAGCTAAGTGGATGCAGGTTGTCCCAGGCAGAGCAAACAGTGTGATGAAGGCACCGGTTTCAAAAAGGAGATGGACTGCATTCCTAGACCCAGGATCCAGCATGGCTGGTATGCAGAAGTGAGAGGTGAGGGTGCCAGATGGAAGAGTGTCTGCTCATGAGAAGCTTTCTACTGGGTTTGGGATTTGTCTTTATCCTGAACACTGAGCTATTGAAGGATTTTCAGTAAGGGAATGCTGTTAGAACTTTTCAAAGAACATAGTGCCCTTTGTATAGACAAAGAATTAGAAGGGAGCTAGACTAAGAGAAGCCCAGGTAGTAGGTACAGTTGTAAGAGTGAAGTGCTGAGGATTCTTAATTAAGGCAGAGGTGATGAAGGTAGAGTGAATGGCAGGTGGGAGATGTTAACGATAGGAGAAAGGCAGCATTCAGTCACTGTTTGAGGTGAAAAGAAGAAAAAGGAAGTAGTCAGTGATGAATTTCTGATATTTGGCCACAAATGGAGGAAGAAGGAGCAGGTTTGGGGCATGAGGAGAAAAGTAGAGAGGAAAAAATTCAGTTTGATTTATAACATGTTGAGTTTGAGACTCCTGAGGGTTGTACCCAATAATATCTTTTTCTCTCTCAGTACCTCCTAGCTATGCCACAATGAGCAAGTTGAAGAACCTCTCGGTGTTTTCAGTTGCCTGCACTATAAAATAGGGATAAATATAGTGCTTATCTTACAGGGACATGAGTAAATTTAAATGTATTGCAATTAATATATGTTTTTAGAATAAGAATTTAGAATAATTAATATAAACTTTTAAGACAAGCACCTAGCATAGAGTAAGTGCTAGATATTACATGTGTAGTATATGTTTATCTACCCACAAAGGCTTCTCCAAACTCCCTTTAGGTTATAAAGGACCCATAGATGCTAAAGTGTTTTTTTCTCCCTCCACGAGATCTTCATTTTTTTCCATTCCACTTCCTTAGCTCTTCCCAAAGACAGTTAAACTAAGGGGGTAAGAGTTGATTGTCCACCCAGTAATCTTTTCTCCACTGTCCTCTATGATGAAGCCTGACCAACCATCTGCCTAGACTCAGGGTCCTATTCCTGTGCTCCAAGCCCCCTAAAACTGATGTGCTTCTGATATTGTCCTTCTCAGCTCTGCTGTCCGGGTTCATTCAAAGGGAAATCTTCAGGGACTAAGTTGGTCCCATAGGGTGTCACAAGAAATGCTCTCATAGTTTCCCTTTAAATCAGTGAGGGCTGAATGATTGAACTGTCTCCCCCAGGAAAACAGGTATTCATCTTTGGAATTGCTCAGAATAAAGGACTTCTTTGTGATGGGCGAATTCATAAAAAAAATTATTGTACGTGTAGTTAAAATATGTGTAAAAGTTAGTTTTACACTAACAGACGTAACATAAGATATAGATTTGGGACTCAGCAGTGTAGAGATGGTAGTTCAATGAACAGGACTGAATAATTTCATCCTAAGTACTATGTGTAAAATTAATAGAAGAAAGCTAAGGACTTGAAACACTGAGGAATATCAGAGTAAAGTTTGTGAATAAGGAACTGATTTTTACTTGTTATAATGGTAATTGTTTAACAACTGGCATGCCAAAAAGGAAAAAGAAAACTAACCCTAATATTAGCATTTCCAATGTGCAAATTTTCCCATCATGTTTGATTTCAAGCTACCAACGTGACATTACTGAATGGGAGTTGAAAAGAGATGGGTAGTATGAGCCAACATCCCCTCTTTAAGATTCCATTCTGTGTACTTCATGTGGTGCTATATAATTCCAGTATCCGAAATGGCTCTGTAAACAAGCATTGACCATTGGTAATGATACTATTCATGTAATATCATTATGTTATACATGACAGCCTGTCTTACCATTTTTTGCTGTCTGTTTACAGAAACTGAGACACATACAATAAATATGTTGTTATGTCTCATTGTGGTCTTTGTTTTACTATGAATTTAAGTCTACATTTTTAAGTTACCTTAAATTACCAGATACTTTAATGTTTCCTAATCTCATTTAACTTGCCTAATCCTGGTATATATTGCGTGTGTGTGTGTGTGTGTGTGTGTGTGTGTGTGTTTGTGTATTTTGTGGGTAGGGCACTTTTTGCATCCTCCCCACAATCCCCTCAACTCACATCAAGCAGAGACCACAGGTTAAAAATCACTTCTGTGATATACTGTCTTAGGTGTCAGTGCCATAAAAAGGACCAATAAGTCACTTCAAAATAAGAGAAAGCATGTTTGCTTTAAACAGACATGCTTGAAATTGTAGGACAGCATTAGAATTACATGACTAGTTTTTCTATATGATAGTAGTTCCTGGCACAAAGAAAATTTTTTGTTTTTTGTTATTTTTTTTTCATTGTTAAAGATATAGGTGAATGGGAAGGAATGAGTTTGATTGGTTAGGGTGAAGTGCTGCAGTGACTTTTCTTCCCATCTTTTCCCCCAGCTTTATTGAACTGCAATTGACATGTAATATTGTATACAACATGCTGATTTGCTACACTTTTATATTGCAGTATGATTACTGCCTTAGCTTTAGCTAGCACCTCCATCATGTCACAGAATTCTGTTTCTTTTTTTTTGTGGTGAGAACATTTGAGATTTACTCATAGCAACTTTCAAGTATATAATACAATATTATTAACTAGATCCCCAGAACGTATTCATTTTCTTACTGGAAGTTTGTACTTTGATCAACATTTCTCCATTTCCCCTGCCCCCTAACCCTCAGCCCCTGGTAACCACCATTCTCCTCTCTGTTTCTATGAGTTCACCTATTTTAGAGTCTATTTTTAAGTTATACCATGAAGTATTTGTCTTTCTCTATATCTGACTTATTTAGTTCACTCTCATAATGTCTTGAAAGTCCATCCATGTTGTCCCATCTTACATTGAAGAAAATTTTATTGTTCAGTCAGCCCACTATAATGGTGGCAGCCACAGTGTTATTATAGCAGCATTGCTATTAGTTCTCGGGGTACATTTGTAACTGAGACAATGACAGCCACTCTCCAGGTAGCTTATGTTAAGAAAGGACCAATTTCCAGGTCTAGACTTGCCCAGGGCTGGTAGAATTAGATTTGTTCTATGGTTACACCCTGGATGTTCAAACCCCTGCCAGGTGCCTTAAAAGTTGGATGTATAGGTGAGGGTGTGTAGGATTGCTACAGCGGGGGATTGTTCTAAGATGGCTGACTAATTGGCTTATTTGTGGTGTCATTTGCGTGTGGACACTGCTGAGTTTAGTAGTTTCATTTTCTTTATTTTAAAAAAATGTTAATGTATTGAGGTAACATCGCTATATATAAAAGGCTAGTATGCAAAGTGTCCCCTCGAGAGTTCAACCATGAGACCAGAGTTCAATCGCTCGCTGTGATGTGTGCTGACCAGCAGGGGGCAGTGTGGAACATAGTGGGCGACTAGTGGCGGCTGCGGAGGGCTGAGGGAAGGAGGAGGTAGGGAGGCAGGGAGGCAGGGAGGCAGGGAACCTGATTGGCCCCGATCGCCAGCCAGGCCTAGGGACCTTACCCATGCATAAATTCCATGCACTAGGCCTCTAGTTGATTAATAACATTATGTAAATTTCAGGTGTACAACTTTATAATGCAACATTGTGTGTTTCCCATCCAGTTTCATTTTCTTAGTGGCTCTAGAGAACGAGACATAAAATGCATTTTGTGAACTGCTGGTAATTTTTATCAGCTTGCACAAATCTCGGTTTCACTGCTCTCATTTATTTTATTACTAGATATGATTGTCCAGTTATCAAAGAATTATGAACTCCCAATATTTTATTGTGAGTGCAGTAAAATTCATAACAGAATAAAAATTCATGGATGGAAATTATCTATAAATTAAGATTATAATTCACAATTTCTTTGTGTGCATAAATTAAAATTCTTCATATATATATATATACATTTCTGTATAGAAATTATAATTTACAATTTCTGCCTACAAATTTTTCTCTATAAAATGTTTATATTTTATTTAATTATTAGTGGATTTTCTACCTGTACTTGTTTTTCATGCTTTCTAGAGGAGTTAAAATTGTTAGTTTGTATCTTTTAATATCTTTAAAATAAGATGAGAAAAATCTAATTTTGAACTGTCATACTTTTTGCTGTAAATTTCTTCATTGTATATTAAAAAAGTGCTTAGGGATTTAGTATCCACAGCTCACATATAGGTAATCAACCTTTTAAAACTATTTAATCTCTTTCATATATCTATTCATTTAGCCTCAATTCATGAAGTTTATATTTTTATATGATAAATAATAATTTTCATTGAAGGAAAAAGTTTTAACTCTAATCAGATTTGGAATGTTCTTTTAACCACCAGCATGTGGTTTGGTGGCAAGAAGAGAGTATGTTTTCCTCATCGTATAGCAGAAATTTAGTATTGGACATTAAATAGAATGTGATGAAAGCAGCTATTTTGACAAAACAAAGTTTTTATATTAGGTTTTTATAATTTCAACAGAATTTAAACAATATTTAGATAAAACAATTATGTTACAAAGATGACTAACAGGATCAGCCCACCCACAGTGTGGAGTGGAGAATGTGGCATGCAAGCCACCCAGTGAGGCTGAGGTAATTTTTTCATCTTGCTTAAAGTATAGTCACTAGACCAGATAATGTAGAAACTTTTTATGTGCAATGATCAAACAGCTGAAAACACTTTATTCTTTTTCTCCCCTTGTGGCTAATTAAAAATAATTCGTAAGTTGAAAAAGCTTAACTATTTTTGAACACAGTAAATTTCACTTTAGATAAAGCAACTCTTTCATTACAGTGATTCATATAGTTTGAGGTCTTTTAGGTTAGTTTGTGTATAATATAAAAATTAGCTGATTTAAGAAATATTGATTAATGATATGTTAAAATTTGTCATTTTAATGTTTATGTAATTTTTTGTGCCTGCTATACAAAGAGGTAATTTTAGCAAGAAATAGGATTGGTTCTGAAATATTTCTTTTGAACACTTTTCTGTAAAATACTTTTCTTGTTTTGTGTATTACCACATATGTAGATATTGATTCCATGGAACTTAACTAGTGTACGTGAGTGTGCACATGTATATATGTGTGTGTTTTAACCTATTGTCTGAATTAATGAAGTATCCAACTGGCCTATAATTGCTATAAAATTTAGAAGAGTGACTAAAATAAAATATAGGTTCACATTGAAGAATTTATGTGAGCCTGGTAAATATGCTTATTTTTAATTGGATACAATTGTTAACATAAGAAAAGACTTAGTAGGCAAAATGGAAATTGTATTTTAGCAAACCATGAAAGATCTCCCTTATAGCTAATGTTTGAAAAAAAGTCTATTGAGTTTTAGTGTAAAGCTTCAATAACAATCTGACATTTTATTTCATTTGTCCAGTTATACTTTTCTAAATAAAATCAATTTTTATCTAAGTTTGAATTTTTTCTTTTAAAATAGGAGCAAGTAATACTGCAGATACATTATTTCAAGAAGTATTAGGTCGAAAGGACAAGGCAGATTCCACTAGAAATGCACTCAATGTCCTCCAGCGATTTAAATTTCTTTTCAACCTTCCTCTAAATATTGAAAGGAATATTCAAAAGGTAGAGTATGTATTTATATACTGATGGTTATAGATATCATAAATTTTAAAGTGTTGTTAAGATGTTTTTTATCTTAACCATATGTCTTCATTGTACTTTGCTGACAGTCTCCAAAATATTTTTTTTTATTTTAAAGGGTGATTATGATGTGGTCATTAATGACTATGAAAAGGCCAAGTCACTCTTTGGAAAAACAGAGGTGCAAGTTTTCAAGAAATGTAAGGCTTGTTATTGCTTTTAGATCTTCTCCTTTCCTTTCACAGAAAGAATGTGGGATGTATTCTGCAAAGAATGTTACATCCTTTTTAGTTTTTATTGATATGGTGATCTTTTTAAATGTAAAACTATTACCTCAAAAATAACATATGGCTTTTCTTACTAAGATGTAGTGAAAATGAGCAACCACAGCTATAGGATTGGTTAGACTTAGATGTTCTTTGCTACTTATTGACCATCATTATATTATTATTTTTCATTGGAAAGAGTCAATTATAGATATTTTTTAGAAATGGGAACCTACATTTTAATCTTCCCTCTTCAGAAAGAGTGATATATTTCTGAATTCTAACCCTACATTAAAGTAAACAAAACAACTTTTGAAATGATCTCTAATGCCAGGTACAGAAAATAAAACAATAAGAAAAGCCTAAAATACCCTATGGCAATGCCTTATCAACTAGGAGAAATATCACAGGGCTTTATTAACTTTGTAAATCCCAACTCCATAAGGACTCAGAAAACTTGATTTTATTTTTCTTATAGTTAATTTATATTAAGTTAAATGCACAGACAAATGCACACACCGCTGTAACCCACACCCCAGATAGAATGTTCTCATCTCTCCAGAATGTTCCCTTGAGCCTCTTCTCAATTCACCATTATAACCCTCAAGGCAGCCACTGTTCTACTGTCTGTAATGTGATCTTAAGTTTCCATCCTGTAAATCTTGTATATTTGTACCTTTTTAAAAATAGATTATGCTGAAGTAGAAACACGGATTGAAGCTTTAAGAGAATTACTTCTGGACAAATTGCTTGAGACACCATCGACCTTACATGACCAGAAACGTTATATAAGGTAAAATTTTTGCAAGGATTTTCACAAATCACATATATCTGTATAGTACTGGATATGTCATCTAACTCTTAAAGCTAATTTGGGGAAAATTAGGAGATTGATGAAATAATCAAAGGGAAAACATTTAGAAGTACCTACTGCAGAACACCAAAACTCTTTTGTATACTAATATATTTGCAAGTGCTTACTCTTTAAGGGCAAGAAAATTCTTCCTATGTATTTGGGGAAAGAAAAAGTAGCCTCATTGCTTAGTCACCTCTTCCTCCTGCTCAACAAGGGCTTACCTAATCTAGCAAAATGGTTGCACCAGGTGGGCACCCACAGGCCACAGGCAGGAGGAGTTCCCTGTATGAGGAAATTCTCCATACTACAAGAGTGGGCCATAGTTCAGCAGTAAAGAAAATTCTGAAAGGTTTTAGTGTTGAAAAGAAAGTCTGGAACTTAAAAAAAAATAGTAGCAGTAATATTGAAAATGATGGACATCACAGGGTATGACAAGAAGGCCATAGAAAGAAGCAGTGTAGCTTAATGGGAACTAGCTGTTCACTTTGGGTAACTTGAGTTTTCTTTATCATGGACATGTTAACACATCTTTGAAATGGACATGTTAACACAATCTATGTCTTAGTTGCAAAGATAATCAAGAATACATTTAAGAATTTAATATAGCACCAGGCACATAATACGTAGTCAATAAATTGTGTGTGTGTGTTTGTATGTTATATATATATATATATATATAGTGTTTATATCAGGATTTGGAGACAAAGCATATAAATTTAATCTGTTATATCCATAATTTAAAACTATAACTTTATTTTCTGCTGTCATATTTTGAATGTGACCTTTGTTCTCAGAATAAGCTATTATTTTTCAAACCAAATACCCTCTCTCTCAGTGAAGTTTATTGAATATTAGGTAGTTATAAAGTGATTATAGACTACATATTTTTATGCATTTGGCTGTTGTTAGTATGTGACCATTGAAAATAATTCCCAGGTCTGGAAAGATGGTCTGGTCTGAAAGCTGCTGCTTTGTTTTCACTTGTGGAAGTACAAGGGTCCACATGCAGTCCTCCTTGTTTCTAGTGATGCAGGAGCACAGTAGGAGTATAAGCCATTGTCATAGTCAGCATTGGTGTTGCCCAACAGGAAAGGGAAAGGAGACTTTTTGGAGTAGAGAATACTAAAATTGATTTCTGCCACTACCCCTCATCTGCAGTGTGCCCAGGCACCATGCTAGATGCGCTGTTTATCATTTCTAATCCTCCCAGCCACCACATTGGGGCATGTGTATTATACCTGGTATACTGGTTAGGAGACTGAGCTTCAGATAGTTTTTTTAATCTTCACCTGAGGATATGTCTGTTTTGTTTTGTTTTGTTTTTAATTGATTCTAGAGGGAGGAAGAGAGGGAGAGAGGAGAGGGAAAGGGGGGCGGGGAGCGAGAGAGAGAAACATTGATGTGAGAGAAACATCGATTAGTTGCCTCCCATATGCTTCCAACTGAGGATGGAACCCACAACCTAGATATGTTCCCCGACCAGGAATCAAACCCAAAGCCTTTTGGTGTATGGGACAACACTCCAACCAACTGAGCCACCCAGCCAGGGCACCTCAGATTTTATTGCTTTTTCAGCACACATGGCTAGTACTAGGACTCCTATATGTCTGCTTTCAGAGCCTATCTTTGCTTTTCTCTAGGCTATCTTCATAAGAAATAATGTATTTGGAAATTTTTTGGCTTGTAGAAATAAACTACACATCAGTTATCTAGGTACTTTTTTTTTTAAAAAAAACACATATAAAGAAACAGAGTTGTAGGAATGTTAATTGTCGTGTCCAGGATACAGTTGGTTAGTGTTTTGTCTGTGTTCTCTAATTATGCTTTGTATTTATTTTATTGTTGACATTTATTCTATTAAATTTGCTGATAGTGATGTGTTAAACGTATTGAGTATGATTTCTTTATCTAGTGAATTACTATATATAGATAACTAACAGTTCTTATGACTGGTTAACCTATTGAATAGCATTTAAAAGATGGTAGATATTTTTTAAAAAGATTCTTTTAAATGGTCTATTTAAATGCTTTCAACCTGTTACTTTAAAGGATAAAGAACAAGAATGTCAATAACAATGTCCAGTAGTTTGTTTATTTTTTAATCACTATTTTATTTTTGATGTTTTGAGAAGACATTGAGCATAGAACTGCTATTATTCTTTTTAATAATAACAGGATTCAGGTCAGATATCTGTTGGACTTTGGAATCTATGATGACAGGTACTATGAGTACCTCATGGGGTAGAGACAGCTTTATCATCAACAAAAATACATCTCTATTGGCTTTAATAATTGAAGTTATACATGATATGCATGATATGGGTGAAAATCAGATTATTACTGTATTGTCTTTTGTTTTCTATTTTATCTAATTAAAATAGATTTTTACTCCTTATTTTTACTCTTCTTATTCTGTCTTGATCTTCATTTTTTTAGCAAGAAGGAAAGTTGCATATACTTTTTCCCATGTCAGTATGAACCTATCCATGGTAATTGTTAAAAATTATGTCAGAATGGGGTTAAAAACGTCTTAATTTATAAAATATTGAGCTTATGCTCATTATCATTAACATATTTTAACTTTTTTTCCTTTAAAAATGTCTTTTACAAAGTGTCCTTTAATACGCAGCTTTAAAAGAAATGGCAATAAACTGTCATTTTCTAAACAAATATTTTTGAAATGAAAGTAGTACTTACTTTTAATCTACTTATTACTAAAAGAAAAGAAGAAACTTACTGGATTACATCATTTTACCAAGGAAAAAGCCTAGCACAGGTTGTAATTTTAAACTAAAACACTAGAATTCCTGAGAGAACATGTTTTTCTTTATAAAACTTTTAATGTAATACCCATTAATAAGACAATAGAAAGAGGATTGTCATTAAATTTTGCAAGGACCTAGTGACTATATTAAAGAGACTTACAATTTTAAAAGTTACTCAACAAAAAAATGCTTATTGATTTTTCTCGCTCAAGAAAGATTCTTGTAATGGATCATCTGTGTTCCTATTTAGAAGTTTAAAAATTAAAGGGATGTGGTTAAAAAGAAGGAATTCTCACCATTTGCAACAGCATGGTTGGAACTGGAGAGCATTATGCTAAGCGAAATAAGCCAGTCAGAGAAAGATAAATATCACATGATCTCACTCATTTGTGGAATATAATGAACAACATAAACTGATGAACAAAAACAGATCCAGAGACAGAGAAGCATCGATCAGACTGTCAAACCTCAGAGGGAAGGTAGGGGCGGGTGGGGGTAAGGGGGAGAGATCAACCAAAGGACTTGTATGCATGTATATAAACATAACCAATGGACACAGACACTAGGGGAGCACGAGCGGGGGGTGGGGGGCAATGGGGGGATAAGGGCACACATGTAATACCTTAATAAAGAAATAAATAAATAAAATTTTAAAAAATTAAAGGGAAGCAACTATTTTCTAAAAGGATATTCCTATACTAGTATTTTGTAGCTAATACAAATCTGAGGTTGTTATATGAGTGAAAGTGTCAGGAGAAAGTGTTGCAGAAGTTTTTGGAGGCGAAATAAACCTATCTAAGGAGAATGCGAATTTGTCGGACAAAGTCTTCCTAGCAAGAAAGAATAAAATCACATGTTTTTTTCAGAAATGACACAACATACTATTTATCATATTTATATTCTAGTCAATAAAAGAGGAAAGCCTTATGAGAAAAGAATCTGATTGGGTTTTGAAATCTTTGAAATGAATTATTTAGGCCAAGCTAAATGTAATTTGCTAGATTGTGGTTTTTCTTCTAAAATGCTGTTAACTGATTTGTCACTTTCTCCTACAGACGCACCTTTGTAGACTGTAAATAGAGTCAGGGAGAAGGAGAATGGCCAACTCTCAGGGCTGTCTCTTGGGCAGCCCACTGTAGTGTGAGCCATGCTGTTTAAGGGGCTCCTTAGCAGGACAAATAAATGCCCAGCTCTTCTCAGAAACCAGGCTGTCTCCATTAGCCTGGAAGGTCAGGGTGAGGGCGGAGAGGTCCTAAATGTGATGTCAGATTTCATCTCAACATTTATTCATTGCTAACTTACTATAAAAAGTTTTTCCTTTAATTAGCTACTAATTGAGATGTCTGTGAGTAAGGACATACCGTCCTGGAAATGGGAGAGAGGCATCAGATGATCTCTGAGTTATTAAGATTTGGCTAGAGGTCACAGCTTGTAACCATTAATTAAAATTTGTCATTGAACAAAAATCTTTAACCTTAAGACAACAGATAGCTTATGGTCTAAGAGTAATTTTAAGACAATAAATTCAGCTTATGAGATTGATTTAATTTGATTTAACTTGTTATATTTATTTTGTGAGGGCAGAGTGCCAAATCTTGAATGATATTAAGCAGATTTTTTTCAACTTAAATGTATTTCAGTTGTCCATCTGGACTTAGATATTTTAGGTACAAAGACTTTAAATATTTTAAGAACTACATTAAATCTATGAAAAATTCCCATCTATGCTATCTAGAGAAATATTTTCTGAGTCATGGATTAGGATTTAGACTTTAGAGGTAAGTGCTTGTTGTCACCAAATCTCTTCATATAATAAAATGGCTTTAAGTTTCAGTTGACCCTTGTTAAGACTGTCTAGAAAACAGTGTCATTGTGCCATCTAGTGGCTATGTTTCAGGCCAGAAAGGAATAAAAACCAACTGAAATCGAAAAAATATTCCCCGGGTTTCCTCTGCTGGCTCCCACCTGTGCTTATATAATGACAAAACTAAATAGCAGCACTCTGGGAAGTCAGTGTAAATACATATAAAGGTAAGTTCTCCCTAAGTATATTGGATCATCGTAAATGGTCTCTGTCATGTTTATTTCTTTTTATAAAGTCCTAGTCTTATAAAATATAGCTTTATTGTTTGTTAACTTCATGAAAAGAAATTTGGATGTATTTCATATTAGAGACTAATTTTAGAGAACTAAATATTAGAGACTAATACTGACAACTGCTTTACTAATTGATAAAATTTTAGGTTTTCTTAAAAAATGTGATGATTTTGAAATATGCTAGCTTTCCTTTTATCCTTATTTATGGCTTGTGTAGAGGAAGACTACTTGGTCAGCCTTGACCTTGCTTTTTCAGGTACCTGTCTGACCTTCATGCACCGGGTGACCCTGCTTGGCAGTGTATCGGAGCTCAGCACAGATGGATCCTTCAGCTCATGCACAGCTGCAAAGAGGGCTACATACAAGACCTGAAAGGCAAGGCCACTCTCTTCCAGTGCATATACCACTTCATACTTTCACTTTAACACTTAATGATTAAAGGAAAAGAATGATTAGTTATTTTTCTTGATATGTGTATCGGTGGTTTTTGTTTGTTTATTTGTTTACCCCTGCTTAGCTTTATACCCGAGTAACAGAACAGAAAATTCTTTAACTTTATGCCTATTTTTATGGTTGACTGGCAGTATTGACAAAGATTTGGTTTAGGGGGACCGTTAAACTTTTGTAAGAAGCAACATGATGTACGAAATGATATTAGCCCTTGATGAAAGCTATTAAGTCCACTTGTTATTTTTTCCAAATATATGTTAAATCCTGCTATGTACCAGCCTCTATGCTAATATAGTATAAAACAGACATGGTCCCTGGAAGAAAGCATGTAATTAACCAAATACAAATGTTTGCCAAGTGATACAAAGAAAACATAATGGTACTATGAGGGAAGGGAACTGAGGAGAATGCTTTAGTTGGCTGGTTTGGGAGGGTGTCTTAGAAAATGCTCCATGTTAGCTAAGAGCTGGAAGGATTTGAAGTAGCCTGTTGGGCCCACTCCAGCCTGAAAAAAGGACCAACCTTTGCAGAGACTCTGAGGTAAGTTTGAAGGAAGAAGTCACAGCTGCATTCACAAGCATTGAATGTCCTGAATGCTATGTGCCAGCCACTGTTGGGTGCTCAGGACACAGCAGTCTGTACAACAGACAAGAGCTTGGCTCACATGAGACTTCCAAAATAGCAAGGGAGAGGGACAGGGAAAGTGACTAGTAGAAGGCAGTGTGCTACTTTCTAAGCCTGGGAAGTTCCAAGTGCTGTAGTAACACTTAGGAACAGCATTTGATCCAGAATTTTGAGGTCACGAAGGGACATTCTAAGATTTAAATAAAATGCCACATGTTTTGAGATCTGTAGGGTGTCTGTGTTGGCTGATTGAAATAGAAGTGGGGAAGAAGAAATAGATAAAAACCATTTCAGGAAAAGAAGGCTGCTGAATCCTATGTGGCTGGAGCTTAGAGCATGATTAGAGTGGCTCAAGTTAGGAGGCACTGGGTCCTGGGTGGACTTTTGTTAGCTCCTTCAGGGAATTTGAACTTGATCCAGAAGGTGTTGTAGGAGCCATTAACACGTTAAGCGCCCAGCCTGTTTTGTCTTCCGGATGGAAAGTATAGTGTCAGTCACCGGTGACTGACAGGGCGCTTAATGTGTTAAAGGTTCAAAACAAGGGAAAGACCCAATGAGGTTTATTTTTTAAGAGACGACTGTCTTCCATGTAGTGAATGGATGTAAGCCTGGAGCAGTGAAGCTGCTTAGAAGGCTGCTGTGGCAATTCAGGCATTTCGCCTGGCATGGAGGTGTGGATGTGGAGAAGGGATGGATTCCAGAGCTGTGCAGAAACTGGAATACGACCTTGGCAGCTGGTTAGGATGATGGCATCATTTAGTTTAGGGAATCCTAGAGGGGAAAAATGATTTTTCTCTTCTGTTTGGGCATGAAGTGAAGATATTCAATAGATATTTAAAGAGTAAGTATTTGAATATGATCTTCATAAAGGTGGTTCCTGGGAGTTGATGCTTTAACCCACAAAAATTTAAAAAAGGAGCAAACTTAGATAGAATCCTGAGGAGGGATATTTACAGGGCAACCTGCAAAGGAGAAGAAGAAGGTGTATTCAGAGAGCTAGGAGGGGAATGAGAACATAATGTCGCAAAAGCAAAGAGGAAAGGAGTGATCAGCAAGGATTTTAAAAGAATAAGATAAAGAGGTGTCCTGCAGATTTAGCACTGGTATTGTTGACCTTGGCAAATGCAATGGCAGTGGACTGAGATGACAAATAGATTATATAAAAGAAGGCATAGTGATACTTCATTAGGTTTCCAGGAGTAAGTGAAGTAACATGAGAACAGTCCTGACACAGAAGGAAGTACAATGAAGAGGTCACAATTATTTCTTTATAGCACAGTTTTGACATGAGTTGGAGTATTTTCCAGCTGATTCTGTTCTTTTCTAGTTTGATCTTTAGGAAAACCCAAATATCTCTGTTTTGATGCCACATCAAAATTCCTGTTAATGTCATTAATTATTTTGTAGTTTTAGCAAGTAGAAATGACAACAGATGATATACATAGTCCATAGTCTTTGGATGTATTTAGAGGACCTTGCATATTTATCTATTGAATCTATTCTGTTAGGCAAGACTCTATACCAGGAATGGGGAATGTCCACAAAATCATTTGATCTGGCCCTACATTAGGGGTGAGTTAATTAAGTGTTTGATCAAATATAGCAGGCTGATTTTTAAGTTGATAATTTTGTATGGCCCTGGAATGATGATGTTATAAATATCTAAATGGCCATTGGCAGAAAAAAGGTATCCCATCCTTGCCTTGACTGCCCATCAGAATCCCCTTGGTGTTTTTACAAACTATCAGTTTTTGTCCTCCACCCCATTTCTACCAATTATAGTAGAACCTCTAGTAGTGGAGTTCAGGCATCAGTCTTTTATAAAGCTTCCAGATGATCCAGGTACAGCCAGGCTTGATAATTAGAACACCAGGGACTGGAAATACAGTAGTGAGCAAGACTGACATGACCTCTGACCTCTTGGACCTTGTAGTCTAGTGGGAAAGACATATCTTTTTAAAAATCACGTATTTATTACATAAATATAATTTTGAAAAGTGTTATGAAGTGGGGAGTACAGAATTCTACTCCAGTCTAGTAAGGGGGAGATCGAAGGAAGTTTTCTCAAGGAGGTGATATTTCCATTGAACCCAAATGACAAATAGAAATTATCCGATAAAGAGGCATGGAGAAGTAGGTTTCAATAAATGACACCTCATTCCCCACTGCACTAAATACAGTGATGATATTCTTCAGATTACAAGCAAGTTACATAATCTGATAAAGGATTTTCCTGCTTATGCCTGTAAGAAACCATCTGTATAATTTGGTTATGAAAATATTTGAATTTCTGGGATGGGTGTATATTATGAGGGCAACATAGAGACTATTTCAGATTGGAAATTATATGTACTTTATTGTCATATCTGAAATACCTGATAACCAATGTTACACTGCCAAAGGTCTGAATTTTTCTTGAAGATAAATGGAGAGCGACTTTTACCTGATGATTCCTTCCATCATCTTAATGTTATGTTTTACTACATGTATTTATCCAGAAATGCTTAAAATCCGTATTTCTGGGGAAAAAATGGCAGAGTCCTACTTTTCAATTTCATTCTGACCAAGCTTGTTGTAAAATTTGCTCATCACTTGTGAAATAATTAAAATAATGTAAAATAAATTGAACCCATTTGTTAGTGACAAGCTTTACCTAGTTATCTTCATAAGTTGGTCTTTTGATGAGGAAGTTAAAAATAAACAATCAGCCCGTTAAACTTACTCTACAAGTTTCATGATAAGACAATGTAAACCTTCTAAATTTGTTAGTCAGATGTTGACATTCAGAAGAACATGTTTACCTGTACCCTCTTTTGTTGTCAGCAAACATTACCAATATAAACAACATGGCTGACCCTAATACATAGGAGCTTTGTTAATTGGAAGATTGGTGTACTCTTTTGAGCTTACATCAGAAGGGGTTTTATTATTTGATTTCGGAGAATTCCAAACATACTTAAAAGCAGAAAGGGTAATATAATAACCTCCTATGTTTCAACAATGATCAACTCATAGCCAATCTTATCTATACCCTTATTTGTTTTTATCCCTTCCATCATTCTGAATTGTTTTTGAAGCAGGTCACATTATTTCATCCATAATTATTTCAGTAAGTAATTTTGAAAAACTAACCAAAACACCATTATCATTATCTAAAATATTATCAACAAAAACAGATCCAGAGAGAGAGAGAACCATTGATCAGACTGTCAAACCTCAGAGGGAAGGTAGGGGGGAGGGTGGGGGAGAGATCAACCAAAGGACTTGTATACATTCATATAATCATAACCAATGGACACAGACACCAGTGGGGTGAGGGCATGAGTGGGAGGGTGGGGGGGCAAGGGAGGAATAAGGACACATATGTAATACCTTAATCAATAAAGAAAAAAATCAATTGAGTTCTTTATATTATCAAATATTCAGTTAATTTTCAAATTCTGAAGCAGTTTAGTATCTTCCGGACTTAAGTACATTAATACCATGGCTTTTTAACTGATAGTGCAAAGGCAAATGACATAAAATCTGGCATAGATGTAGACAGAACATGTGTTTCCTAGAATGGAAGAATTAGCCATCTGTAAAACATGTCCACTTTGGCCACTTTGCACTTAGATCCTTTTCTGATTGTCTTCATTAATGCATATGTGTCATTGGTTACTTGTTAGCTATTCAATAAACACTTATCTACATTTATACAGATGATGTAGTTACACTATGTAGTATAGGTATATGTGTAGAGGTATATGCAAATATAAAATATTTGCCTTAATGTTAAGTTTGCTGGGAATAAACACAGTTTTTCTTTTATATAATCTACAACCAGTTGTTCATGATGGACTCTTAATTGGTATTTATGAGTGTCCTAATTGTATATAATAAAAATGTAAGGTAATATGGGGGAAAGGCTCCTAAATATAATTTGGACTTTCTGTTGGACATCCTGTCATAATTATTACCTTTTAAATGTGGAAGAAACCTTGGAAATTATTCCCAACAGGTGTTCATTAGATGACTTTAGATCTATTTTTCATGTGAGGAAAGTATCTCAGAGAAGCCAGGTAACAACCCAGCTTCTTCATGTCCTGAGAAGCGACAGAAGTAGTGACTGGCTCAGATTTCTCCCCATCCTACCAGAGTGCACTCAGTGAGGGTAGGACAGCAAGTTCCACAAGACCTCTCTGTATTCTATTGTTGGAGAAAATATTTCCATCAAACAGGATTTCTGAATTTGATGAACACGATGGTGACCAGGCCTACATTTCATCTAGCACTTCAGTGTTTTTATTCAGCTATTCTCAGGAACCAAAAGTCCTTGTATTATAATGTGTGATTGGACTGTTAACGTTGGAGAAGAGAAATAGCTGTAATTTTCTAAGTGAACCCACTGGCAGAACAATGGTTAGGAATTGAGACACTCGTTTGAGATCAATACAAACTTAAACAGGTGGACTGTAAATATTTCATCAGGAAAAGTGTTCTTTTTGTCTTTTTAGGTAAAGCTGATCTCTAAGTGTACATTTAATTAACATAAATGTTTTTGAGACTTGAAGTCTTTGTTGGTTTGGGGGGGAAATGTTAATTGAATTTAATCTTGTGGTCTTCAGAGAAAATTTCATGAGCAAAGATGGTGATAGATTTTCATAGACAACAGTCTTACATAAAAAAGCTACCTTTTCCAGGGAAGATTCTTTTATAGGGAGCATTTGTTAGCTGAGATAGGTCATAAGGTTGATATTCTTATGAACACCGAATTAGGTCTTTTTCTGGATTCCAGTTTTTTTATAGCAATAATGTATACTGAACTAAGAGGATGGCATCTTCCATATTAAAAACATTAGGACACAAGAACAGGGGATTACCATTGCACCTTCAACTCTCTGTGCCATCTATCCCCAAATACTCCTCACTCCTCTTCCGTGGCCTACCTTTCTGTAGTCCAAATGCGATCTTTTGCTTTTTCTAAAGGGAGACAAAGATAGGAAATAGAAATTGACATTTTAAACACTCATCTTGAAAGCTTAAATAGTAATAGAAGAGTTTGATTTTTTTCCAGCCTGAACCAGGTAACCATTTGCTTCTCTTCCTCTATATTCAGACCAATCCTATGTCCTGAATTTGTTGCACATGGAAAACTTTTACCACCTTATAAAAGTGTCATTTGTCCCTTAAAATTCCTGTGAAATAGATAAAAAATTAGACTAAGTCTTCAAGTTTCTTGCCAGGAAAGCCTTTGGTTAACCCCCTACTGACATTCCCAAATAGGACTTTTACAGGTAGACTTCAAAGGTGTTTTTTTTCTTTGTTCTGAAAATGAGTTTAACTCTTAAAAATATATGTTGGTTATGTGTAATAATTGGAGGGAAAAGGTTTCAGCCTGCTCTCAGAGTAATTATTTCCTTCTTTTAGATATGTACTTAATTAGGACTTTCCATAGGACATAGTAGGATGGTGTGCGTTGGTGGACTTTAGAGTATGAGCAATAACTCATGTAAGCAAGAGATTCTTTTAAAATAGTCACACAATAGAAGGAAATGCATTTACATGTGGCTCAGGTTTTCTTTGCAAATTTACATACACTATGTCACACCTGAAAGATTTCTTCTAAATTATCCCAGTATTGATTTATTGTAGAAGAAAAATAATGAGAATATTTTAGAGGTTGGGCTAAATGCCTACTCTTCTAATTATTTCAAACATTGAGTAGATTATTAGATTAATTACTTGCTGAAATAAAAATGTTTGTTTACCCAGTGACCTAAAAACATAAAAACGTTATGCATATTTTCAACTCAAAAGCTCATAAAATGCATTCATAAATTATATTTTACAATTTACGTATAATTTTGTGAATTTACACAGTACAACCACACTGCAATTTTTCTTGATATTTCTTGACCTTTAGGTACATAATTAATAGTTTGTTTTTAATTAGTGAGATATTAATAAATATAATTCTGGTATTTCCATAATGCAAAGTTAGGTAGACTTTTACTTTACACTCAATTAAATGTCAACCTCTGTTAGAAAACTGGCAGCAGATTCATTGAATTTTCTTTGAGACCATAAAAATATTTTCATGGTTAAAAAGACAGTAAAAATGTGTTGTTATGCACATATTGAATTTTAATAAAATTACAATTTTTATTTTAAAGTTGGTATAATGAAATTGTACATTAGGAAGGTTTTTTTAATGAAGTTTATTTTCTGGAAATTTAAAAATAGTTCCTGTCCTGAATGTTTATCATAACAGTATGAATGCAGACTAATAGAATTGATTTTAAAAGAAAACAGGAAAGGCACACCTGCAGCAAGAACCAATATGGGACATTAATTTGATGTTTATTCTCCCTGCAACTAAATCTCTTCCAATGTAGATTCGGCAACCAAAGGTTTATCTGCACCCTTGTTATTTTGCATGTTATGACCACAGAGTATTTTTTTTAATTGGCTTTAGACATTGAAATGCTTTTAAGTGCTTTTAGTGGGATTTTATTTATTTGCTTTAAGATTTATAAGCTATGAGGTATATATAGGAGAAAGTAGATTAAGGAGAGAGAAGTAGAAGAAAAGTACCAGTTTATGATACAGTGGAAAACTCTTTCCAGCAAAGGGGTGGTCTGATTTTCCTTTATGTTTTGTCTTTTTTTTTTTTCCCCACAAAGAGAAAAACCCCAGGTGATACTCAGTTTGCCATGAATTAGATTTGCACTTAATTGTTTACCATTAGAATTTCTGTTGCATACTATTAGAAATTGTCATTGTTGTTTGTAAATAGTATAAGTTTATATAAGCAATTTTAATTATCTGAGTGCAGATCAGCAGGTTTTTACCATAATGATTATAGATGTGTTTTTTAATTTAATTTGAAAAACCAGTTTTAGCTTCCAAATTAAAACTAGTAATCAATGCTGATAATTTAAGCAGTGTTTTTTTTTTAAAGGCAATAACCTAGGAGTTGAGAATTTTTGAATACCACAGCATTCATTTTTAGATACTATATAATAGTAAAATAACAGCTGTTGAATATCATAGAAAAGAGTTGGATTAAGTTCTCTTCGCTTATTTCTACTATTTTATACTAGTCTATTCACCTAACAATGTGTGATCTATCTTTATCTTTGTTAGATCAGACAGGCCAAACAGGCTTATGTCAAAAAGTCTTTTCAATTTGTTATCCTGGCAGCTGGTTCCCTTCTGCTGTCCTGGCTTACTGTATATCTGGAAGAAGATGTCTTATGGCTGGGAACCACATCGTGTCTAAATCACATCCCCTATCCTTAAGAGAAAAAAAAGAAAATTTGACAAGGAATGTCATGCACACATTGAATGCTAGCAATAACTGGTAATTTAAAATATTCATCATTACAAACATTTTAATTTTGTATTCTGTCATTTTGGTACTAATTCTATTACTTATATATTGTGAGCATGTTTTCTCTACTTAAATTTATATAATTACAAGAAAAATGCAGTACTAAAAACATAAGTAATTTTGTTTTGTTTATTGACCCATCCAGCTTTTACAGTTCTTGCTTAGATAGCCAATGTTAATGAATAAATACTTCTTCAAAGTTCACACCAGTAGTTTTGCTTTTAAAATAATTTTTCTTTTCTCAACTATTGTTGTGAATAATGTTATATCAGAATGGCTGCCTGGAACCTGTTAAGGGCAATTCTGACACCAGTGAAGTAAGGTATGTTAAATATGTCTCCCTTTGTTTAATTTGATTAAATTATCCCCTTTAAATTGAGGAAATGCTCCTATAGGAACTTTAAATATATATAGAAGCATAAGATCAAAAAGAACATTTTTATCTGTTGACACACGTCTAATTCATGAGGAATTTGTAATTCTGCCTTACTATACTCACCCCTGCCCCCCAGCTTTGGCATTGAAATTCTTCTGTGTGTTGTGCTTGAAAGGAATCCCATCCTGCCTGTGTCTGTGGAGGCTCCTGGCCCTGTGTGTTTGGTCAACAAGCAACAGTGGGTGGTCGTGCTGCACATGGGACAAGGGCCCGCTGTGCTCAGGAAAATGTGTTCAAAGGTGTTTAAGGGCAGTAAGGAAGTCAGCTGCCCTTCTGAGAGTCAGGGTTGTAGATCAGTGTTCCCCACACTATTGTTGCCTGTGAGAAAACTTGCAAGAGGCACGAAGGATGAGAAAAATACAGTGAATTTATTCACCTGGCTCCACATTTGCAGTCTTCCCTGAAGAACGGTCTCTTCTGCCCTTTATGTTATATAGGGTCTGTTAAAACAAATACTAACTGCTTTTCATTTAAAATAGGGAAAACTTGCACATCTTGAGTTGAAAGGATTTGACTGATACATGATAAGGTTTCCAGGAAGTCTGAGGGAATACGAGGTATAATAAGCATTTTCTATAAAGTCATCTTAAAGTCGTTAGGAGTTTTTGGTCAGAATCAGCGTTTTAATGTAAACACTTAAGTTTTTTAGATCTATTAGATTAGCATAAAGCTGAAAACTTTTTTATCTAGTAGAAATCTCTCAGTTGCAGGGGAAAAAATAGCAAATGTTTCAGTTTTTCAATAGCAAATTATAATAGATTATTAGTTTATTTTCTCTTAGAAAATAAAGCAGTTTAAACTTTTATTTCCACACTGCAGCTTTTATTCTTTTAATGAAGTGGTGGATTGTTTTATTAGCATTGTGAAGAAAATAACTTCTGCAACTTCTGAAAGAAATTTTCTGTTTTTCTCATATTAAAACAAAATGTAGTATTATATCCAAAAATGATTTTTCTAATTTTTTTTGTTTTTAATCTTTTCAGTTAGTCCTGTATATTCATAATTAGGAAGAGTTTCTTTTAAGAATGCCGGTAGCATGTTATAGAAACTTTATTTAACTGGGGAATAAAAATATTGACCTCTTGATTGTCAGTAATTAAGAAGCTTAGTTTTTAAAAACTTTTAAGTGTTTAAAGGAGTTTTTCTTCCAAGATGCTTCTTCCAAGCATCTGTAGGTAAGATTCCTATCTTTTCTTTGATATATTGGTAAAATTGTAACTCAAACACTGGTTTGTGGAATTTAGAAGATAGAGCTACACCTGAAGGACATTCAGTTCTAGAATTTTGTTTATACAAATACTATAGTGATGGTTTCGTGCTGTTGGGTGTGCTCCTATGTGCAGTTTTGTCTCTAAAGTAGTCTTTACCCTAAAGTTATTCCTCTCAGATAACTTTTGACAGGTTATAGCCAAGTAATTTGGATCTTAAAAGCACTTATTTATCTGAGTATATTTATTGGTTACTTTCCTTAGTGTCTTTGAAATATCTAACCTGTAAGATTCACAATGAAATTGTAAAATTCAGATAAAGGTTTCACTGTTATTTTCTTGTTGCCTTTAATATTTTCTTGATGTGCTTTTCTTTTAAGAATAAATTTTCCCATATGCCCTCTGTGTAGAGGCAGATTTTTTATACATTTAGATGACACCACTAATCAGTGTCCTAAATTGTAGCAATAGTGAGCAGAATAAGCATATTTTGTTCTCAGTGGTGATTTAAAGTTTCAGAATTAAACTTCATATAATAGAATCAGAATTTTATAACTAAGAAGATACTTTAAAATATGCATGGTTTCAAGCCCTAATTTTTACAGGTGATAAAGCATAGGCCTATTATGACTCCTTAAGCTAGCTGCAAAACCCCATACGAGTTGCATAGCCATGAGAATCTTGGGCAGAATTAAACCCTGCCCTAAGTTTCAAATACAGGGAACAATTAATGGTTAGTATTAGCACAAATGAAGGCAGAGAGGCTGTAATCCCATTTAGTAAAAGGCTTTTAAAAATGTTTCATCTAGGAAAAACATCATAGGAACATTTCATTTCTAGAGAAAATTTACTGTCAAGAAAATAATGATTTCTCATAAGTCATTAATGCAGTATTAAGCTTGCAAAAGACAAAGTCAGATGCAGTTTTACAAATAGTTTAGTCTCTGTCACCTACAAAATGTCCCATTGCAAGCTAATATTGTAATGAAAAAACTGAAGTGTGTGTGTACAGTTGAATACTGTCCTCAGCTGGATCTCAAAGGTCTTCAGGGAAAATATACTGAGTAATAATGTTTTCAGTTGCATATGATCTGCACATAAATCAGAGCATGACATATGAAACGTGATAATTATTCTCCTTTATAACCACATGTTTTGTATAAATATATATATTCTCTTAAACACATCAGTAGATATTGCTATGATATTGTGAGGTTAAACAGTCAAAAGAAAATAAAATGATTTATTGTAAGACATTTTAAAACCTTTTGCTGATTTTATTACAGAAAATGTTTTCTTCATCTTTTTTTGTTCTTTTTAGTAATGCTTTGTTCTCATCAAAACCACTTCATATTTTTTCAGTCTTTTATGGGGTAGAAATTTAAAAGAAATCTCAGAATCCTCAAAGTTTTTTTATGTACTTGCTTTCTGACTACTAAAATTTAAAATGTTTTCATTAATTTTCTCTTCAAAGGATAATTCTGTTAATTTTCTGTAAAACAACTCATCGTAAGACCTTTATTTTTGACAGTAAGAAGATGCAAAATGGTACAGAGTAAAACACATTTCTGAGTTAATGCCCACTGTTTGGTGTGCTGGGTGGGTGTGTGTTTGTGTGCAGTGCTGAAGCGCTCTCTTCTGGTCTCTCAGCAGAAACACATCTTGCAGATGTGTTCCAGATGTTCGTTAGTTCTCAGGGTAGACTGCTGTTCTAGCTTCCTGCTGCTGTGACATACTTGCTGGTAATTCACCATCACCAATTAATAAATTAGTTCATGTTATCTTTCTTTTCCTGATATCATAGAAAATTATGCTATGGTTTCTAATAGAAGAAAAGCATATTCTTAATACAGGGAAAGATAAATCAGTCTCTAACAGTTTAAGAATTCTAGTTACTTAAATTCAGCTACATAAATAACCTTAATCTTAAACCATTTAAATTAAAGTTGTAAATACATCAGTTATATAGAAAACCTTTTCTGAGGATTTACTTGAACAATGATAATTGTATTTTTTGTAAGAATGGTATATAGTGTACTTTTAGGAAACTAGGAAGTCTTTTCCTTTTTAATAAAAAATTTAAAGTCCTGAAACCTTCAAGAGTAACATTGTAACTTTTTAAATTAAAGCACTCTTCTTGCACCTTTTAATATGCATTTTTATATTCTATAAATTTTTATATAAATGTTTAATGTGATACTAAGTTCAAGCCCCTTTATACTTTGAGGGTGTTTCAGAAAATTGATATTTTGATATTAACTTCCTGAATTCTACTATGTGGTGACTATATGATTTCTTCTTTAATGTAGAAAGTATCAGTTATTTAAAAAGTATTTTTTTCTTGTTTGTATTTTTTTACTCTAAATTACATTAATTTTGTTTTCTTAATATTAAATTATACAAGTCTTCTTGTATTAGATATGTTTACCAAAGTAGAAATGCATATAAATAAAGCATTTAGCACAGAGTTGAAACACAATAGGTGTTCAATAAATTTCTATTTCTAAAAAACCTACCTGGTAAAATTTGTGAGGATAGTACTGTATTTGTATTGTATTGTATTGTAATTTCACATTGTATCATGTGAAGTGGCTCATGATAGGAGGAGCCCATGAAACAGTACACTTTTTACTGTATTTTATTTATTTATTGCTTTTTTTCCTGCCTCCACCAGAATTTAAATAAGTTGAGAGCAGGGGCCTATCTTTTTATTCATCATCTTATCCCCAGGGTCTGTATAGTTCCTGGTACATAAGAGATGTCTAATATATAACTGCACAGTGTTATTGAATAGCTAACATTACCAGTGGCATAAAATTATTATTTTATAAATGTGTTTTATCTTTTACACTGGAAAACAAATCTCTAAGCTTTAAGTATTAACTTATAAAATAAGATAGGGTTTTTATTTGACTAATTTAGTATCAGTCACTCAGTATATATTGAGGGAGTTATTGCAGAAGGTCCAGTGACTAGACAGATATAATATTTAATCCTTATCCCTAAGAAGGTGGCAATGCTTCATGCAATAGCATTTTAAAGGAAGAGGAATGAGTAAGTCTTTTTAGGTAGAGAGGATAGAAAATAAGGCAGAAAAATGTGGAATGCATTTTCATAGGCAGAATATTTAAGAGTCCTATGCATGGTAAATACTCTGTAAGTGTTTAGTGAATTCAGCTTGTTTTGAAGATGCTCAGCCAAAGAGCTCAGAGTAGGGAGCTCATAGGCACCTTTACATACATACTGAAAGGCAAATTTTAGCATTTTAAGTGAATGTCTTACTAACATATTTACCAACATGGGATTCCAATCCTAATAGCTCTTGATACCCAATTTAGAAAAAAATGTTTCCTGGTTTTTAAGATAATTTGGTTTGGGATTCTGGGGATATTTTGGAATATTTATTCCCAGACAATAAAGATAATTTCTTGACAACAATGACGTTAGGCTTCTGGAATATTAGTAGTGTGGGGTGAAAAGGATCCAAACTAGTTTGGCTGCCATCAGGAATATAAACAAGGAAGCAAATTCCACATCCCAAAGAAAGAAAGAAAGAAATGGGATTACGGGATTTAAATTTATGAGAGAAGCCAAAGATTTGTGCTATAAATCTGTTCCATTAAAAGTCAGACCTCTGTGACTTCCAAGTGCCAAGTCGTTTTTCAAAAAGTGATTTCTCCTGCTGATGTTAATGTTCCTAGAACATCTCTCTCCCCAGTTTTACTGAACATTCACTCTAAAATGATATATAAGTGAAATGGGATTACAGGATTTAAATTTATGAGAGAAGCCAAAGATTTGTGCTATAAATCTGTTCCATTAAAAGTCAGACCTCTGTGACTTCCAAGTGCCAAGTCGTTTTTCAAAAAGTGATTTCTCCTGCTGATGTTAATGTTCCTAGAACATCTCTCTCCCCAGTTTTACTGAACATTCACTCTAAAATGATATATAAGTTTCACTCCATGATTTGTTACATGTCTCTGTCAAGCCAAAGTAATGGATTGGATCCTCCAAATCTATCATGGTGAGAATGATTTTAAAAAGCTACTTGGAGGAGATGTTTTTTATTTTACTTAGTAAATCCTTTATTTAAAAGAGTGAAAAAGTGAGCAAGAAATAACTCAGAGAAGCAGTTCTTTAAATCAACTAAATATGAACACATAGAACCTATAGGAATGTTCCCTCTCCCTTCCAGGTACCGCAGGCCTGCACAGTCCCATGGTGGATCTGGATAGCGATGTTCGTCCCTCAGTGTTGGCCCATCTTAGTCAGACAGCATCACTGAAGCGGGGCAGCAGCTTTCAGTCTGGTCGAGATGACAGTAAGTATATCTCTCTATGCCCACTTTGCCTTTTAAATTGCTACTTGTTTAATTTAAAACATTTTTCTCTTGGAAATTTCCATAACTAGTTCTGTTACTATTGCTAAATATTATCAACTGTTGTCTCTTCTACTTATTAAGTAACTACCCAGTAATTACATTGTACATTAAATACATGCCATTTGATTTCTTAGTAAGTCATTGGCCACAGGTCAGTATTTATTCAACATATTTAATTAAAAGTATAGTTTTATATTTTCTGTGGTTTAATTTTTTAAAATATGCCACAGAAAAAATTCTGTGAGAATTTCAAGGTTAATTTTGCAACAAAAGTAATTTCTGTTGTCAGTACAGAGAAAGACATATTTTCAATGAATTTTAAACTTTTGTTTGGAAAGGACTTATTATTAATCATAAATTATTTGCTATTTTTTTCATAAGATAAGGTATCTCAAATTATAACCATGTTGCATTTTTTAATTTTGTAATGTTGATATTTACCTATTGTTTATTTACTTATATAAAATACATTGATTATAATGTAATGGTGTGCCAATTAGACGCTGTTAATCACTAGTATTTCTAACCTCAATAATAGAAATAAAAAAATCCAAATAGAATAATAAAAATACCTTCCTTTATATTAAATTGAAATGCCTCTAAAATTTATTTGGAAGTATTTCATATTATTCTTACAAGTATTGAAGTAGGGAATTTTTTTTAACATTTCATTAATAAATTTAAATAAATGGCCATTATAAGAACACCTTAAAATTAGATGATTCACTTACACTAAATGAAGGGCTTCTATTTGATATTCATTCTTCTTATCCTGTGTGCATTCTCCACCCTGTGCACCAAACAATTGGAGAAGAGAACTGTTTGCTTCTGCCTGCTGTGCTATAATGTGGCCCTGTAAACATGTAGACCTACAGCCTGACCTTGGAGTGCAGCCCACCAGTTTTTAAAAAAATCCTTCCTTTTCATGTCTACACACTTTACCTCACTCCTTCTCTGTTAATGTCATTCACACCACCAGTTGATATACTAACAGGCTTAAATAAATTAGAAATTATACTTGAGACTGACTATAATGAATTACATCACCTTGAACAGTTCAAATTTATCCTGCCTGGGTTTTGTCAAGCTTCTTGGATCTATTTTATCAAATCCTGGAAATTTTTGTCAAATTTTAAAAAATTTTGGTTGTAATTTTCTCAAATGTTTTTCTGTCTGCTTCCTTTTCTGAAACTCCAGTTATGTGTATGTTAGGACAGTAGATTACCCTATAGATCACTCAGGCTCTGTCCCTCACTCCCCATCTGTGTTTCTTTATAGTGTCATTTGCTAAACTTTCAACTACTTTAATCTTTTATCTGCAGTGTCTTAACCTAAAAAATGTCACATACTGTATTTTTCATCTTTAGAAGTTCCATTTGGTTCTTTTAACTATCTTCCCTTTCATTATTTTCATTTAATATTTTAACATTGCCATTACTGGATAATTCTGTCATCTCCACTATTTCTGGATCTATTATTATTGAGTAGTTTTTCTTCTGGTTTCTGGTCGTGGTTCACATTTCCTTGCCTTTCGGCATGGCTAATCGTTTCAGTTTTTTTATTGTTTCCCAGACTCTGTGACTATCCAATGTTGAGTGTCAGGGTTTTGTTGCCTTGCTTTAAAGAATGCTGGACTTGGTTTTACCAGTTGCTTACAGTAAGTTTGACCCATTCAAGGCCTGCCTTAAGTTGCTAGAGCAAGTCTAGAGTTACCTTCATTCTAGGGAAACTTCAGCTCTACTACTGAGGTATGATCTCTTGGATCGCCACTGAATGAACCAAGTAATTAATGAGGATTGTTCCTTCAGGCTAAGAGCTCTGGGAATCTTGATCTTACACTATGTATGCATGACCTAATACTCAATAAAGACTTAAGATGACTCTTATGCAGATTTTTGGAGCTTGGTTTTTCTACTTTGCATAATTCTTCCCTGCATTTCCCATTCACCTCCTTGAAATTCATCTTTCCAACTCAGAAAGGCCACTGAGCTCTGTTTAGGTTACTCCTCCCTTTACCTTGTCTAGAAATTGCCTGCAGGCAGAAAGCCAGGGCAAATGTGGACTCACCACCCGTTTCCCTTTTCTGTTGTTCAGTGTCTCAAAACAGTTGTTTATAAATCCCCCCCCCCCCCCTTTTTTTTTGTTTATGACGGCAGGTTAAACTCCTGTCACATTACCATTAGGACTGTCCATGTAATTGTAGGAGGCCAGCGCTGTTTAGTATTCCTGGTGAGCATCATGGACAGACCTCAGAGTGCAGCTACAGAATTAGCACACAGTGACAATCAGTAAAAGTTTGCCGGTTGAACAAGTACAGGTTTACAGTGTGCCCTAAGGAAGGAGCCATGCCTTTCCCATATGTGACAACAGAATATATAAAGCATTCCCAACAACTCTTAACATAGACCAAAGACTAACATGCCCAATAAATAAAGAGACTCTACAGGCCACAAAAAGGCAGTTTGAATGGCTCTTAAGCATATCTGAGTAGGTACTCAACTTCAGTCATAATAAAAACTGAAAAGGCATTGTAACACTACAGTGAGATGCTGGCTTCGAAAAAACCACCAGTGTTTATGGTTTTGGGTTTTATGTGTTCTGTTTGTTCATTGCTAAGGTTATAAGGAAGCTGTAACTTGCATGTGTTTCTTATGGGTGTGTAACTAGTCCCCAGAGTGGTCAATGTAATAATACCTATCGAAACTACAACTCTGTGTACCCTTGAACCCAGCAGTTCCTTTTCTGAGAATGTATTCTATACTTATGCAGACAGTCCCCTACTTAATGATGGTTCAACTAAACAATATTTCAACGTTACGATGGTATGAGAGCAGTACACATTCAGTAGAAACCATATTTTGAATTTTGAATTTTGGCTTTTTTCCCTGGGCTAGCAATGTGCAGTCTGATACTGTCTTGTGATGCTTGGCAACAGGGTGAGCTGCAGCGCCCAGTCATCCAGGCAGTCATGAGAGTAAACAACCAACACTACAATATACCATGTTGCCAGCATTTTGTTTTGTTTTTTGGATATTGGCTTCTGAGCACGTTTCACGTAGGTGAGACTAAGTTTTAACATTTGTTAGGTTAGGTGTATTTAATGCATTTTCGACTTACGATATCTTCAACTTAAAATGGGTTTAAGGGGATGTAACCCCATCGTAAGTTAAGGAGCATCTGTGCTTGCACATATGCCTAAATGATGAGGTATACCTTACTGGTTGAAACAGTAATGTTAACTGGAAAAGATTTGGAACAGTCCTGTCCAGTAGGAGGGGACTTACTAGTAGTACTTAGTAAATTATGATATTTCCAAATATGAACTACTATGTAACGGGGGGAGGGGGGAGAGGATATAGAAGAATCTAGGATTCACTGTTAAATGAAAAAAAGCTGTGTTTTTAGTATGCTTTCACTTGGGTGGGGGGAGAATACATATTTCTGTTTGCCTTTGTATATAAAAGACATTTCAGAAAGAATCACAAAAAACTAGTAACAGTGATTTCTTATGGCTGGAGTTGTGAACTGGACAGTGGGGGACAAGGGTAGGTGGTAGACTTCACTGTATACCTTTTAACGTTTCTCGCCATATATTGTCTATTTAGAAAATTGTTAAATATTGGAAAATAAATAAAATCCACCCTTCTCCTACTAGAATAGCATCGATAATAACAAACCACAAAACATTTTGCCTGGGAGTATTTTGAAAGCAAGCCAGTAGTTGATGGAGGATGAAAGTTCCCTTTCTTAACCTGCTTTGAAGTTGCTGAGTAAAAGTTAGAAGTTGACTCCAGAAGCGCTCCTCATCATTGTTGTAATATTGGACAGTGAAAATGCCTCTGTCTTGCTCCTGTTGGAGGCTCAGAAGCAGAACCCCAGGCCCAGGGAACAGGGTTTGGAGGGAAAAAGAAACAGGCAAGAGCATGATATAGAAAGATGGGAGAGACTGGGAAGTGATTAATGCTCACTAAATTACTACTACTTTACTTTTTATTCCCACAGATTTACCCTTCCCATAAGAAATCTATAAGACCTTATTCCCCACTTACTATAATAATCACGTTAAATTATATGTAAACCAAGAGGCTTCAACATTTTTATATTTGCTTACATGTCTTTGTTATGGGAGGAGTTATTAATTACATGATTGTGTTTGAATGTGCTCCTTTGTGATGATTTGACTTCTTACTGAATCTTCACTACATAGGGTGTCTGGTGGCATTCTAATAAGTTGATATTAGCTTCAAATTTAAATATTGGTTGTGGGCCAGCCCTGACTTTGCCTTACTTTGCTATTTGAAGGCATGACTTTTTAAAGAGAAATATAACATCCCAAAGACAACAAGGTTGAAAAGCCAAAGCAACTTCCTCTGTGAAGTCCTCCCTGTTGTGTCCTCCTGACCTGCATGTCCTTCCCCTGCCTGCCATGCCCCATGAGAAAGCAGGGACCTCTGCGGAGAGTGTGCTGTCTGTGCTGGCAGGCGGTTGTGGTGTGACAGAAGAATAAAATATTGGTCTTTCAGCATATTAAAGCTCTGCAGCCAAAGTGGAGCACATTTTTAGATGGGGAGTGGAAGTATGTTTAAACAGATTTTTATTCCTGTTTCAAAAGTATAGTCATGGTATTTTATTCTTTCCCCCTTAGCGTGGAGATACAAATCTCCCCACCGGGTAGCATTTGTTGAAAAATTGACCAAGCTTGTTTTAAGTCAGCTGCCTAATTTCTGGAAACTCTGGATTTCATATGTTAATGGAAGCCTTTTCAGTGAGGTATGTATACAAATATGACAATTGATGAAGGCGAGTCATTGTGAATTTCTAGTCTTAAAAATTTTAGATTCTGAAGTGACTTGTTTTGTTTTTAATCCTTACCAGAGGATATTTTTTTTCCATCGCTTATTAGGAGGTTTGGGGGAGGGAAAGAGAGAGACAAAGAGAAACATTGATGTGAGAGAGACACATCAATCGGTTACCTCCCACACACACCCTGACCAGGGCTGGGATCAAACCTGAAACCTAGATACGTGCCCTTGATCTAGAATTGAACCCGAGAACCTTCAGTGCGCAGGCTGATGCTCCAGCCATTTAGCACACCAACCAGGGCCTGAAGTGACGTTTTTTAAAACCTTAAGGGCCCAATACCTATAATAACTATTGTCAAATATTTTAAGATTAATTAAAAGCACTGTAAAGCTCCAATACTTAATAGCTGTATAATTTTGAACAAGTTAATTGTTCTGGGACTCAGTGTCCTCAACTATAAAAAGAAAATATTGAGCGTATCTATTTCAAAAGGTGATTATGATGATTAAATGAGATAGATATTCAATTAAAGAAAAAAAGAAAATTTGAAATATTTTCAAGGATTCTGAAATAAGTATAGTATTGGGCAAAACTATGGGTGAAATTATTGTGCAGCAGACTATGAACATATGATAAATCAAAGATGAAATGCTTTTACAGCTTGCACACAGGTTCAAAATAATTCATATAATTAAGTGATTTCCTAGTTGGAAAAAATTTAAAGATTTTTGTTAGCCCCCAATATGGTCATTCTGCAGAAGTTGTTATATTTTCACAAGTCACATATTTACTTAGTTTCTTAATCATTACATAATTAGTAGCATAGAAGTTATGATTTCTATATATAGCACCTGGAACTTAGATTTATCAATCTAAAGCAGGGGTGGAGAACCTTTTTTCTGCCAATAGCCATTTGAATATTTATAACATCATTCGTTTAATATAATTCACTTAATATAAATTTATGTTCCTATGAAAAGCTCCTAGATTTATTAAATTTCAAGTCCCACCTTGCAGGGCCAGACCAAATGATTTCATGGACCTTATACGGCAGGCAGGCTGGAGGTTCCCACCCCTGCTCTATATTCTCACTGCAAGTGCCCAGTGAATGGGCCCTAGGTCCTGGAATATACACTGTAATGCCCTTTGCCTCCAGCTGCTAGGAAAACCCCACTTGTCACACATGCAGAAGGCAGTTCTGGTTTCTTGTCTCCAGAGAGAACTCTTTTATAGCCCTGAGAGCTGGGGATATAGGGATCCTCCTGATGGTAAAGCTATTTCCTGCTTCTTTTGCACTTGCTCCCACTGTGGCTGCTAAGCTGAGCACAGGTTTGGGTTTCTTTCCCTCTCCCACGGTGAGGGTAGCTTCACCGCTCACATAATGCCATAGCTTCCTCTCTTAATCTGCTCCCTCTCGAACTCAGATTGCTTATATAAGGATTAGAAAGGTTAGGTGCTGCTATATCAGTGCTATGGACAAATAGTGTTCCAATTTTTTCTTCTGGAACACTAGTGTTGAATGAGAAATACCCAGTATTTATCACATATTAATTGCGACCTTAGCAATAACTTTACTTCTCTGTGCCAACTCCACAGGGCTGGCTTGAGAATTGAATGAGTTAGCAGAAATTATGTACTTATTACAGTATCTGGAAAATAAATAAGAATTTGCTCTTATTATTTGGAATAAAAATTTATCTAAAAGTCATTGTCCTGGTATATAATAGGTATTCAGTGAACAAAGTTTAATAGCATTTAAGAAATACTGGACTGATGAACTACTAGGTTAGTATTGAATAATGTCAAGATAGGTGAACTCATCTGAAGAATTATTTCCTTAGGAAATGGATTTTAGACCTAGTTTTTTTTTTCCAGCCAAGTGTTTTTTCCTTCCAATTGGATCAGTTCCAATAGGTCAGGGGTGGGAAACCTTTTTTCTACCAAGGGCCATTTGGGTATTTATAACATCATTCTCAGGTTATACAAAATTGTCAACTTAAAAGTTAGCCTGCTATATTTGGTCAAACATTTAATTAATTCATCTCTAATGCCTTGGCAAGGCCAAACCAAATGATTTCTCAGGCCGGATGTTCCCCACCCCTGCTATAGGTGGACCACACATCCACAGAAGTTGCCTTATTCTGGTTGTTTTTAGAGTTTGTAAAATTCCCACATATTTTTGACCTGAGATATTTTAGGGAAGGGAATACATTTTCCTTCCTTATAGGTTATACCTAGTTGTGAAATAAATAAGCTCCTTCTGAACTCAAGAACATTAGTACTGAAAAAATGGTTTTAATTAGTTGTATTGAGTTGGATATGCTTATGGTATTTCTACCTATTCATATTTATAAAATGTTCTTAAAAGTTTATAGTAATTATTAAATACTAAAGGCCCAATGCATGAAATTCATGCAAGGTGCTCGGCCCTTGCAGCCCCGGCTTAGTCAGGAAGGTCGTCCAGAAGGACTTCCAGTCTCATTGGCATATTACTCTTTTATTATTATAGATAATTTATCTACAAATTTGGGCATGTTTTTAAACTACTCTCTATTAAAAAGCTAGAAAGACACCCAAGGGCAGTAGAAAGGAATGGATGAGTTAGGAAAGTGTGTCTACTATGTCAGTCTGTGAGTGAGATCTAGAAACTTAATAAAATTAAAATTAGGAAGAGTTCTGGCTTTTAATAGTTGCTATTTAACCTCATAAAAGAAAGCGCTGTAATATTGAAAAAACTCAATTTACTTGAAAATTCTTATTTTCTTGTTATAGAACTATTTTGTTTTATTAAGAGCCCATCCGTTGAAGATTTAGATGGAGTTTTCAACAGTTTAAAAAATAGTCAGTTCTTCAAACCAGTCAAGCCCATGTGAAGTAACTTATGTGAATCAAAACAGTGAAATCTAGCCGTTGCTCTCACCACAAAGTAGTTTTGGTCTGTGTGTGCAGGAAAGAGTTAAGGTTTTTAGTTAACGAAATGGTTAATAGTAGGTTAAGATCTCATCTTTAGATATATTTTAAAGACAGTGTATTTTGGGGTGAAAAATTTTAAAGCATCCAAATAATTTTTAAATAGTGGGAATCAGAATTTTTAAAAGTTTAATAATTTATAGTAAATAGCACTTTATGTTCTAAAATTGGATTAAAAAATAGAACAAACCTTACAAAATTCAGTATATTGGAGGTGTTTAATTCATTAGATTAAAACAATAAGTTATTTTTTTAATTAACAGTTGCAAAAGGTATGCCTTATAACTAATTCCCCTATCCCTTCCATTTTTCATATAATTGGAGACAGGTTCTTGAGGTTTATAAAATTATTCTGTGCAGTAGATGGCATCATGCATTCATTAGCACATGTTTGGTGGACAAAATTGTTTGGGCAAAATTTAGCCTTAATTCTAGTATGATGTATTTTAATAATTGATTCTCACTTTTTTCTTTGATTTGAAACTATTTCAGAAAGGACTATGAAATAATCTTCCCATTGAACAAGCCCACTATGTGAAAAGTTCAGTCTTAGGTACTATAGCAGATACAACTAGAAAAGACACCATTTGACAGTCAAGATACTTAACAATTTAATACTGGTATGACCCTTCATAGAGACAAGTGACACCTTACTTTCAGAGTTCCATCCCTTCCTCCACCGCACACTAACTGAGGTCGGTATTAGGGTTCAGAGACACAGAACCAATACCCTATGTCAACCGTATATATCAAAAGAAAGAGACTTTGAGGAATTTGCTCATATGATTATGGAGGTTAACAAGTCCCACTATCTGCTGCAGTCAGCAAGCTGGAGACTCAGGAGAGCCCACTGTGTCGTTTCTATTCGAGGCTTGAGACCCGGGGATTGCCAGTGTTTCCGTTCCAGTCTGGGGGCTGGAAAAGGCCAGTGTCCCAGCTCATGCAGTCAAGCTGTAAGATTCCCCCCTTACTTCGGTCTTTTTGTTCTATTCAGGCCTTCCACTGATTGGATGAGACCCACACTGAGGAAGGCAAGCTGCTTCCTTCAGCCTACGAATTCAAATATTAATCTCACCCAGAGACACCCTCACAGACACACCCAGAGTAATGTGTAACCAAATTTCTGGGTCCCCATGGCCCAGTCAGGTTGACACAGAGAATTAACCATCACTAAATCCTTAACATAGATTTCCCAGTACAGGATGCCTGTGTTCTGTGCCTCCTGACATCGCAGTAGGTGCTGGCTTCCTCAGCAACATCTGAATTCCATATCTAAAACAGTCCTCCCAACTCCCAGGAGTCACACAAAATTCTTAAACCTCTGGTCCTCCCTTTTGTTGTCATCTTAAGACTCCAGGAGATGCATTGGGTCTGATGGACATTTCAGGAGCATATCACAGGGTTATGTCCCATGCACTTTCAAAGGGTCAGTCTTCCAAGTGGCAGCTCAGGACTTCAGGTGTTCTAAAGGCCTTTCGATGAACCCAGTAGTATTCAGGGCCATCCTGCTTTCTGATATGTATTCCAGGATGTTCTGAAGAACCCTAACCCTTGGTGATACTTCATTCAGCAAATATTTATTGAATGCCCTTAATAGCCTCTATGTGCCAGGTATTGAAACACACACATACATGTACACATATAATACACAATTTTAATATACATACATACAATATGAGTAAAATAGTGACCAATGTAAATATGACCTCTCTCCTCCATCCTAAATTTTTGTAACATCTATAATAGAAACAAATAGAGTCTTAAGTTAAAGAACATCCGATGATATGGAGATCAAGGAAGGTCTCTGAGGAGATGATATTGAAACTGAAACTTCAAACATGAGGAGGAAACAGCCTCACAAAGGATCAGGGGAAGAATGCACAGAGAGAGCAGCACACACAAAACTGAGGACAGGAGCTTGGCAAAAGAAAGTCACAGCATCCAGAGTATACTCAACAGTGGGCGAGTTTACCAAGAGAAGCAAGAGCTGAGGTAGAGGAGCTGGCAGGGTAAAGAGTTTGTATTCTAGGTGCTGTGGGAAGCCATGGAAAAATGTTAAGTGGTGGAGTTACCTGACCAAGTTTTTCAGTTTTAAAAGGACCACTCTGGTTGCCTTCTCAAGAATGAGTTGGCAGGGCCAGAAGTCAAGGTGGGGATGCTCTTGAGGCCATCCAGGCAGGAAACAGTGGTTGTATTAAGGTTTTGTTGGTAAAGTTGAAGAGAAAATTACAGATTTTATTTGTATTTTGGAAGTAGGGTTAACTGGACTTACTGATGGATCACATGAGGTTGACGAGGACAGGGATTCAGATACAGCTCCCACAGGCTCCCAAGTGAATAGGTATGCCGTTTGTATAGTCAGAAAGATTTGAGAAAGAACATACCTGGAGGAAAATATCAGTTTTTTATTTTAATGTTTTACGTTTGAAATTCCTGTGATTTATTCAAATAGGAAATCAGAAATTCAAATTGTCAGAAGAAAGATTTGGGCTATATATATAAATTTGAAAGTGTGAGATATAATCTATAATGATAAAAGCATAATATGCTAATTAGACCGGACGTCCTTCCAGACGAAGCCGGGGCTGCGAGGGAAGCCTGGGTCCCGGATGCCAGAGGGAAGTCGGTGCTGGCAGCTGGGGGAAGGAAGGCCTACTCTTGCACGAATTTCGTGCATCAGGCCTCTAGTTTATAATAAATATCTATTTGGTCTTCATCCTGGCACAGAGCTCTTAAAACCCTTGGAATTTCTGAAGTGAGGACTAATAAAGGTATCTTTTGTTATGTTATTGAGGTGGCTTAGGTCCCCACCTAAGGATGAGGTACTCATTGCCCAGACACCAACCATGTGATTAGATGGTTGGAACTTTCACCCCAGACCTCCTAAGTAGGTTGAGACTGAGCTTAATCACCTCTGGCCAGTGATCAACAGAGCTTTCATAAAACCCCAAAAGGAAGGGTTCAGAGAGCTTCAGGTTGGTGAACACATGGAGATTCTGGGAGTGTGGCCTGCTCAGAGAGGGCATGGAAGCTCTGCATCCTTTCTCCATACCTTGCCCTGTGCATCATTTTCATCTGTCTGTTCCTGAGTTATATTCTTTTATAGTAACTGGTTATCTAATAAGTATCACATTTATCTGAGTTCTCTGAGACATCCTAACAAATTATTGGAACCAAGGAGGGGTTAGTAGGAACCTCTAGTCTGTACCCAGTCAGTTGCAGTCAGTTGACAACTTGGGCTTATGATTGGCATCTGAAGTTGTGTGTGTGTGTGTGTGTTGGGGAGAGGGTAAGTCTTATAGAACTGAACTGTTAACTATGGAATCTGACTCCAGGTAGGGTCAGAATTGAATTGAATTATAGGACACACAGCTGGGATCTGGAGAATTGTTTGTTGGTGTGGGGAACCTCTTATGTCTCCCTCCCATACACACAGTGGAGTTTGGTGCAGAGCCCAAAATAGGAAGGCATTATATAGAAATGATATTTGAAGCTATGAGAATAAATTAGTGAGAGAGTATAAAGGAAAAAGAATAAGTGCTTAAAACCAAAACCTGATAAAAACTCAGCATTTAGAGAATAGTTCTTTATCAGCTCAGCAAGCAGGGACCATGTGTCTGCTTTTCCACACCTGGGCCACTCTTTCACCAAGTATTGTTTTGAATCAGAGCATCACACTGACAGAAACAGAAAGTAGGCTAACAGACAACAGGGCCATTTGGACTTACCTGAGTGGTCATGACTCAGATGGAAGTCACTCTTTATATCTCTCCTTTCTCACTGAAACACTCAGTGGAATGACTGGGTTCAGTCACTTCTGCCTCAGAAGCCTGTAACTAAGCTATCCACAGGGATCCTTTGTGCACCTCCTTTAGCCTGAGACACTGTCATTGCTTCCCTGGGTTAGCACAGCACTCTTCTAGCTGCTCATGCTCCTACCGCTATCCCTCCAGTCACTTCTCACTGTAGCTATAGGGTACTTCAGTTACATCTCATTTGCCTTAAAAATAAAGGGACAAGCCCTGACTGGTTTGGCTCAGTGGATAGAGCGTTGGCCTGCGGACTGAAGGGTTCCAGGTTCGATTCCAGTCAAGGGCATGTACCTTGGTTGCCGGCACATCCCCAGTGGGGGGCGTGCAGGAGGCAGCTGATCAATGTTTCTCTCTCATCAATGTTTCTGACTCTCTATCCCTCTCCTTTCCTCTCTGTAAAAAATCAATAAAATATATTTAAAAAAATAAGGGAAAAAAACATCAATTTCTGAGTTAAATCTCAGTATACAAAAAATTTTGAGTGTTATTTGCCAATGACCTTAGGAATTTGTTTATTGAATTATTACTGAAGTAAATAAATTTGGGGTTTAGTTTTTCTCAAAAACTAAAGTTCAGTTATTTCAAAGCAAAAGTGCATTTCTACAAAGAAAAATGATAAAAGCTGCATATTTTAATATACAATTTTAAATTAAGTGTAAATCAGAGTCTGAAGAGTTGTATATCTGTGTATATTGACCACTTTTTATCAGGTATGTCTGATATTTTTGTTGAAAACATTTGCAGTCCTTACTCTTCTTTCATGTATTCACGTTGGTAATGTTCATTATATAAACCAACTCTATACACTATGTTTCTAGCTTATATATAAAATATATATAACATTACTTATGTTTTAAAATTAAGTTCAAGTCAATATAATCATTTGTAATGCAATTATTCTTAGCATGAAAGTACTTTGACTTGTCTTTAACCAATAATACATGAGTGCTTTAACTTTAAAGGATAACTTTTGCATATGTTAATGAGATATGAGATTTTTCTTTTACATTATACCATTTTTTGTTACTACTTCTTTATTTGGAAAGTTTCCAACGCCTGCCCTTCAAAGGCATTTTATATAATAATATTTAGTTATTAGAAACTTTGGTAATGAAAAGTTAACTGAAATCCAATTGAATAGATTTCTCTTGAATCAATGCAATGTAGTCATCTACACATTAAGGAGAAGAGAAATATGAGACGAAATAATGGCTCTTAGTAAACAGGTAAAAAATTAATTTTAGAATAGATTTTCTACTAAGGTAAACTGTAAAACATCTGAAGAAGAGCAATGATTTGTAATTTTTTTAAAAATAAAATGTCAGATATAATACTTCATAAATATTTGTCAAGGGAATGGAATGGATGTCCTGAGATTACTAGATATTAATCCAGAGTTTACTCTTTCTTTTATTTCCACCCTAGTCAGTGAGAAATAATTTAGAGAATGTTATCATAGGTATGATACTTTTAGGTTTAAGCATATACATTTTTTTAAATATATTTTTATTAATTTAGTAGAGGAAGGGAGAGGGAGAAAGAGAGAGAAACATCAAAGATGAGAGAGAATCATCAATTGGCTGCCTCCTGCATGCCTTCCACTGGGGATCGAGCCCGCAGCCCTGGGCATGTGCCCTCACCGGGAATCAAACTGTGACCTGATTCATAGGTAGGTGCTCAACCATGGAGCGTGCTGGTCAGACTAAGCATATAAAATTTTTAATGAAAATGACATGAAATTTTTCTATAAAAAAGGTAGTCTCAGTTAATACTTAGGTTCATTTATGGGAATTGTACTTAAATGTTTTAGGAAGATGAAAAACTTCTTCTTGTAATAAAAATGGCTTTCTGATTAGTTACTCTTTAATCAGAAATTTAGATTATTTCTTATACATTCCTTTTAAACAAATAATCATACTAGAGGCCCAGTGCACGACATTCGTGCACTGAGGGGTGGCTCCCTCAGCCCGGCCCATGCCCTCTCACAGTCCAGGACACCATGGGGGATGTCCGCCTGCCACAGTGGCTGGAGAGGCTCCTGCCACCGCCATTGTGGTCGCTGTGCTCACCAGCTGTGAGCCCAGCTTCTGGCTGAGCTGCGCTCCCTCTGTGGGAGTGCACTGATCACCAGGGGTCAGCTGCTGCGTTGTCTGTCCCCTGGTGGTCAGTGTGTGTCATAGTGATCGGTTGTTCTGCCATATTTCGGTCGATTTGCATATTAGGGTTTTATTATATAGGATTTCATACTTTTTTTATACAACCCCTAGAGCAGGGGTGGGCAAACTTTTTGACTCGAGGGCCACAATGGGTTCTTAAACTGGACCAGAGGGCCGGAACAAAAGCATGGATGGAGTGTTTGTGTGAACTAATATAAATTCAAAGTAAACATCATTACATAAAAGGGTACGGTCTTTTTTTTTTTTAGTTTTATTCATTTCAAACGGGCCGGATCTGGCCCACGGGCCGTAGTTTGCCCACAGCTGCCCTAGAGCATTTCTTATTTTTGTAAATTATTTCTAAAAATAAAAGTTTGTTTGTTTTTTAATTTCAAGACTGCTGAGAAGTCAGGCCAGATTGAAAGATCAAAGAATGTCAGGCAAAGACAAAATGATTTTAAGGTAAGTTAAGGGTAAGTATGTAGACTTTTTCACAAGGTAAGGTTTTTCCAACCATAGTAGAAGACTTTATTTATGTTCAAGATATTCATCATCACTCAAGCAGAATCCTTCGATTTATTTATTATTGTATAGAAAATGATTCAGGAAGTAATGCAGAGTCTTGTGAAGCTGATCCGTGGAGCACTACTCCCACTTAGCATCCCAGAGGGTGGAGTGAGGCAGTATGGAGGCTGGGAGGTGAAGTCTGAGCTCTCTGGACAATGGCTCGCTCATGTCATACAGACCATAAGGTAAATATGGACACATTTTCCTGAAAAGGATAAATCTTTTTTACTGTTAAAAAAAATACTCATGATGTGATATGATTTTTAATACATTCTACGAAGAATTTTACTTTGTGTCCTTCGCATCCACTGTTTCCCATGTGTCATCTAGCAGTCTCTTAAACCTTCCTGGTCTTACATTTGATATGCATCCTTTATTGTTTAATTTAGTGTTACTGTTATAATACCTCTTATGGTCTTACTTTTACTTTATTTTCAACATAATATTGTAGCTTTTAAGCTCCATAATGAATCATTCATTATAGGATGACCAAAATGATGACAAGGGACTGCTTTGTGATTGCACTCCACTCACTCACTTTTTTTTTGTTGTGTTTATTTTACAGGCTTACTTATGAATCACTGACTGCCCTTGAAATTCCTAATGACATGTTACAGACTATCCAGGATCTCATTTTGGATCTCCGAGTACGTTGTGTAATGGTCACATTGCAACACACAGCGGAAGGTATGTTAAGAAAAATTGATGACATTTACTAGACAATGATTACCTGAATATCTCCCTCTTTCTAGCTTCCAAATCCTTGAAACAAGAAATTACTTTTATGGAAATTTGAATATTTTAGACCATCTGTTTAAAGAATGCTGCTCAATAGAATTCTTTCAAAAGTAATTTTTCAAAAACTTGAGATACCAAGCCATGCAGAAATAAAGATGAATATACTTGAAAAATTTTTACATACATAAAAACATCCTTATTTTTAAAAGGCAAATACTAAGTAGAAAAAGTAAAATATAAAATGTATATAAAGTACTATGCCATTATTAAAAATATAGATATGTATTTTAAAAGTTTAATTTAGAAATATCAATGTAAAATCAGAAGAAAGACTGTTAACAGTGGTGTTTCAGGAAATAGAAATTATAAGTGATGATCATTTTCTTTATACTTTCTAGAATTTGGGGGATTTTTACCTACTATTATAAAAGAACAATTAAGATTATCTTTATAAAGCTACTCTTTTTTTTTAAGTTCTTTATTGTTTAAAGTATTACATAAGTCTCCTTTTTCCCCCATTGACCTCTCCCCAGCCACTCCCACCACCCAGCACATGCCCTCACCCCCCTGTTGTCTCAGAGCTACTCTTTTGGTATTAAAATTTTTTTAAAAATTCAAAAACGTTATAAATGACCTAAACCATTACTACCTATCATCAGGACTATCATCATTAATTTCTATCAGTACAGAATTCGTACTAATGCACTCTATAAACAGAAAGGGAATGGAATCAGGTGAGAAACTGAATAGTATCCTCTTAATTCATCACCTCCTCCTCTCAGGGACCTGAAACAGACGCAATGGTAAAGGCATTCCTTTAGCCAAGTGAGAATAAGACTGCCATTGTCAGGAATGTAAAGGATTAAAACAGAATCTAAATTGTTTATTAGAAATTTTAGGGGGGAAATATTACATAGTTATTTTGTACATGTTTAAGATTATCAAGAGTACTGAATAAATAATAGATTATCTAAAGTTATTATTAAACCTAGCCTTGCATTCTCCAAATTGGGTTATGTAGTCAAAAATTTTCCTTACATTAATGTTTTATTAGAAAAATCCAGTGAATAATACACATTTAAATCCTTGAGTTAACCAGAATTATATTCTGTACCTACTTTCACCAATTTTTTACAAACCTGTAAAAAACAATTAAAAACCATAACCCATAGATTTTTATCTCTATAAAGTTCAGTGAAATAACCACAATAAAAAGTACTTGTGTGTGTGTGTTCTCCCTATAGAAATAAAGAAATTAGCTGAAAAGGAAGACTGGATTGTCGATAATGAAGGGTTGACTTCTCTAGTAAGTTTAAATTCTTTTAAATGATGACTCATTAGTGTATATTATATTCAAAATAAATGATTTATTATATTAATATGGAGCATGCGCTTTCTGTATTACAATTCCAAATAGTTTCTGGAAAGAGAAATATAAATTTCTTAAAGTTTTCTTCTCAGAGTCATTTTTGCTGAACCACACATATTTAAAAATTAATAAAAAGTAGATTTTTTAGAATAACCATTTTTCATTGTATCACTTACTATTTTTGCTTGCATTGCATTTTTAATAGATTATGCTTAATTCTAAGTTACCCAGCAATTTGAATTTTTCATAAAAGCAGGATAAAAAAAATGCTGTTGCTGACTTCTGAGCCAAAACAACAATGTCGAAGTTCTCCAGATGCATACACATGCCAGGTAGCTGTGATCTTCATTCAGAAGGATCATCGTCTTTACATATGGGACTTTTAGGTTTTCAAAATACCTTTGAAAATAGTTTTCATCATTTATCGTGTCAGGTTTCTCCCCCCTCTGTTATCACCATTTTTTCCACAAAGTTATTACAATGTTATTGACTGTATTTCCAGTGCTGTACATTATATCCCCATGATGTTTTTTTAGTCAGGTTGTTGAGAAGCAATAATCCCATGAAATATTATATTTCCTCGAATTTCTGCACTTCTTATTGACAGTATTCCTTTGAGAGTTGAAGAATTTTTGACAAGTTGAAATTATTCCTCTGTTTCTCCAAAGGCCAAGGTTCCTTCTCAAGTTAATAAAAATATCTACAGTACACCTTCCTTTGTATGTAACAGTGCGATTTAGAACAGCAGTGCTTCCACAGTTTTGTAAATTAAATCATGGTTGAAATTAAGGGAACTTATTATTTTAAATAATTCCATTGTGATTATATTTTAAAGGAATTATTTTTTATAAAGATCTGTTTTGATTCATTTGGTTTATTCTATTTTTCATAATGATTTGTATTTAAATACAAAAGAGGAAAGAGGTATGGGCAGACCTTGCACCATCCAGTCTGGCAGCCACTTGAAACGTGGCTCATGTAAAATACACATCAGATTTGAAAATACCCTCAAAGGTTCCAGCTTTGAGTATTTTTAACTTAACTAACTAAAGCTCTTAGACTTGGACTGAATACAAAAAGAAAGAATGTAAAATATCTCAACTTTTTATATTTATTACATGTTGAAATAATATTTTGATATATTTCATTACATAAATTATATTAAAATTGTTTTTTTCTTTTAGTTCTCTTAATGTGGTTACTGGAAAATCTGAAATTGTATACATGGCTTGTGTTTCTGGCTCAAATTATTACTTCTGTGGGACAGCACTGGTGTAGTGGAACAAGTACTGCAGTGGATCTAGAATCCTAGTCTGGTTCAGTCCTGAATTCTGCTATATCATAGCTTTGCAGTCTTAAAGAAGCCACTTAACCTCTGCCCTAGTTAAAGAAGCAGAGCACTTTTTCACAGTGTTGCTAGTTAAGATTAAATGGGACACTGTAGAACAAAGCTTTCTACACATATAAAGGAGTTTCATTTATAAATTCATAACTATAATACTGAGGCCACTATAATAGAATAGTATCTTCAGTTTATGTTTTGCCTTAATATTTTCAGAGCTATTTCATAGAACCCTATCCTGCTCAATTATCACAGAAAATCTGAAATATAGGCTAAAGTGGATCATTAGACTGTCATACACTGAAAAACTTACTGCAGATGAAATAAGCCAAGACAGATTAGACAGAAAGTTACCTTTGATGCTTGGTTTTTGATTTGTGTTTCAGATAAGTTTTGTGGAAATGAAAATAATATATATATTTAATTTGAGAAAATGAGCATCTGCTTACATTTTTTAAAGTTTCCATAAATAAAACAAAACTTAGCAATAAAACAGGTATTAGCTTTATGTCCTTCTTTAGGTTACTGTTTCTTGCACACACAGCCCAGAATGTGCTTACCTGATAGCTGTCACACCTGGGGTCCCAGTGTGTGCTTACCTGATGGCTGCCACATCTAAGATTCTTTGAGTAGATAAGCCTCTTTGAAAATGCTTTGAAATGGTTACTATAAAAATTGTTTGTAGTCAACTTAAATTTTAAGTATAATAGTAAGAAACCGTAACCTCTTATAACTAACTTCATGTTTGATCTCACACACACACAAGCCAAAAAACTAAACCCACCACAACCTGTAGATGAATGACCCATAGGAAGTTACACTCCTGGGGTCAGCCAGTCCTTCTAGTCAAATGTTGAAGAAACATACCAACATGATAGACTTAATGAAGCTGAGCACAGTTTTAACTATTCAGCATGGACCTCACTTAAGAGAGAAAGTGAATCAGTGCTTAGAATAAAGTCTAGGTTCCAGCTTTGAGTATTTTTTCCATAACTACCTAAAACTCTTATACTTAACAGTGACTTAAATTATATGCCTGTAATTTTTATTTCGTTAACATTTCTGTAATACCAGTCTTGTTTGTTTGAAATGAGATTATGTTTTTCTTTCCCTGTGACTGGGATGGGAAAATGTTCCTTAAAGGAATGAACATTAAGCTTTGCTTCATTATGACTATTCTTTCAGCTCAAGTATTTTTTTCAATTTGAACTTCACGTAAGTGTTCTGAAGTAGCCTGTTTGAAAGCATCCGTTTTTTTTTTTTCCTGTTGAAAATATTTTCTGCCTTTTTAAAATGTGGATAATTCTGATAATTTTCTTCTTCCAGAAGAACTGAAATTATTTTTTAAAATATATTTTAATTGATTTTAGAGAGAGGGGAAAGGAGAAGGATAGATAGAAACATCGATGGGAGAGAAACATTGATCGACTGCCTTCTGCATACCCCTACTGGGGATTGAGTCTGCAACCTGGTCATGTGCCCTGACCAGGAATCAAACTTGTGACCTCTGGGTTCTTGGGTCGAAGCTCAACTGCTGAGCCACACCGGCCCAGCAAGAACTGTAATAATTTGTGGTAATTCCTTTTGGTCAGCTGAATTGGTAATTCACTGACACAGAGATAGTACTGTGTCCTTTTAGAAAAAAAAAATAGCAGATGTTTATCATTTACTTTCCATTGAAGTGAAACTACTCATTGGGATCTTTGGTATTCTCTATCCATTTATTGTATTCATCCTATATAATAAAAGCCTAATATATTAAGTATCCAGTCGTTTTTTCAACCAATCAAAGCGTAATATGCTAATGAATGCTAAGGCTGTTCAACCACTTGCGATGATGCGCACTGACCACCAGGGGAATCCAACTGGTAGGTTAGCTTGATGCTGGGGTCTGGCCGATCGGGACTAAGCGAGATAGGCCGGACACCCCTGGAGCCCTCCCACGGTCCCTCCCTGGCTGGCCAACCTCCATGGCCCCAGTCATGCATCGATTGGGTACCTCACCCTAGCCTGCATCCTCTCACAATCCGGGACCCTTCAGGGGATGTCAGAGAACTGGTTTCAGCCCCATCCCACAGACCAGGCCAAGGGACCCCACTGGTGCATGAATTTGTGCACTGGGCCTCTAGTATAGATATAAAATAAAAATAAGAAAACCTAGTTCATATTTTAATACAAGAAATCTCAACCACACATGTGAACTTCAACATTTAACTGTCCACAGTTGAATGTTGAATTTAATTCTATTACTATTACTGGTTTCAGCACCATCCCACAGACCAGGCCAAGGGACCCCACAGGTGCATGAATTTGTGCACTGGGCCTCTAGTATAGATATAAAATAAAAATAAGAAAACCTAGTTCATATTTTAATACAAGAAATCTCAACCACACATGTGAACTTCAACATTTAACTGTCCACAGTTGAATGTTGAATTTAATTCTATTACTATTTTAACATTTTAGATTTTCATTCCTTTTGAGTTCTGTACATTGAATGGATAAAATCAGGTATCTAATAAACATTTTGACTCTTTAAATACTCTCTGTGCAGTTGTTATTTCATCCTATAAACTTCACTAGCTATTTTTTTTGGTACTTCTACTTTTTAAGTATTTTATAGTACCCTCTGGCAGTTGCCAAATGTAGTATTAAAATGCATTAAAGGCACTATTTTAGCTTTCATTAAGTCTGGGTTCCTTTTTATAAGAAAATAAGCTTGTCTCCCCCCCCCCCCCCCCCCCCCGACTTACCCTAAATATATAATATACAGGTGTCTCTTTCTTCTTTTCCCCCACAACTCTTTTAACGATTGAAATGTCTATTGAGGAGAGGTTCCGACTGCTGATTTTTGCACAGAGCTGATTTAATTGGTCTTTGAGCCTTGCACAGTTCCACACCACTGGATGAAATCTGGACCTTAGCTTCATCTCTTGCCCTCCAAGCTCAGGCTCATTGGTTGTGATATACCATGGCTCCTCAGCCCCGCCAGGTGGCCTGGGCACATATTGTCCTCCTCCCCAACTCACATCCTCCTTCCTTTTTCTTTTTAGAGGCTGGTTCCTCTTGTTCTTCAATCCTCAGCTGAAATGTATTCACTGTCTCAGAGGGGCCTTCTTTAGCCATCCTATTTAGAACAGATCCCCCTCCATCACCATTTTCCTCTTAGTTCTACTTATTCACTTCATGACAATTAGTTTGGGATTGCATTTGTCTTACTTCTGTACTTTTGACTTGTTTTAGCAAAAAGTAAGAGTTTTGTTGATTCTTACTTTTATGGTTAGTGTCTCCCTAGAATATACATTTACTGAGAACTCTGGCTGTCTTTTATATTCCTATCACCTGGAAAATGCCTAGCACAAAGTAAAACCTTAAATGCAATTAGAAGCTAAGATGTTAGGATTCATTCAAATTTTTCTTGAATACCATTTGTTGTGCATTTTTCAAGTTTCATTTTTCTGATATAATGTATGTAGAAAATGACAATAATGGCTTTTTAAGTTAAAGATCTTGGTCTCTTCCAGATCATTATTAACATTAAATTTTCTTGAACAATACCAGAGATGTGGAAGATCTAAGACAGTGATGGCGAACCTATGACACGCGAACTCATTTTTTTGGTTGATTTTTCTTTGTTAAATGGCATTTAAATATATAAAATAAATATCAAAAATATAAGTCTTTGTTTTACTATGGTTGCAAATATCAAGAAATTTCTATATGTGACACGGCACCAGAGTTAAGTTAGGGTTTTTCAAAATGCTGACACGCCAAGCTCAAAAGGTTCGCCATCACTGATCTAAGAGATGGAGCTCATTCAGACTGTACCCTGCAAGCAGGATTTAAAATATAAAGGCATTATATCTGCTTTTTATCACATCATTTGCATCTCAGAAGAGTAGAATTTTTAAGAAAAATTTTAGTTATACCTGAATTCTGTTTTTATTGAAGTTGATGAACTTTAGAATTTCAAGATTCACCTGTTTTTAAATATAAAGTGCAATACATAGCAAAGCTAAATCTCGATGACTAGGTTATTTGTCAGTTTGTGTTTCTGCTCCCTTCTATAAATCTGAAAATTTGAGAATTTTTGTCCATACTCACTTCTTTTAAATGTCTTAATAACCAGTGATTGCTTTGAATTTTAAGATACATGTGTGTGTGTTTTTTCCTTTAGCCATATCAGTTTGAACAGTGCATTGTGCATTCTCTGCAATCACTTAAAGGAGTTCTAGACTGCAAGCCTGGAGAAACCAGTGTAAGTTTTCTGTTCTGGTCAACCTCTGTTGTAGACTTTCCCAATGAGCTGTTAGCAATCAATTGTAAAGTTTTGAGTCATTTCAGCACAAGAGCATTTCCCTCTGACTGCTTGGCTTGTTTTATTTCATTTAAATATAGAGGCGGTTGTTTTCTTGATTCCAAGAGAGGCTAATGGAAGTTAAAAATGTGAATGTAGGTGTTGTAGATAGACTACGTGCATTGTTAACACTTTGTATACGGAGAAAACAAGTGACTTAGGTGATGTTAAGCTGCTCCATGTCAGTGTCTTCTCAGGGCAAAATCACTGTAATTAGAAACACTACCTAGTCCAGCTCTTCATTCATGGCCCTTTTCAGAATAAGGTTATACACACTTTAAGCAGTTTTCGATGTGTTAACTCTTTATATTGAACTTCATAAACAGAAGTTTTGTTTGAGCTAAGTCCAAAATAAAATTTTTCACCAAAATTCTTCCTTATAGGTCTTTCAACAACCTAAAACACAGGAGGAGGTTTGCCAACTAAGCATCAATATCATGCAGGTAATAACTACAAACACTGGTACCCTGAGCTTGAAATAATGCAAATTATTTTTCAACCTTCTCTTATTTAGAATATATATAACATCTATACTAATAAAAGGTACTAGGTGTACCCATTAATAATGCAGATTTTGTAATCAAAGAAAACATGATAATTTCAAGAGAAACATCAAAAGTGCTTTATTCAAAGTAATGTCCATCGCTGCCTACACATTTCCCCCATCTTTCAGATAATTTGTGGATACTGTCCCAATAGAACTTTTCTTGTTTTGAGGCAAACCATTCAGAGACCCAGTTTTCCACTTCTTCGTACGTTTTGAAGTGCTGCTCAGAAAGTGTGTGTGCCATCGATCGGAACAAGTGGTAATCTGAAGGAGCAAGGTCTGGTGAATACAGTGGGTGGGTTAATACTTCCCAGACAAGATCTTTTAACTTGTCTAACTGGTTTTGAAGTGTGTGATGGTGCATCATCATGAAGCAAAATTACTTTGCCATGTCTTCTGGCTGTTTTATGATTAAAGCGTGGTTCAAATTGATTATTTGTTGTTGGTAGTGATCAGTATTAATGGTTTCACCTGGTTTTAGAAGCTCATAATACTTCCTGATCCCACCAAACTCAGAGCATTGTCTTCTTTCCAAAGCAATTTGGCCTTGCAGTCGATGTTGATGGTTGACCTGGATCAACCCATGATTTTGTGTGTTTGGGATTCTCAAAATAAATCCACTTTTTATCGCCAGTCACAATTAGATGCAAAAAAGACTTTCTTTCGTGCCATTGAAGCAAGATTTTACTGATGACTTTTCCATTTTCCATTTGTCTTTCGTTCAGTTGATGTGGCACCCATTTTCCTTCCTTTAAAATATTTCCCATTGCTTGTAAACGATTGGAAATTGTTTGCTGAGCAAGGTTTAATCTTTCTGGAAGCTGTTTTTGAGTTTAACATGCATCTTCATCCAATAATGATTGTAATTGTTGGTCTTTAAACTTTTTCGGTTGACCTGCACATTCTTTGCCTTTCACATTGAAATCATCACTTTTAAAGCATTTA
>NW_005361391.1:2805621-2835566 GCF_000412655.1 Myotis brandtii
CCTGATGCCCCTAACCACTCTGCCTGCCTGCCTGATGCCCCTAACTGCTCACCTGCCTGCCTGATTGCCCCTAACTGCTCGCCTGCCTGCCTGCCTGATCACCCCTAACCCCTTTTCCCTCCTGCCTGATCATCCCTCACTGCTCGCCTGCCTGCCTTATTGCCCCTAACCGCCTCTGCCTCAGCCCCCACTGCCGCAGCTTCGTTCAGAAGGATGTCCGGAATGACATCTGGAAGGTCGTTCGGCTCTTCGGTCTAATTAGCATATTACGCTCTTATTATCTATACTAATAAAGAGCTAATATGCTAATGGTCAATATGCCATAGTGGGTAACGACCAGGTCTTTAACATATTAGCTGGGGCGTTGCTCCGGAGACAGGGCAGAAGCGGGGAGGCACCTGGAGGAGGCAGGACCTTCCCTTGCTGGGGAGGGCAGGGGTGAGAGCCCATAGTACCCCCCTCACCAGTCCTTCGCCACCCACCGCTCACATTCTAAGTGCCGCACGGCCCACCTGCCAGGGGAAGGAGCACAGCGCAGCAGGCGGGAGGCTTCCATGCTCTCCTCCAGCACCATGACGGGGCGGAGCCGCCACGTTGCTCTGGGGACTGGGCGGAAGCGGGGAGGCACACAGAGAAGGCGGGACCAGCCCGAGGTGACTAGAGGGACTGAGGGTGGGGCTTGAAGTGGCCAGAGAAGGCCAGAGGGTCTGGAGGCTGGGCCAGGCGCACTGGAGCTCTGTGTGGACAGGTTCGGGTGTAAAGGCAGGGCCACACCGTGATTTTCGAATCATATGCTGGGCTCCTAGTTATAGATAAAATTATTTTTAACTAGAGGCCCAGTGCACAAATACTGTGCACGGGTAGGGACCCTAGCAGCTGCCATCTGCTGGCCAGGGCCTCCATTCCCCAGCTGCCTGCCACCAGCTGGGGCCTTGCTTCCCCCGGCTGCCTGCTGCCACTGCTGGCCTGGGCCTCCCTTCCCCTGGCTACCTGCCACCACCACTGTCCAGGGCAGGGCCAAATAGGGGGAGGGGCCGCGGGCGGTTGGCCGGCTGGCCCCACCCCATGGTCAAACTCCCAGTTGAGAGAACAATTTGCACATTAGGCTTTTATTATATAGGATATTCAAATAGATTAGAATCTAAGAGCTCATGTCACTGAAACTTCTTATTTTTTAACTTAGACTTTTATATATTGTCTGGAACAATTGAGCACCAAGCCTGATGCAGATGTAGATACTACACAGTAAGTAAAACTAAAATTAATCTCATTCATGCATTTAGGAGGATTGAAAATACAGACTGATGTTATATATTTGGTCTTTTATCACATACTAAGATTTCCAATAAGAGAGATAAATTATTATAAGAAATTATAGTTTTCTATATTTGACCTATGTTTTTTTCCATAGTTTCTTTATCTTCTGAACTTATCATTACTAGAGAAGTGTTGAGTAAACTGAACACATGATCAGCTCAGTAATTATCCAAACGAAGTTTTATAAATAATAAAGTAGAAAGTTAAAGTATATAACTTATTCATTAACTTTTATAATTCTGGTGGAGAGGATTTCACTAATATTCTTGTTAAAGACTAATTATTTTAGTGAGGTTAATTCTGGGTCAGGCTTAAGTTATTTGGACTGCAGAAGACAGATCTTGATTCTTGATATTTACAAATCCATGCAATAATGCTTTTATTTTTTTTAATATTTTTCAGATTGTTCTATAGGATTTTTTTTAAATCTAGTTTTTCTGAATGACATTGCCATGTGTAACTTTTGTGCACCTAAGATTTATGCTCTGACACACATAATACTGAAATAAGTGCCTGTTAAATTCATAATAGAAAAATTAAGAATTTTTTTCCTGTTTTTCTGTTTCCTGGTATTGGGTTTTGCCTTTCAGTATAGAAACTGTCACCTCTCTGAGACATAATAAATATTTAATTCTTCTAGTTTTCCTTTAATTTTATATATCTGTTCACTTGTGAGCTGTTAACTAATTCCCTAACTCAACTCAGTTATAAATGGTTGAATATGAAGGTGAGCTTGAAAAAGCCTTGTGGAGATTCTGATAGTCATGGTCATTTCAATTATGTAAGTCTATACCTAGAAATTAAATTATGAGTTATTTTCTCCCTTGGTGATTTTTTTTTAAATTTAATTAAGTCAGGATTAGGAAACTCAAAATTATATGGCCCTTGGTAATAGATAGATTATAGCAGGGGTCCTCAAACTACGGCCCGCGGGCCACATGCAAATACAAATATTGCATTTGCTCCCGTTTTGTTTTTTTACTTCAAAATAAGATATGTGCAGTGTGCATAGGAATTTGTTCATAGTTTTTTTTTAAACTATAGTCCGGCCCTCCAACGGTCTGAGGGACAGTGAACTGGCCCCCTGTTTAAAAAGTTTGAGGACCCCTCCTCTAAAAGGACAGTGATGTCAGTGACGCACAAGCCTACAACTGTGAGGTAAATTCAAGAAGAGAAGTCAGTACCGGCCGGTGTGGCTCAGTGGTTGAGCATTGACCTATGAACGAGGAGGTGAGGGTTCGATTCCTGGTCAGGGCACAGGTTGAGGGCCCAGGTTGAGGGCTGGATCCCCAGTATAGAGGGCGTGCAGGAGGCAGCTGATCAGATTCTCTTTCGTCATTGATGTTTCTCTCCCTCTCCCTTCCTCTCTGAAATCAATAAAATATATTTAAAAAAGAAGAGAAGCTGGGCCCTTGCACACATCCGGACCCTGCCCCTCCCTCGCAGGGGCGGGATTTGCTCCTACCCCTCAGAGAGCTGCCATTCCTGGTTAGACCACAGCAACCGTCCATTCCCGAGCTTTGCACGAGTGAGAATATAAAGGGGGGTCATTGAGGATCATGTCTGGGTGTTTTTTGGACACAGTTGGGAAAAATGAGAAGAATGAACAGACTAGATGGCTGGGGTTGGGAAGGAGTCTGAGCGAGCTGTGAGGGGCCTCCTGTCCTGAATTTCTTCCTCTGCCTCAAAGCAGGGGTCATGCATTCATTCAACAAACAGTTATCGAGCTTCCAGTATTTGCCATGAACAAAATGACAGAGATCCCTGCCTTCAGGAGCTCACTTGTGGGTGGGGAGGCCCCTCCACCTTCCTTTCCCCTTGCGAGCAAGAGACAGCTAGTCAGGCCTGAGGAAGGAAGAGAACAGCAAATGCCTTGTGAGTGTTAGCTATGGGGCAGGCACCGCTCTCAGCTCAGCATGGCCTCATTTCATTCCCACAGCACTACCTTGAGGAGGTGTTGTTATTATGAGACTAGAGGCCTGGTGCACAAAATTCGTGCGGGGTGGGGTCCCTCAGCCCAGCCTGCAACCTCTCGTAATCTGGGACCCCTCAGAGAATGTCCAACTGCCGCATAGGAATTTGTTCATAGTTTTTTTTTAAACTATAGTCCAGCCCTCCAACGGTCTGAGGGACAGTGAACTGGCCCCCTGTTTAAAAAGTTTGAGGACCCCTGGTTTATAGTGTCTAATTTGAGCTATTGATTGTTAAATATTAGAAACTTACAGAAAGTTATTTGATTTTTTTTCACCAAAGGATCAATTTTTTAAATTAAAGTACAGTTGATATACAATATTAGTTTCAGGTGTTAGAACATAGTGATTCAGCACTTATATGCCTTATGAAGTGATCACCACAATAATTCTAGTAACCATCTGTTACATACAAAGTTATATTATTCACTATATTCCCTTAGCTGTACATTACATTCCTGTGACTTATTTATTGTATAACTAGAAGTGTGTACTTCTTGATCCCCTTCACCTTTTTTAATCTTTCCCTCGTCACCCTCCCCTCTCACATCAATCAGTTTGTTCTCTGTATCTATGAGTCTGTTTGTTTTATTTGTTCATTTGATTTGCTTTTTTACATCCCACATATAAAGAAAATCATATGGTATTTGTCTTTCTCTGTCTGACTTATTTCACTTAGTATAGTACCTCCTACATCTATACATGTTGCAAATGGCAAGATTTCACTGTTTTAAATGGCCGAATAATATTCCTATGTCTTTGTGTGTGTGTGTGTGTGTGTGTGTGTGTGTGTGTGTGTGTGTGAGAGAGAGAGAGAGAGAGAGAGAGAGAGACATAGCATCTTTATCCATTCATGCATCTATAAATATCGATAGGTTGCTTCTATTTCTTGGCTATTGTAAATAATGCTGCAATGAACATAGGGTAGGCTACGTATATATTCTGAAATAGTGATTTTGAAGTATTTACTTATTTTATTAATACTCACGAGTGGAAGTTTGGGTAGTATGGTTGTTTTATTTTTAATTTTTTAAATATATTTTATTGATTTTTTTACAGAGAGGAAGGGAGAGGGATAGAGAGTTAGAGACATTGATGAGAGAGAAACATCGATCAGCTGCCTCCTGCACACCTCCTACTGGGGATGTGCCCACAACCAAGGTACATGCCCTTGACCGGAATTTAACATGGGACCTTTCAGTCCACAGGCCCGCACTCTATCCACTTTTCAAAACTGGTTAGGGCTATTTTAATTTTTTAAGGAACTGCCATACTGTTTTCTATAGTGGCTGCATCAATTTATAATCCCACCAATAGTACATGAGGGTTCCCATTTCTTCACAATGCAAATATTGGTGTGCTTGATGTTGTCCCAGAGATACATTAAACTTTTTTCTTTTTGCTCTTCTGATTAGTTGATGTTTTACTACTCTGTCTTCCAAATCTATGATTTTTTCTTTTGTAGCAGCTAACCTGCTGTTGATTCCCTATGGTATATATTTTTCATTTTAGTTATTATATTCTTAGTTCCGGTTGTGTGTTTTTCCCCTGGTCTCTTTGTCGAACTTCTCACTCAGTTCATTCATTCTTCAACCAGATTCATTGAGCATTTCTATAACCATTATTTTGAACTATTTATTTGCTAGACTGCTTAATCACCATTTCATTTAGGTTTTTTAACTGGGATTTTGTCCTTTTTTTGTTTAGAACACATTTCTCCATCTCCTCATTTTGCCTGTCTCCCTGTGTTTATTTCTGTGTATTAGTTGTAGTTTTGTTGTATCCATGGGAGGAGGTGAGCTCAGGATCTACCTACTCTGCCATCTCAATTCCCACTATGCAGAGAACCGACCAAAAGATTTTAAAGCCAAATTAACATAAGGTTCACTTTTTTTTTTTTTTTTAGGTATAGTTGACATATAACATTATATCAGCATTTTTAATTTTAGGGCTTTGATTGTAACTGTTCTCTTTCTTGCTTTTATATTCAGTCTTTCCGTTGATGTTTCTTCTCCTGATTTATTTGGAAGTATTCATGAAGACTTCAGTTTGACTTCTGTAAGTAAGATGATAAGTAATTAAGATGATAAATAGAGGGTGAAACATGTCATTTAAAAACTATGTAGCTGGACCAGAGTGGCTCAGTTGGTGAGCATCGTCCTGTGCACTGAAGGGTTGATGGTTCATTTCCTGGTCAGGGCACATACTTGGGTTGCGGATTTGATCCGTGGTTGGAGCATGTACAGAAGGCATCCAATAGATGTTCCCTCCCCTCCCCTCGACAACTCCCCTCCCCTCCCCAAGCATGTCCTTGGGTGAGGATTTAAAAAACAACAACAAAACAACTATTTAATGGCTATTTCATAAATCTATCTAAATTACCTACTACATTAGTGCTGTAGCATTGTGTTTTATTTTGTGAAAATGTTAAAAAATATAGAATTTTATATATATTCTACACTTAAAATCTTTTTAGCTCAAGTTGCAACTTAACTAGTTCCTTCTACTCTCCACATTTTGCATGTTCTTGTGTGAACTACGTGTCCTAGTAGGTCCCTGGTGCTTGAAAGTTGGAGAGGAGACAAAGGACAGATGCCTGTTCCCTGCACGTTTTCTTTTTAACCAGAGAGACTCTGCTTTTCTCTATTTTATTTCTGTCAGTTCCATAATAGCATTTTATTTGAACACAAAATTCCATGGCAAAACCAAAATACGTGTGTGTGTGTGTGTGTGTGTGTGTGTGTGTGTGTGTGTAATATATATATATATTACATCTCCTAATTGGTTAGATTAGAGGGGAGTGGGAAAACACTAAGGGTAAAACTTTAGATCACTCAAATAGTTTTTCCATTTGAGGGGAAGAACTATTTTTCTTCAACTAAAGAGAGCTAATTACTATGGGTATGATGAACTCCTAGATAAGGCTAATATTCTGAAGGAAGATGATGGATAAGGCAGTTAAGAATTGAATTTATTACTGGGAGTCCAGATGAGAATTTCAAGGAGTGCAGCATGTTTAGAGTGGCTGGTAAGACATATTTACTTTATTTCATGTGCTTTATGTACAAGGACCACATAAGAGTAACACCAAGTCTGGGGCAATAGGGAATATGGCCTCCCAGCCTCACCTGTGCACCTTTCCAGAGCTGTTCATTGCTCTCTTTCTGATTTTTACTTGTCATTTAAACACAAGTGTGGGAGGAGCTTACATGCCATAATCCTCTTTACCTTGTTCTGTACTCCATTTCCCACCTATAGATTATGAGGACTATTAACAGTGTTTCATTTGCTTGAAGGTACCTTAATAATTCCTTGGTCTTTTAATTATATTTGTTGATGACCAAAAAAGGCATTGACTAGACTACACTCCGCCAGAAATAGAGAGGAACATATTAAGTATATGAACATATTAAATAAACATTTTTAAAATTTAGAAAGTTTTTAAAAATTTGAGGGGCCCAAATGAAATTATTGGGAGATATAATTTGTGCTTGGCAAGTGAGTTTAAAGAGGGGAGGGTGGGGGTAAGGAGGGGAGAGATCAAAGGACTTGTATGCATGCATATAAGCCTAACCAATGGACACAGACAACAGGGGGGTGAGAGCATGGGGGGGGGGGCAATGGAGAGATAAGGACACATATGTAATACCTTAATCAATAAAGAAAAAAACAAACAAAAAAAACACACAAAATAATATGGAAAAAAAGTTTATTCTGTGGTTTGTATACGTCAAAGGACAGAGGCCTATTTCCATGTTTATCATATTGACTTTAACATAAGTTATTCTGATTACATATGAAATAGGAAACAAATATGGGTGAGCACTTTTCCTGGAAAGTGGTTTTTGCCTTCGTTTTTAGTCAAGAGATCTTAAACTAAGGCCCTAAATTAGTCACATTTGTCCAGATAATGCTCTTATAACTGAGGGAGCACCGGGAAAGTGCTCTCTGTGAGCCTCAATAGCAGTGACAAATACCATTCTTGGAATTTTATTTACAAAAATAGTTCTTCTGAACAGTAAAAGATGGTTTATTTATCAGCATTGGGGTCTGTAATTTTGATTAGAAATGACTTTAAACAGCTACAACTCTGGTGAGTATATAATATAGGGCTCTAGTCCTCTCTATTACTGACACTGCAGGAGTCTTCTACCCTGTGTGCCTTCACTCCCCAAAAGAGGGAGACTGTCGTACATAAAAAATTCTGTGAAGTTCCACATTTTTAAAAGAGCCCTCATGGATTGTATTATAATTTTCTTATAAACTATTTTCTAAGAGTTTCCACAGTTTTTGTAATAGCTTAAAAATATCCATTTTTAGCTTTTTGTGCACAAAGTATTAAGTAGAATAACTAATAACATGAATCCCTTTTATTTGAACTACAGCTGATTCTACTTTAGTTAACTGTTTTTCATCAGCCTATTTCTCTCTATAGCTGTTAAATTTCAAAAGGAACATTATTTGAATCTGTATTATATAATAATGAGCATTGAAAATTATAGAATTGTATTAATGTTTCTCTCTGTGTTAATATTGGGAAAGATGGAGTCAAGGAAACCGAAATGTTGAATATTGATATTAAACACCAAGAGATTATAATTAAGTTTAATGGTAACTGTTAGACTTTAAATTTGTTAATATAAATGTAATTTTATAAAAATTTGTTTTACTTTTAGGAACAACAACTTTTGATAGTCCTAAGTAATTGCTGCTACCTACAATGTCACACCTTCCTAAATATAGCAGAACATTTTGAAAAGCACAACTTTCAAGGAATAGAAAAAATAACACAGGTAAGTGAATTATGTTAAATGGACAAGTTGGTTTTTTTATCAATTTAGTTTCCAAACTACTTTCTCAGCACCCTCTTCTTTTGCTTTCCTGTCCTTTTCCCTCTTCTTGCCCTCCCCTCCCATATTCCTTCCCTATTTTCATCCCACCCTGCTTTTTGAATGACTCTTGTCCTTCTCATAACTCACCTTGAATAATTAATTTAATACTCTCTTCTTTCCTCTAGAGCAAAGTTTTCTCAAGGTTAGAGCTGATTTACTCCCCACCTAAGTTATTCAAAAGTAAGAGGGAAAAATAATGACACAAAGGCATAAAACCCAAATCTTTAAGAATCATCTCAAATTTTGGCTCCTTTTAGATTAAAGCTTTTACTCATAGCCAACAGCAGACTCCCTGAGCCTGCAGAAAAAAAAATCTCTTCCTGCTTATTCACACTTTTTTCTCTCTCCCTCTCCATGTGTCTAAAATGATCCTTTTGCTTTACTACTTAAGCAGTCACACAGGTGCTTGAGCATGGACACAAATGCACACACACACACACACACACACATACACACACACGAGACTGGCTTACAAGAGCTGTAGGATGCTTAATATCTTAACTGAAAAACACATAGTCTCCATTCTCTACTCAATGGATATAGCAAGGCTGCACAAAAATGAGTTCTGTATCAATGGAGTAGGTTTTTTAAAAGTTATATTTTGTTGTTTATATGTTTTCAAGTAACCAGAAAAGGGAAAAAAAATGAAGTAACCTTGTTACTAAAGGTTAGTTGGTTCCTGGGCAAAAGTTTATCAGATTTCTAAGTAAAACTAAGCTAGAACCACTTTTTAATGTCAGTACAGTTTTCTCGGTGCAAAGAATAAGAAAGATAATGATCTTGTTAATCTTATAATCAAAATGTACTCTCGATGGATCACATACTTTTTGCAAAATGATGGTTCCAGTTCATGAGCTCAATTGGGATTTTTTTTTTCAAAGAATGAGAATATCAAAGTGGGTGGCTCTGTCTTGTTTTCCTGTCTTTTTGTAAAAATTAATCATTCTGATGAGAAATGTTGTGACTTAGGCTGTAGGGTCAAAAGTCGAGTTTATTTCCTTAAGTTTTTGTGTTGAGTACTGTAAGGTGTTCTCTTGCAGAGAACACTTTGTTTTTATGCAGTAACAATAATGACATCAGTTTATTTATTGGAGAATTTTTAATCATTTAAAAATACATGAAATGATTAGGAATTTCAGTAAGTTTGGTTTCCTTTAGTTTTTTAAAAAGTTATAAATCGGAACTATCTATTGTTTCAGTTTATATATTTAGGAAGTAAAATGAAAGTGACATATAAATAGACTTTGTCCAGATCATTTTGAGACCAAGGTAATATGAAGGGTTTGTGAGTGCAGCTTAGAATAAATGGTAGGCTATTTTTCACATTCAGAATTTGAAAATTTTAATTGACCAGTGATATTTTGAAATTATTAAGTTGTATAAATAGTAAAGTAGATTTAGATTATAACATTTGTGTTAATTTTGTTTGTTAATGAGTAAATTCATTAATTACATGATACCAACCAAGTAAAATATATTTTTGCATTAAGGGAAAAAAGGTTGCCAACTGCTATTGTTTTTCACAGTCTGTTTTCAAAAGACAGCTAATCTAGGGGTAAGATTCCTGAGAAATCAAGGGGGCACATAGATCGCATGAATAACTTAGTATCTATCCTTTTGCCCTGTTTCTGCTCTTAGAGATAATGGTTCATTGAGGGCTTCTCACTTAGTGTCACCAGACACTAGACATTCTCTCAGATCTCCTTCCAGGGATGAACTGGTGGTTTGCCAAGGGTTCGTCTGAGCATATTTTCTCCTGCTTCCCTATTGGTTCTTCTAACAATAGAAGGATGAAAAGTAATAGTTGTTAATTCCCTAAATCTTGTTCCCCGTCTTCAAAAGTAGAAGAATTTTAATATTGAGATGGTACAGAAATAACTGTGCTTTTTAGGAGTTTATTAAATAGTGACCAATGATTGTTTAAAGCTGGAATGATTTCATATATACAATTTGCAAATAACCCTGTGAAGTAATTAAGGTATTATTAACTCAGGTTTTTTTTCATATAGAAGATGCTAGGAGAAGATAATGATTTGACCTATTTAATAAGTAGCAGAGTAAAGCAGGACTTAACATTAAGTTTTCTCATTCTAAATCCAGAGTGCTTTCTGGCCCAGAACCATATATCTTAAAATAAAGAACAAAATTGTTCCCTAGAAATACACCAAAGGAATAGGAAGATGTGGTAACTGTAATTATATAATTCCAAGGAATCTTTTTTACATATATAAAATGCTATTTTAACCTGTGTTAGTCTTTAAAAAGCAAATGTCAATTAACAGTATGATAATTGCAGATTTTCAGTTTACTCAGAACTGTAGTCATTAAACAAGTCTGTCATTAAATTCTTTTTTAAATTTTATTTTATTGATTCTTTTACAGAGAGGAAGGGAGAGGGATAGAGAGTTAGAAACATTGATAAGAGAGAAACATCACTCAGCTGCCTCCTGCACACCTCCTACTGGGGATGTGCCCACAACCAAGGTACATGCCCTTGACCGGAATCGAAACTGGGACCTTTCAGTCTGCAGGCTGACGCTCTATCCACTGAGCCAAACCAGTTAGGGCTGTCATTAAATTCTTGATTGAGGTTTTACTACTACATGGGGGTTGAGAGAGGGCAGTTTTGGGGGGTTTTTTTTAGTATATCCAGGGAAGATTCTATACCGACAGCAATCAATTTTAAAGATTTTGTGTCACTTGAACCATATGTGCTATATTTTACATATTTAAGTATGTTTAGCTTAATTGTATATAATCCTTAAATTTTGCATCAAACCTTTTGAATTCACAGAAGTGAATGATTATGGCTTGTGACCTCACTTTATTTATTTCCCCCATCTCTTAATAATATAAATTAGCTAAATTTTGTTTAGAAGCTATTTTAATAAAATAAATTAGTTGCAAATTAATCCTTTTGGGAGTTTAAGATCTTATGGACAGGAATTATAAATTGGGAGATGAATGCCATGAGGAGCACTGAAATGTGGGAAGGAGAACAATATAATCAGATCTGTATTTCTGAAAGCTCCATCCTGGAAACACCACAGATAGAATTTAGAGATTAAGCTAAGAATTTGGGAGGGAGGCTCCTACAATAGCACAGTAGTGGAAAAGGATTGAGTTTAAGCGGAAGAGCAACATAGATAGGTTGATGTTTGAACTGTTTTAATCTTTCTCTCATGGCATTCATCACCCCTACTCCAATCCCCTTTCATCTAGCCACTCATCTTTCCTTGATCATTTCATGCAATATGTCTGCTCATTAATTTACTGAACATTAGCTTACCAGGCTCTATTTTAAGAACACTTACATATAGTTTGTTTTACTATCTATCAGGAATGCCTTTTCCTCAGTCTTGACATGACAAAATCTTGATCCTTCAAAGCCCCACTCAGATACAAAGTCTCATCCTGTAAAGAGCCTCTTATGACCTCTTCTTATCTGTTTTTCCAAGGTACAAAATGAATCAAATCGTCTTCTTCTGATGATGTTTTATTCACACCCCTGGAATAGCATTTTAACATATAACATTATGATTAGTTTAATATTGGTATACTTTCTATTAAATTTATCTGTATTGTTGAAAGTATTACAGATGTCCCCCTTTTCTTCCCCATTAACCCTCTCCACCCGACACCCACCCCTCCCAGGTCTTTACCACACTATTGTCTGTGTCCATGGGCTGTGCATATCTACACTAATAAAAGAGAAAGATGCAAATTGATCATATCCTCACAACGCCCACCAGCCAATCAGGAGTGAGTATGCAAATTAACTCAAAGCTGGTGGGTTAATTTGCATACACAGGCACTGCGTGGCCAGGGGCAGCGGGGCGGGGGATGCTTGTGTCGTCGCCATGGCTATGATGCAGGCATTCTGCACCGCCCCAGCCACTCTGGGCCTCTGGGCAGTGTGGGAAGTCGGAAAGGCGGCTCCGGGCTGGAGCAATGGCAGTGTCGGCAGCCAGGGGAAGGAAGGCCCATTCTTTTTTTTTTTTTTTATATTGTATTGATTTTTTACAGAGAGGAAGGGAGAGGAATAGAGAGTTAGAAACATAGATGAGAGAGAAACATCGATCAGCTGCCTCCTGCATACCCCCTACTGGGGATGTGTCTACAACGAAGGTACATGCCCTTGACTGGAATTGAACCTGGGACCCTTCAGTCTGCAGACCGACACTCTATCCACTGAGCCAAACCGATTAGGGCAGGAAGGCCCACTCTTGCATGAATCTTTGTACATCGGGCCTCTAGTTTATAATAATAAAAGGGTAATATCCTAATTAGACCGAATGTCCTTCTGGACGAAGCCAGGGCCAGACCGAAGCCCAGGTCCCGGGTGCCTGGCGGCGGCGGCTGAAAGGAAGCAACCCGGGTCCTGGGTGCAGGAGGGAAGCCGGTGCCAGCAGATGAGGGAAGGAAGGCCTACTCTTGCACGAATTTTTGTGCATCGGGCCTCTAGTATGCATATAAGTTCCCCCGATAATCTCTCCCCAACAATCCCTGCCTTCCCTCTGAAATTCGTCAGTCTGTTCCATGTTTTTTTGTCTCTGGATCTATTTTATTCATTAGATTCCACATATGACTGAGATCATGTGATCTTATCTTTCTCTGACTGGCTTATTTCATTTAGCATAATACTCTTCAGGTCCATCTATGCTGTTGCAAAGGGTAAGAGTTCCTTCTTTTTTTTACTGCCACATAGTATTCCATTGTGTAAATGTAACACAGCTCTTTTATCCACTCCTCTGCTGATGGGCACTTGGGCTGTTTCCAAATCTTAGCTATTGTAAATAAATGCTATTATAAACATAGGAGTGCATATATTCTTTCTGATTGCTGTCTTGGGTTTCTTAGGATATATTCCTTTTTTAGATTATAAAATTCAAGAATTTTTATTAAATATTTTATCTTTACAAAAGAATGGATCTTATGTAGATATAAGAATAATAAAATGAACATGTGCACCCACCACCAAGCTGAAGAAATGAAGCGTCATTTCAGACCCCTTCATGCCTGCTCATTTGTTTGCATCACCCTCCTTTCCCTATGGACTCTGTTGCACTTTGCAGTTTTTAAACTGTACTTTGTTCCATATTACCTGTTTTTTTTACTTTTAAAGAGCATAAATGGGATCATCTGGTATGTATTTTTCTATACTTTCTTTTTCTACTCAATATTGTTTTTGCTATTCATGTTGCTGTATGTAGATTATACTAATTTATAAAGCGAGCTAGAGTGTGTCTTCTTCTTTCTTCTTTATAGTCAACTGTATGTGTATTGGATTTCATCCATTTTGCCTACATTTTCAAATTAGGCCTAATACTAGTATTTTTTATAGTAGTTTCATATTATTTCAATCTCACTGCATTTGAAGTTCTGATCCGAATTTATACTTGCTTACTTGCTTAATATTTTCAGTCTTTTCTTGATCACTCTTGCCAGAATCTTTTCAAGAACCAACTCTTAGTGTTACTGTTCTCTCTTTATATATATATATATATATTTTTTTCTGTTGTAGTAATTTCGGTGCTTAGCTTAATTGTGTGTGTTTTTTAATAACTCATTGATTCCATACCTTTCTGACTTTTTAATACTAACATTTAAGACTATGAATTTCCCTTTATCTCTCTAGCTAAGTTCTACATGTTAACATATGGTATTTTAATTTTTCAGTTTTGTATTTTCTAATTTTAATTTCATGAGTTGTTTTTTTACACACAACATATGTGATTTTAAATTTTCAAATTGGGAGAGGAATCTTTTCCATATTGGGAGTTAGTTTTCTTTATTACAGATTTCTAACTTAATGGTTCTGAGGTCAGAAAATAGGTTTGTAATAACTTTGTTGAAACTTGCTTTGCAGGATACATGGTGAGCTTTCTTAAATATTCTACCTTCTTGAAAAGATTATGTCCTTCAGTTTTGAATGCCACATTCCATATATGTCCATGAAGTCAATTTTGTGAATTGTGTTGTTGAATCTTCTGTATCCATTCCTTTCCTTTGTTTACAGTATTTTGGTCTTTAATCTGTTGATGACTAGAAAGCATGTATGAAAATTTTTCTTTGGCTACTTTTTAGATATTTTCTTTGTCTCCAGCATTCTGAAGTCACCATAATGTATCTCTTGATATGAGTATTACTTTTTTGCCGTTTTTCCCTTGACTCTGATTTATACCTTTAATCAATTCTGATAAATTCTCAGCCATTACCTCTTAATATTTTCTCTATTAACTCTTTTCTCCTTCAAGATCTCCTATTGGATATTTATTAGATCTCTCACTTTATTCTCCATCTCTCATATTTTTATTTTATGTATTTCCCCTCATCTTTAATTCTATGAAATGATTAGGAATCATTTTTAAAGTTCTCTCTTCTTGTTCATTTCTCCTCAATTATGTCTAAGCTTGCTGAAACTTACTGTCTTTTGATATTTCAGTTTTTCATTTTCAGAAACTCTTTTTCATTTTTGTTGCTAAGTGATAGAAAATTATTGACTTACTCTGGAAGGTTATAATTTCAAACATCAGTGTAGCACAGTGATTTTTAACTAGTGTGCCACAGAATTTTTCAAATATGCAGTACCAGAGTAGTCAGAGGCTCTGACCTCTTTTCCCTTAGATCAGCGGTTCTCAACCTGTGGGTCGCGACCCCTTTGGCGGTCAAACGACCCTTTCACAGGGGTCGCCTAAATACATCCTGCATATCAGATATTTACATTACGATTCATAACAGTAGCAAAACTACAGTTATGAAATAGCAACGAAAATAACTTTATGGTTGGGGGTCACCACAACATGAGGAACTGTATTAAAGGGTCGCGGCATTAGGAAGGTTGAGAACCACTGCCTTAGATTGTCAAATAAAAAAATTACAAGAGTCAACACAATAGCCGTTCAGTGTGACTGAATCAAAATTATATCTATTTTTTTGTTAGTTTGGCAAAAAATATATTTTTTTTTGGTTGTGCCTCAGGATTTTAGCAGTTAGTTTATGTGTTCCATGAGGTGGAAAAGATTGAAAATCGCTGGTATGGGAGATAGTGGTATGGCAGTAAAGTTCTTTCCAGTGTCCTTCAGATTGTTCTGTGTAAGTGGCCAAGTAAAATACAGTGTATAGTAAAAAAAAGACTATCCCTTTATCCCTTCCTTAAAAGGAGAAGATTGGAGCAACCAGTAAAGTCTAATTAATGGGATATAAGGTAGTTAGCTTGATTATAAAAAATTCACAGAAAAAAGTTTTGGGAATGATGATAAAGATTAATAGTAAGTCACCAGGTTAGAATCTCAGTAGAAGGTAAAGGAAGTGAGAAATGATGGTGTTCACTAACAAGTCATAGAAACATCGCCTGTTATTTTGTTTCGGAGTAAGAATATATTCTGTTTTATCCAGGTTTTTTTTTTGTTGTTGTTTTAATAGTGCCACCTCTATTCAGGATTAAGAGTTTATTTTTTAAATTAATTATTTACTTGGTATTTAGTTTGTCCAAATTTGATAAGTTATGGTTCAATAACATAAAGGAATGTCAGTTTGCATCTGCCTCACCATCCACTTGCAATGAATTAAAAATAGATTAATTTGATTAAACCTAGTAATTCAAATTCACTTAGATGGAAGTTCTGATTAGAGTTTGATGAGTTAGTTTATTTCTATAGAGATGGCTCAGTTAAATGTACTCATCTTTGAAAACAGTTTTGTTATCTATTTTTCCTTTCTCAGAAACATACTTTATTTTAAAAAGCATTTTTACAAAAATTTTTTTTGAAATAGTAAATTAAAAAATGTAAGTTTGGAATATTGAAATAAATCAAAATAATGATTTTACTGTGTTAACTATTTTGAGTTGAAGACAACTGTGTAGAAATGGAGGAAGTATGACATCTACTTGGCAGATGTTTGCTTTCCAGGACCTGTCCACTGTGAGCAGCTGCTCAATACAGGTCGGGCATGTGGTAGAAGAGTACCTTGACAGATGTTCTGCTAAAGAAGTTATTGGAGTTAGTTATTACAAGTATTACTTGTTCCCACATCTAAAATATGGCCTTCTAATATAGCCTGTATTTCTTTAAGTTATTGCCAACTGTTTGAAGTACTTTAGAAGGTGCTGCCCAGTTTTAATATGTAGGAATTTAGTGAGTACAGCTGTTTCTGAGTACATAATTATTGAATTAGCACCCCTCCTTTTTTTCTTTAGATAATTGCCCTGTTTTGGTTACAGTCATCTGGCCTACATGGATAGCGTGCTCTCAGGCATCACCTTCCCTGTGAAGCCTTTACAGTCCTCTTAGTAGTGCCCCTTAAACACTCTCTGTATGTATCTCTGATAGCCATATTTTTAACATGTAGTTTTATGAATGTTTGTCTTTCTTTTCTGTTAGACAGTGATTTCCTTGACAGGATTTTTTCATTTTGCTTTCATCCGTCACTGTCTGGAGATGCTTTAATAATGGATGGTCCTTACCCTTGCATTTCAAGTTGGGTCAAGCACACTTAGTTAACATCTGTGTTCATAGCTGGTTTGAACAAGGTATTAGTGAAAACAAGGCACTTGAAATAATAATAATAATAATAATAATAATAATAATAATAATTGCTGCTAGCATTTATTATGTACTTTAAATGTGCTACACAAGTTTTATAAATTATCTTTTTGTATTCTCACAACAAAATTGTTGACCTTATTCCTGCCTTGTCACAAATTATGCTGTCACTCCACTCTCTGTTTTATTTGTCTGGTATCTGTCTACTCATCCATTTCTTTTCAAACATTTTTTACAAATATTGAAGTATAATTTATATAGAGTAAAACAGGCAAATCTCCAGTGTATAGATTGGTGACTTTTTACACATATATACATCTGAGTATCCACCGCCCAGATCAAGAGATAAAAATTTCCCTCATGCCCCATTCCAGTCAATAGGACTATCTCACCACTATTCTGATTTCTGTGGGCATAGATTTTTTTTGGCCAGTTCTTCAACTGAATATAAAATGCAACTATACAGTTTGTATGTCGCCTTTTGTGTCTGGCTGCTTTTGTTCCAACTTAATACTTTCTGAGATTCACTGAAGTTGTGTGTCTCTCAGTAATTTATTTTATTGCTGAGTTTGTATAACCAAATTTTGTTTATCATTCTCATAATACTGGACATTGGATTGTTGGAATTGTAGGTTTAATGAATGTAGGTGGTGTGAACATTGCTATAAAATCTTTTTGTGAACATTTGTACTCTCTTATCGTGGATACAGGAATTCCCCATTCAACTGCAGTTTCACTTTCCATAGTTTTAGGCCTATGAACAAGCATGGAATGAAAATATTAAATGGAGAATTCCAGATAAACAATTCATGTTTTATTTATTTACTTATGTATTTATTAGTTATTTTTTATTATTTTTTTTTGTTTGTTAATCCTCACCCTAGGATATTTTTTCCATTGAGTTTTAGAGAGAGTTGAAGGGAGGGAGAGGGAGAGAAAGAGGGAAGGAAGGAGAGAGAGAAACATTAATGAGAGAGAGACACATGGATTGGTTGCCTCTCCCATGTGCCCCTACCTGGGCTGGGGATTATTGAACTTGCAACCCAGGTACATGCCCTTGACTGGGAATTGAACCAAAACCCTTTGGAGAGTGCGCCAATGCTTTAACCACTTAGAAACATCAGCCAGGGCAACAATTCATGTTTTAAATTGCGTACTGTTTTGAGCAGCATAATGAAATCTCTTTCTGTCCTGTTCCATCCCTTCCTGGGATGTGAATAATCCCTTTGTCCAGAGTAACCACACTGTCCATGTAGTACAATTAGATATTTTGTGAGAGAGAGAGACCAGATCACACTCACATAACTTTTATTACAGTACTGTATATTGTTATAATTGTTCTATTTTATTATTAGCTATTGTTGTTCATCTCTTACTGTTCCCAGTTTACAAGTTAAACTTTATCATATGTATATATTTATAGAAAAAAATATTGTGAATAGGGTTTGATATCCAGGGTTTCTGGCATCCATGGGGAGTCCTGAAATGTATCCCTGCAGATAAGGGAGGTTCTTTATATACCTAGAAGTGGGATTGCTAGTCAGGGAATAAGTTGATTAGAAACAGAATTGTTTTCCAAGAATTATTTTCTTATTTTACACTCAGCCAGCAATGTATGAGTCTTCCAGGTGCTCCACATCTTCACCGACAATGTTACCTTTCTTATGTTAGTCAGTCTCATTGCTTTCATTGACTGTCCCTGATAAAAGTAATGATTTTAAGCATCTTATATATGCAGATATCCATTTTTAGATATCTTCTTTTGCTTACTCATTTTTTAATTGGGTTGTTCACCTTTCTATGAGTGATTTTTAGAATTCTGTGTATAAATTCTTTGTCAGGTGTCTATTTTTTCTCCCAGCCTGTAGCTTGCTATTCTGTTCTTATAATGGTATCTTTTGAGTAGAAATTTTTAATTTTGATGAGACCCAGTTTGTCAGTTTGTTAAATGTTTAATGCCTTTCATATCCTGTCAAAATCCTTGTCGGCCTCAATGTCTTGAATATTTTTTTCCCAGGGGCTTTGTGGTTTTAGTTGTTATATTCTGGTCTATGATTTATCTTTTACTAAGTATTGCATTTTGTTCATTATCATTGTGTTAATTATGCATATATTATTATAGGTTTATAGTATGTCTTGAAAAGATGGTTCAACTTCTTTTCTGATATTTTTTTCTTACTGTGTTGCATGGACTAGTACCTCCATTATAATCTTGTATATAAGTGGGAGAAGGGGCATTTATCGAGTCCTTTTTTTTTCACCTGTTAAAATAATTCCACTTCTCTATAATGTATCCTTTTTATTTATTTATAGATTCAATTTTCCAGCATTTTGTTAGGATGTTTATGTCTTTGTTCATGGGGCCTATTGGTCTGTAATTTTCTTTGCTTACAGTATTCTTGACAGTGTTTTATATCAGAGTTTTGCTGGCCTCATCAAACAAAATAGGAAACATTCTCAGGCTCTGGTCTATAGTAAAGTTTGCATGTAATAATTTCTTCCTTAAATGCTTGGTAGAATTCACCAGTGAAACATCTGGTCCTGAAGTTCTCCTCATATGAGAGCATCCTATATAATAAAAGGGTAATATGCAAATTGACCCTAAGGGTGGAACGACCTGGAATGACCACTATGATGCGCACTGACCACCAGAGGGCAGACATTCAATGCTGGAGCTGCCCCCTGGTGGTCAGTGCACTCCCACAGGGGGACCTCTGCTCAGCCACAAGCCGAGCTGATGGCTGCTAGCGCAGCGGTGGTGGCAGGAACCTCTCCCGCCTCCTTGGCAGCTCTAAAGATGTCTAGCTGACAGTTTAGGTCTGCTCCCTGCAGGAAACAGACCTAAGCCATCAGTCAGACATCCCCCAAGGGCTCCCGGACTGCCAGAGGGATGTCTGACTGCCAGCTTAGGCCCCGTCCTCTAGGGAGTGGGCCTAAGCTGGCAGGTGAACATCCCCTGAGTGGTCCCAGACTGCGAGAGGGACTCCCCGGAGTGCACGAATTTTCATGCACCGGGCCTCTAGTTTGAAATAATGGACTCTATTAGAGTATATAGGACTACTTGTGCCATTTTTAGAAGATTGTGTTTTTCAGGAGTTTGTCAATTTCCCCTGTGTTGACAGATTACATAAAACTATAATATCCCTTTCAAAAGCCTATATTGGGCATTGTTGGTTTTCTCATATTAATCTTTTTAAAAATTTAATTGATTTCTGGTCTTATCTTTAATTATTACTTATACTTTTTTGAGTTCAATTTTCTCTTTCTAGCTATTGAAGGTAAAAGATAAAAATATTAATTTTGATTTTTTTCTTTTAAATCTTTCTGAGGGATATGTTTTTGGTGATAAAACCCATTGCTTTACCTCTGTCGCACAGATTTTGATATGTTGTATTTTCATTGTCATTGTAGCTTCTTATTAATATTTCCTTTTTGGATGCCTCTCCTCTTTCAAGAATTAGCACTTGTATCATTCCCAGAATATCTCCAATCATCATTTAAGTTTATGTTTCTAAATATTAGAGAAAAAGAGGGATGAAGGAGGCTGGAAGGGAGCTCAAGGTTCATTCCCTACTACATTTTCCTCAGTTGTTCATCCTTCTCAGTCTGATATATTTGCTTTTGGGTGAGAGCCCTTTCTTAGGTTACATGGGTGATATATTCTTTGAATCTTCACATATTCAAAAATAAGTTTCTTGGACTCTGTTAGTGAATGATATCTTAGCTAAATATAGGACTCTTGGGTTGCATTTCTTTTATTCCTGTAGATACTATTCCAGTGATTTCAGGTTCCAATGTTGCATCTGAGAAAAGCCGATAACAGACTGATTTTTTTCTCTTGTAGGTAAATTATTTGTTTTAATCTGGAAGCCTAAAAGAGTTTCTCTTTTTATTATTTTAGAAAATTGGTACTTTTAATAGTATTTGCCTAGCTGTGTCTTTACAGTCTAGCCTGGAAATCAGCAAGCCTATTCAGATAATTATTACCTCTTCTCTAACTGCTCATAGTTCTCTACTTAATTCTTTTTTCTTTTTCTTTTTTGTATATTAGAGCTCTTGGATCTATCTTCTAAGTCTCTTCCTTCATAATATCCACCTCTTTACATTTTTACTCTCTGCTTTGAAGTACTTAATTGCACTTAATTTCAATCTTAGTAGTGACCAGCAATTTCATCAATTAATCTAGTCAGTTGTTAGCTGATGAAATCATGTATTTTATCTTCATGAAGTCTTTTTTTATATTATACTTTAACCTCCTTAAGGGTTTTCAGTATTTTTCTAAGTTCAAGTGGTTGCTTTTCTCTCCTACAGCTGAATTCCCTGCTTGGCAGATATTCTCATTTATAGCTGCAAGACTCACTAGCTGTGTGCTTGTTTTTCAACATTAACTTCTTGAAGTTCAGGTGTTTTGTTGGAGAGAAGCTTGTGTTTCGTGGGTCAATGGTGTGGAAGCAGCTAGACCGCCAGTCCACTGAAGAGGAACCTAGGCCCAGACTCTTCACTTTCCACCCTTAGTGCTCCATGCACCTACTGTAACTGCTTGGCCTCTTGGGTACCAGTGAGACTTGGCACAGACTGGTCAGACGGATGCTCACTAACCTCCTCGCCCTGCTCCACTCCCACCGCCATCAGGAACTCCCAGTACACGTGGGCTGGACATTCTGTAAAAGACCTGTAGTCCACACATGGGGATTCATTCTTATTTTATTGAATAGTCATGCTAAGCGTGGTCTTTATTACTGAACATTAATAAAATAAAGATGTGATTTTTGTAGGAAAATTGATAAGTACTTTTAAAATATGCTGAAGTATTTTTAAATTTACATTATTTCCTTTTTTTCCACCCTCAAATGACAACTTATAATTACTCTTTATTATGTGTTTTTAGGTTAGCATGGCCTCATTGAAAGAATTAGACCAAAGACTGTTTGAAAATTACATTGAGTTGAAAGCAGATCCCATTGTTGGCTCCTTAGAACCTGGAATTTATGCAGGCTATTTTGATTGGAAAGACTGCCTGCCTCCAACAGGTAAATGGTTTCAAGTTATCCTAGTTCTCTAAAAATAGTCTAATCTATCTAGAGTAATAAATATGGATATGCTTTTTATCAATTAAAATATGCTTAAAATGCTTTTTTTAAAATTCACATTTCTTATATTTACTAAAGGATTATAGTATGATTGTAACTTTTTATTAACTCCAGTGGTTCTCAACCTTCTGGCCCTTTAAATACAGTTCTTCATGTTGTGACCCAACCATAAAATTATTTTTGTTGCTACTTCATAACTGTAATGTTGCTACTGTTATGAATCGTAATGTAAATATCTGATATGCAGGATGGTCTTAGGCGACCCCTGTGAAAGGGTTGTTGGACCGCCAAAGGGGTCGCGACCCACAGGTTGAGAACCGTTGGCTTAAACCCATTTCTTGATAGTTTGGAATTTATTACACTTTTTAGTTAATAACACTTAATGACTTATTTATTTTTAAATTCCAGAGAATAATTAATTAAACCTTATATTATTTGATCATTTTTAGTAATGCATACTTGCTTCTTACAATACTGCTTTATTACATAGATATAATAGACTTTAATAGTTATGCAATGACTTTGTGACCATCATCAAAAAATTTAGTTAAGAAATCTGGGCACTTCTACATAAGACCTAATTATTGGTACTAAAAGGTGAAGGATAGAAGGAAAATGTGTAGGAGTGAGATTAGCAAAGAAAATTGAACTGCAAGAGAATAACTGACACAGTTTCAATATTGTCTTTGTTATATCAAATGAAAGTCACATCCCTTTACCATATATACTTTAAAAATAACTATTGTTTCCCTTGCCAGTGTGGCTTAGTTGTTTGGAGCATTGTCCCATGCACCATAAGGTGGTGGGTTCAGTGCCTGGTTGGGGTACATACAGGAGGCAATCCATCAATGTTTCCCTCTCTCTCTCTTTCTTTCTCCCTTTCTCTAACTAGGATGTGGTGGTGCTGGGGTTCAGAGTTCAAATCCAGCAGGCCCTACCTAAAAGCGCTATGTTGTTAGGGTAGACAAAGAGCCCATTAACCTCCATTAAAAACCTACTAAGAAAAAGACAGATAACCTGGTAGAAGAAAAACTACAAATCATGAAATTCACAAAAGAACTAAAATGGCCAACTACTCCAAGAACGCAAATTAAAATTGCATTACATTGTCATTTTTAAAAACTCTCCAGTTGGCAAATGTTAAAAAACTTGATAATAGCTGCTTTTTGTCAAAAGCAACAAGAACTAAACTATCCCATCATCTTTCTAGGAGTGTAAATGGGCACAACTGTACACAAATACATACACATATGTGTGTATGTGTATGTGCATGCATGTATATGCTTATATAATTTACTTAAAAACTCTAAGAACTTATCTTAAGAAAAATATCAGACAAGTAAGCAAAGAAATATGTACAGTGATGTTTATTGAAGCATTGTTTTATATAAACAAAATCTAAAATACTACCTAAATGCTCATTAGTTAATGTGTTAAACAAATTATTATGTATCTTTTAAATACTATGCAGCCTTTACAGTGGATGAGATGGACACACACTCCTTTATAATTCCTGAGATTGATACACACACACACACACACACACACACACAGATATTATTTACATATTTATAGACAAATGCATTTATTATCCTCTCATTTTTAAAAAAGAATATATAATTTACAATGTATACAATTCCATAGAGTCATCATACTCATGAAAAAAAAGGTGCATTTAACACTAACTTATTTTCTTCATAGACACGCACTTGATTTGACAGTTCAAAAATGACACCAGATAATCTAAATTTCAGTAAGTCATTTGACTGTTTTTCCTGATATGCTTTTGGAATTAGCATTGCTGGAATAATTACAGCCAGAGTATCTTAATGTTAGTCATAGGGAAGTCTCTAGTTATTGCAAGATTTTTTTTTAACAATGTTTAACATTTTATTAGTTATTTGAAAATGGAGGAGTAAAAACTGTCGCCAAATTTATGAAGATAAATCTAGTAAGGTTAGCTTATCTAGCCCCATTTTACACTTACATTATACTTACAGAGTTTCTATGATGCTTTTGTATAAGCCTGTGATGGAATATTCTAAAATTAGTGACAAGATTTAGCGTTCTTTATTAATTAGTACTACCACTGAATCAAAAATAGAAACTTCAGAGGAATTCTGGTCTCCAGAAAGGGTGGAAGAACCTGTATCAGGCAGGCTAACCCTTCCATAGTTAAAAATTTAAGCACTAGAGAGTCCTAGAAAGTAAACAGAAACTGGAAGGAATGCTTCAACCTTTGAAGGAGGTGAACCTGGACTGGCCCAGATCTATCTGTATATAGCTATCACCTTACGGCTCCCTCTAGTCTGCAGGAGCTGGTGATTACTACTCCAGCAGAAAGTCACAGACTTGTGTTGTAAGGAATGCTGGCCAAAGAAAGTAACAGTAGGGGAAACTTACATCTAAAGGAAGAAATGAAATCACCTGAAATGTGAATATATGGGTAAATATAAAAGGTAAACTTCGTTATTTTTGATTTCTAGTTTCTTTTAAAAGAATCATTTGTTTGATGTGAGAAAAATCCCTAAAATTTACTAAATTAAATTCACACGAAAAACCTTTCTTTGTAGAGAACTCCAAGTCCAGATAGTTTTATTAGTGAATTCTATGAAACATTTAAGGAAAATTAGTACCAGTTTTACACAAACTTTATCAGAAAACCTTTTTTTTTTTAGGACACCCCAAGTTCAGATAGCTTTACTCATAAATTTTATGAAGCATTTAAGGAATATATACCAATTTTACACAAACTATCAGAAAATATAGGAGAAAGAAACACATTCAGTCTCATTTTATAAAGTCTGCATAGCCCCAAACCAAAAATCTGACAAGGGCATTACAAGGAGAGAAAATTACAGCCTAGTGAATCAAATAAAGCAATATTATCTGTACTGTACTCCACATACATTATGACCAAGTAAGGTTTATCTCAGGCATGCACAGTTAGTGAAACATTTGAAAATCACTATATTAACAACCTTATAGTCATCTTAGTAGGTTCAGAGACATCACCTAACAAAATTCAACATTCATTCATGAGAAAATAATACAAAAAAAGTGTTTTCACTCTAAGACATTATTTATGTAGACAGTCCTAAAGAATCTACCAAACTACTCTCAGAATCAATATACAAAAACCAATTATATATATAATACAACAGCAAAAATTAGAAAATAAGCTCATAAGAATTTCATTTGCGATAAAACATACGCAATTAGGAATAAAGAGACATTTAAGACTTATTTACTGGAAATTACTGCTGAATGAAATTAAATGGGGATATGCCATGTTTTTTTATTCAAAGTCTTGATATTGTTAAGAATATTGAGACTTCCAAGAATATCACTTCTCCCAAATTGATCCATAGATTCAGTACATTCCCAATTAAAACCTCAACAAGATTTTTTATAGAAATTGCAAGATGATTGTAAAATCTGTTTAGAAAAGTTTAAGGAATTTATATATCTAAAACAATCTTAAAGAATAGGAAAGTTGTCATACTCACATTAATTGACTTCAAGACTTTAAAGCTACTGGAATAATTGATAATATGGTATTAGCATAAGGATAAACAAATAGATCCATGAAACAGAATAGAAAATATTAAATAGACCCATACAAGCATAGTTGATTTTTGACAAAGACACCAAGACATTCCCATGGGGAAAGGAAGTCTTTTCAACAGATATACTGGAATAAGTATCTATACTAATAGAAGGGTAATATGCTATTTAGACCAGATGTCTTCCGGACATCCTTCCGGACAAAGCCACAGCGGCTGCGAGGGCTGAGGGCCTGCGGCCCAGGAGAGGGAGAAAAGCCGCCTGCCCCGCGGCCCCGGGCACCAGCACCTGCGGCTGCGGCCTGGGAGAGGGAGAAAAGCTGCCTGCCCCGCGGTCTCGGGTGCCCGCGGCTGCGGCCCAGGTAAAGCCACCCACTCATGGTCCCGGGAGCCTGCGGCCTACCCAGGCAAAGCCACCCGCCCATGGTCCCCTGTAGCTGCAGCTGGCCCAGATGCCTGCTGCCGGCCAGAGGGAGAGAAGCTCGGTTCCCGGGTGCCTGCGGCTGGCCAGAGGAAGGAATCCTGGGTCCCGGGGGCGGGGCTGAGGCAGAGGCGATTAGGGGCGATCAGGCCAGCACTTAGGGGTGATCAGGCAGGCAGAGGTGGTTAGTGGCGATCAGGCAGGCAGGCGAGGGGTTAGGAGCCAGCCGTCCTGGATTGGGCCTAAACCAGCAGTCGGACATCCCCTGAGGGGTCCAGATTGGAGAGGGTGCAGGCCGGGCTGAGGAACACCCCCCATCCCCATGCACAAATTTTGTGCACCGGGCCTCTATTATAAATATATGAACAATCATTTCACAAAAGAAGATACATAAATGGCCAATAAATGAATGGCATACAACATTGTCATTGGGGAACGCAAGTATAAACATATTGAGGTACTACTTCAAACCTAGTACAATAGCTAAAATTAAAGAGACTGACAATACTGTTACATGTTGGCAAGGATATGGAGCAACTGGAACTCATACATTGCTCATATCAATGTGGATAGATCTCAAAAACATCATGTTTAAGTGAAGAAGCCAAATGCAAAAGGACATCATGTAGGAAGAGTTGATTCCATTTAAGTGAACTTCAGGCCTAGGCTCACTTATCTGCGCTGACAGAAACCAGAACGGTTACTGCCTGTGGGGATGCATGAAATTCATGCAAGGGGCTCGGTCCACACAGCCCCTTGCAGCCCCGGCTTCGTCCAGAAGGTCGTCTGCATAGTCATCCGGAAAGTCGTCTGATGGTTGTTCTGCTGTTTGGTCTAATTAGCATATTAGCTCTTTATTATATAGGGTATCCATTTATTTTTAAAAGATGTAGCTGCTTGGCTGATTAAAGTCCACTGAGTTATGGGTGAAAAACAACTTTTGTACTGTTTGACTAATCATCTATTTTTTTCTATTAAATTATCTTTCTTTTTTTTGCATTTACCTAAGGAAAATATATTTCCACTGCCATGTGAAGAGTATTTTGATTGGTTATTGTATGTGGGTTGTTGTTTTTTTTCCCCAGCACTTTTCTCCTAATACTATTTTGTGATTTTTAACTAGATTGTTGTATTTCAGTAAGCTATTGAATTTATTTCTGCATGAAGAACTCCGGAGTGGTGGGTTGCTTGCCATTTATATTGTTAAATTGGCACCTCCTATTTAAACATTCATCTCATCAGTTGTTAAACTTTACTCATAGGGAAAATCTTTTTCTGAAATTTTTGGGGGAGTTGACTTAAGTTCATTATCAGTTCTGATACGGGGTCTATGAAAAGATATTGCTATATTGCTTTGTGGATCATCCTCATTGATTAGTAGTCATGTTTGGTATTAGAGAAGGATGAAAAAAAGGAACTCTCACCCCACCAATATCTCAACCTAAACAGAAGGAAAGACAGGAAAACACTATTTGAATTTTTGGGAATGGGGAATCAAGGAATAACAGCTCTCTTCTCTCCCACGTTTCAAACCAATTGAAGAATAAGACAGTAGAGTTGGCAGATGAAGAAGCTGGTATGGAGAATATAGTTTAGATGTAAGAACCAGATGGACTTCCTAGCCTCCAGCCTCCACCTTGAAACAATCCACCAAAGGGAAAGGCTGAGACTGCAGAGCAAATATAACTTCCTGGGTTACTCCCTCACATGGCTCCTGGTTGAAAAGGGAGGAAGAAAGAGACAAAACTCCCATGCTTAGGAGTTTAATAGACTCACTCAATCCAACCAAAAGATGGATTAATGTCCATGCTCCACACACTGGGAGGTTCCACATCTGTAGGAGAGGAGTAGGAAGTGAGATAAGGAGCCAAGAGTGTTGGGGAGGAGGGAAGAGAAAGGGAGAACCCCACTCAGAGAAACCAGAAGAGGGGGAAGATACCGTTCTTTTATTAAAAACCAAACATACAAGATATAGCTAGCTCTAGGTATGCAAGCAAAGATATGAACTGATTTCAGCAAATAAAATAGTTGTGCATTTCATTAATATAAAAGAAGCAAGAATTATTTCAGAATCTACATATTAATACCTATTACAAATGAAATATCTCTGCCAACAGTTTAAGGATTAGTTATAAAGACATTTTGTACAATAATAAATTGACCCTGAAGTGTTTTTCACTCTCTAGCCAACTTCCGGTTGGCTAGATGGAATCCAACTGCCGGTACCTCCCTCACTTCTGGTTCCTTCTCAGTTTGCCTGTGACTTTTAACTGGATGTATACCCACGGTTCCTTCCTTGGCCTGTCCAGCGCTGATTGCACCTGCTTCCCAGTCCCATCCCTGCTACTCTCTTAGAGGCTGCATGCCATCAGCTCTCTTCTCTTTCTCCAGGCCTTTGACAGTGTTTCTCTGTGTCCATAGCTTCTAAATGGTGTCTGGCTTTTGGCAATAGATTTATTCAACCCGTTGATTGATTAATGAGAAACACTTTGACATAAGTTTCTCCTGCCAGAGATGATTAGGAAAAATAAACATCAACTAAAATACCAATTTACAGTTTGTTTTTTTAAAGTAAAATATCTTTCAACAGAATATCAGATTGCATTATCTTTTTTTAATCCATTAATGTCAAAGGAGAGAACTTTGGTCCATTAAATATAAGATAGCACTTACCAAAAATAACATGTGAATTACCCATCCCATATAATAAAGGGCTAATATGCAAATCGACCAAATGGCAGAACGACCAGTCGCTATGACGCGAAGTGCCTACCAGGGGGTAGACACTCAACACAGGAGCTGCCCCTTGGTGGTCATTGTGCTCCCACAGGGGGAGTGCTGCTCAGCCAAAAGCTGGGCTCTCCAGTGGGCTCATGGCTAGCGAGCGCAGTGGCGGTGGCGGGAGTCTCTCCCGCCTCTGCAGCAGCACTAAAGACCCCTCAGGGGATGTCCTCCGAGGGGTCCCGGACTGTGAGAGGATATAGGCCGGGCTGAGGAACCGCCCCCAGTGCACGAATGTTGTGCACCAGGCCTCTAGTTTATAAATAATTAGAATATTATAGAATAAATATAACGCCAATATCTCATAAATGTAATTTCATTTTCCAAAATTATTCTGAAGATTGAGTCTGGCAGAATTTTGTGAATATCATATTCCTGGTGCTATTTCTTGGACATTTAAACCTCTGTTCTCTGAATTTGGAACATGAATGGTAACACTCAGTGAAGTGGCTATTTCTCTATCTCCCATCTTCCACAGGCTTTCTTCATTCTAGTCATGGAGTAGCGTGACTTCTGTTTTTGATCAAAACAGATGCCAAAAGAGTGAACTTCATCTCCAAAGAGAGAAGTCTCAGTCAATAATCTTTTCTTGCACTGAATTCTGAAAAAAATAGTTTTTATTAGTTTCTTGGACTATTTATTAATTTTATTTAAAATTTTTTTTGAAGCCCTAGCCAGTTTGGCATGGTGGTTAGAGCATCAACCCACAGACTGAAGGGTTGTGGGTTCAATTCCGGTCAAGGACACAAATCTCAGTTACAGGCTCAATCCCCAGTCCTGGTCAGAGCGAGTGTGGGAGGCAACCAGTCGATGTGTCTCTCTCACGTAGATGTTTCTTTCTCTCTGTCTCTCCCCCTCACTTACACTCTCTCTTAAAAAAAAAAAAAAAAATAGAAAATTTGATTAAATAAATAAAATAAAAAGTATTGTGAAGTAGATTTTAATGAACTTGTATTTGATATATAAGAGAAAAGTAATTTTACAATTTCTAAAATAGCATAGTCATCTTTTTTAAAATCACAGTTTTATTATTTAATCTCACTTTTCCCCCCCCAGACATTTTCTCCTTTTTTATAAGCAGTTTAATTTATTAGAATTAATGCTGTAAAACCATTGTACAGTGCTTTGGACATTTGGTTATAATTTCTTTGTCTGCCAAGCATTTTTCAGTAAAGTTAATTTTTGGCTCTAATGGTTTTCAATGTGAAATTTATTAACTTTGAGATGACCTGTGGTCTACATATTTTCTTCAGTGCATGGCTTATCTGTTAAAGTACTTATTTTATTATGTATTAAACTGATAGCTGTAAATTATACTATTCGGCATTGGTAAACTAACATATTGTTGTGCAAATAAAGAGT
>NW_005361391.1:2836621-2845711 GCF_000412655.1 Myotis brandtii
ACCCTCTCTCTTAAAAAAAAAAAAAAAAATAGAAAATTTGATTAAATAAATAAAATAAAAAGTATTGTGAAGTAGATTTTAATGAACTTGTATTTGATATATAAGAGAAAAGTAATTTTACAATTTCTAAAATAGCATAGTCATCTTTTTTAAAATCACAGTTTTATTATTTAATCTCACTTTTCCCCCCCCAGACATTTTCTCCTTTTTTATAAGCAGTTTAATTTATTAGAATTAATGCTGTAAAACCATTGTACAGTGCTTTGGACATTTGGTTATAATTTCTTTGTCTGCCAAGCATTTTTCAGTAAAGTTAATTTTTGGCTCTAATGGTTTTCAATGTGAAATTTATTAACTTTGAGATGACCTGTGGTCTACATATTTTCTTCAGTGCATGGCTTATCTGTTAAAGTACTTATTTTATTATGTATTAAACTGATAGCTGTAAATTATACTATTCGGCATTGGTAAACTAACATATTGTTGTGCAAATAAAGAGTTGAAGTCAGTTATACACTTTTTTATTTTGGACATTTTCTGACATATCAAAATAGAACAGTAAACAAATCCTGATTGACCTATTGGCCAGCTTCAACGGTTATGAGCTCATAACCAATCTTGTTTTATCTGTGCCCCATCTCCTCCCCACTACCTCTGGGATACATTGTTTTGAAATAAATCCCAGACATTAGATCATTTCATCCATACACAGATCAGATAAGGGCTTATTTTTTAAAAACATAACCACAATACCTTTATCAGATCTGGAAAAAATTCCTTAATTTCATCAAATATCCCATCAATGTTCAAAATTCTCATAAAAGCTTTTTATATAGCTTATTCAAATTAGGATTTAACCAAGGTCTACATGTTACTTTTGGTTGATATGTCTCTTATTATTTTTATTATTATTTTTCTCTCTAGGAACCCCTCCTCAGCTTATTTGTTGACTAAACAGGTTGTTTGTTCTGTAGATATTCTCACTTTCTGGACTTTTCAGATTGCTTCTTCATGGTGTCATTTAAACATGTTCCTCTGTCTCTTATGTTTCCTATAAATGTGTGATTAATAAAGAAGCTTTATCAGTTTTAGGGTTTGATTTTGTTTTAATTTTGTTTACTACCACCAGAGATACATAGTATTTGGCTGCCTCTCATTTTTGATGTTAAGATTGAAATTGGATATAAATGGTATCAGCTTGATTCACCCTTTAAAGTTTATCATAACCTTTCATCCAATGGTCATAGTACTATATGGAATTGTTGCCATGATCTATTCCTTTTTAGGGATTGCAAACTAATGATTGTTAGCTGGAACATTAAGTAAAAAAAAAAAAAATTAAAAAATTGTCAACTATTTGGTTACTACAGGAAAGGCAGGATATATGCTTGATTCTTAGGAGTTTTCAGAATGAGTTGGTTGCCTCATTTTTTTAAAGGTGATCAACAAGATATTTATTTTGTATTATCTTCATTAACTCATGATTTAAGCATACTTAATGAGTTTCAATTCATTATAGCAGTTGTTATTTTTTAATGATCACATTCTACCCTCTCTGGTGGGGGAATTTTGTTCTATGGAAATTTTGTCTGCTGGAGTCTCAGCCTGTAATATGACCCTCCTCTCAGGTGTGCTGAAGTGTTCTGTGTGCACTGTGTGCCTGCTTGTGCCAGGCTTGGAATCGGCCACCAGAAGGGAAGGAAATAATATGAAAAATGAAAAAACTTCCTCTCTCTTAACTTTCTATTAACTTTTTTTCACACTTTGTCTCCATCCTCCCTATGTACCCCCTGACTTTTTTGTAATCTCTCTAACTCTCATTAAATCTCATCTAAAAGTCTGTTCTATTATTGGACAAGCAGTGTTAAGAGCAATCACATTACCTGGTGGTTTCTTATATTCCAACAATGTCATCATTTCAGTTAAAGGCAACCAGCTAAGCCCATTCCTTAACATTACAGTTCCTGCCAACCTGGTAGTGGAAGGTCAGATCCTCTTTACAGTATTCTCTTATGGTTAATAAGGCATTAAAAAAAACTGTGCGTAGGTTCTGTATGTGGAACTTCTGTTTCTAAGGTTCTATGGAAAGTATTAGGGGTTTGTTTTCCTGACTTACCTGATTTTGTCTAATTATAGACCTAAGAGTCTTTTTCTAAAACTCATTTACACACTTCATAAGTGTGTGCACCTGGTAAACATCAACATGACTGAGACTTGTTTATATTCTACCATTTTGTTGTTCTTTCTGCACCCCATTTATTTTATTACTTTCTTGTGATCTTGGCTACATTTGGGGTTATTGTTCACCCTGAATTTAAAAGTGTTTGTCTTTAAGCTTTAGAGTGCATTGGAGGGCCTGAGCTCTGACTTAGGGCATGCCCTGACAGCATGCACCCACTCTTAATTCTCTGTATGTTTCATGTCCTCTCATCTGTCATAAATCAAGATCAGAAATGCCTTCTCCATTTGTGCTCCTCTTCCAATACCAATACCAGGGGAGAACCTGAGAGAAAAAAGTCCCTTTAGTAGTTACTGGGTTAATCACATCCAACATTCTTAACCATCTTCTCTTAATAAGAAGCAAAAGCCATCCCCAAAATATTTACAGTGCAGCTTAATAATTAAACATTTTGGTGACTGTTCTGAACATCACAGTGGAAAACTTTTGAGTATGTGTTTTTAAAACAACAATGTCTTGAACATTTCCTGGGAGTCCACCTAGACACATCCTTCCCTTAATAGCTGAGGAAACTGAGGCCCAAGTACAAAGTTATCTAAAGTCACAGAGGATCATTTTGTTGACAAAACTGGGACTTTTCTCCTTTGCCTCAGTTTATCACTTATCAGCAAGTTCATTAATGTGGTAAATTCTATATTGAATAAACAGTCCAACTGTGGTGTAATTTGAATCCAAAACTCAGTTTGGAGCTAGATTTTAGGTGATTAAAGTAATAAACATCAACAAAGCCAACTAAAGATATTGTTAAAATCTTTATATTTCATAGGATATTTACTTGGGATATAGATTTTCCTTCAGATCAATTTACTTCAATTTTCAAATAATATCTCATATTAAAAATCAAAATGTATGAGTGGCAACCAAAGTAAATTCATAAGTATGATGTATTTGAAAACCCATTTTTCATTTTTGAAATTACTGTCATTTCTAATTGCAAATGTGTGACAGCCTGTGATCATAGTAACAAGGAGTAAGAATTATATGTAGAATGAATGTCACTTTCAGCAAGTTTGTGTATTGAAGGAGTTTAATAATAGTTTTATAAAATCACATAAATCCACCTTCAGGGACTTTAAATGTGATGGATGTGAAAGAAATGAATATTCTTGTACTCTATGGCTGGGTTATATTAATGAAAAGAAAATTTGGTGTATGTTTTTGGACTTTTTTTTTCTTCTTTTTGGTTTTGTGTCATAGCTCTTTTTTTTTTTACTAAAGAAAATAGGTATGTCAAATCTTTTTTTTTCCTATTTACAGCAAGTTTTACTTTTGGACATGAGCACTCATAATTCAACAAGACTATACATAAAATAATGTTGACAATGAAGTGTTTTTGGTGGGGGCACATATTCCTGCTTCTCTCTCCCCGTTGGAAAACAGGCAGTGCCCACTAAAGATAAATATGCATTTTTGCAGTGAACCATCTTTACTAGTATTTCAGTGTATTACCTAAGAGTAGTAAGTGTTTATGTCCACCAGAACACATGGACAACAGTATTCATAGCTGCTATTAAATACAGTTAAAAATTGGAAACAACTCAAATGTCCATGAGCAGTAGAGTGGCTATATAAATTGTGGTACAATCTAGTAAAATTCTATATAGAATGAGAACGACCAAACTTCTATATGCAACCACACAAATGGTTCTCACAGACATAATGTTTCGAGGAAGAAGCTGGATCCAGAAGAAGGCATGCTGCCTGCTTCTGTACAAGCTCATTCTTCCATTTATACAGTCAATGGAAACAGGTCAGGACATTTCAGGTAGATTTCAGATAGGGGCGCTGACTGGGAAGGAGTACATGAGAGTCTGCTGAGGTGCTGGAAATCAGCATTTTGTCTTCATCTGGATGGTGTCTACAAATATAAAAAAAACCAAGCTATATACACATGATTTATGCACTGTACTATGTGCAAATTATACTTCATTTTGAGATGGAAAACTATCTGCAAACGTAAAATCTTGGCAATAGAGTATCATGAGTTGGCCAGTACAGGCAATTACATGCATATCTGTTCCAATTGCATATCATTGTGTAATGCTTTGTATAGTGCTAGTGTTTTCAGCTGTGAAAGCCACTAAATCCAAGTATCCAAATAAAGTTAACTTAGATTCAGACCTTCAAAATTCAATTCAGAAGCACTTTTTATATTGTTAAATGTAAAACTTAAAAAAAATAGTAGTAGATTCTATTAGTATTCATCAAAGTCCCTATTTTCCTCCCTACGGGGAGGGTTGTACTGCTCCACCTGCTGAGGTCCGACATGTCCCTGTAGAAGTAGTGCAAACGTCCCAACCAGAGCCTTGAGTGCGAGCAATGATTTTTCTTCTCTCCTGCTCTGTGTGCAGGGGAGTTTGTGTTAAGGTGGAACCTCCAAAGAAGCTGAGATCCCTGAATGATGACAGTGAACCCTCTACCCCCACTGGATATATCTCATGAGCAAGGAATACATTTACTGTTATCTCGACCTGCTGGTACTTTAAGGTTTTTAAAAAATATATATTTCATTGATTTTTAGAGAGAGATGGAAGGGAGAGAGAGAGAGAACGAGAAACATTGATGAGAGAGAAACATTGCTCAGCTGCCTCCTGCACGGCTCCCATCAGCAATCGAGCCCACAACTCAGGCATGTGCCCCAACCGGAATTGAACCAGCAACCTCTTGGTGAATGGGTCAACACACAATCACTGAGCCACATCAGCCAGGCTAGGGTTTTTTAATTGTAGCCTAACCTAGCTTATTTAAACTAATGACATAAATTTTATTTCTCTATTGCTTCTTTTCTGATTTATTTTTCTTATTTATAATGCATGGAATACATAATATACATATATGTATAACTTGTGTTTTATAAGTTTACATATATACTTATATGTATAATCTATACTAATAAGAGTAATATGCTAATTAGACCGGGAGACCTTCTGGGAGACCTTCCAGACGTCCTACTGGACAAAGCCATGGTGGCGGGGCTGAGGCAGAGGCAGTTAGGGGTGAGCAGGCTGGCAGGGGAGGCAGTTGGGGGTGAGCAGGCAGGCGGGAGGGAGCAGTTAGGGGCGACCAGGCCGGCATGGGGAGACAGTTGGGGGCGATCAGGCCAGCAGGGGTGGGCAGTTGGGAGCAAGCATGCCGGCTGCAGGGACAGTTGGGGGCAATCAGGCTGGTGGGGGCGGGGGGTGGAGTTGGGGGCAATCAGGCCAGCAGGCAGAATGACGAGGGGCAATCAGGCAGGCAGGCAGGTGAATGGTTAGGAGCCAGCGGTCCCGGATTTCAAGAAGGAAGTCCGACTTCCGGTTTAGGCCTGATCCCTATGGACCTAAACCAGCAGTCAGACATCTCTCGAGGGGTCTCAGATTGGAGAGGGTGCAGGCCAGGCTAGGGATACCACCACCACCCCCTCATGCACGAATTTCATGCACTGGGCCACTATGCTAGGGATACCACCACCACCCCCTCATGCACTAATTTCATGCACCGGGCCACTAGTCTATAATAATAAGAGCGTAATATGCTAACTAGACCAGACGACCACGCTATGACACCCACTGGCGCCAGGCCAGCCAAGGCAGGTGCGATGCGATTGGTTGGGGGCCCAGCCATCGCCCCATGATCGCCCCAAAGAAGGATGCCTGAGTCTTGAGTGCCAGAGGGAAGCCAGTGCCAGTAGCCAGGGGAAGGAAGGCCTACTCTTGCATGAATTTCATGCATCGGGCCTCTAGTGTGTTAATATAATGGCACATACCTTTATAAATTAGGAGTAATATGTCAAGTACGATAAATATATGTTTACATACAAAAATACATGTATTGAAGGGTGTAAAATTATTTTACCTATTACTTGCATAATCAAAAATGTTTGAAGATTATTAGACTGTGTCCCTTAATGGCAGGCACCATGCCTTAGTCACCTCTGGGGTCCCACCATAAGAAGTTCCTTTATGTAGTGGATTCTCAACATGTGTTTGAACAAATGAATGCAATAATGAATGAATGGTTTCCCAATTTGAGAATTATTCTGAGTCTTAACCTTTTCTCCTGATAAGGAAACATCTCATACAAGTAGTACTAATGTTTTCAGATGCCTGTAGGAATGTAGGTGACACCCATCTGTTTGTTATTTTAGAAACAGTGAATGAGAGAGTACCTGGTGACACACCATTTAGTTCGTAACAGTGTAAATGGAAAAATGGAGTTGTAATTTGGCCCATTTTTGCATTTTTTAAAAGCTTGTAGCATTGAAAATACAGTACCAAACATCAGTTTGTTTAGCTCTGATCGAAAGCTTGATAAATTTGTTAAGATATACTATTTTGGTCCATTTTTTAATAAAAAATATTTTACAGTTTAACTTGTTATTTTTATATACATTATTGCATTTTATCCTCCCAACAACCCTGTTGGGTAAGGTATTTTTTCTCCACTTGGCAGATTTTTTAAAGTTGGAGAATTAGAAAAGGCTGTGACTTGTTCCAGGTACTAGAACCAGGCATTCAGCCCAGTTCTTCTGTCTCCAAATTCTAACTTTGTCACTCTGATCAGAGAAGTGTATGGGACATCGAAAATGGATCAGATGAGACAGATAACAATACTGTATAGTTTTGCATAACCTGATGTTTTGTAAATAGATTTAAAAGTACTATATGCCTTCCTCTGTCCAAGGCGCATCTCACCGCTGGAAACAGGCAGAGCTGCCGCCTTTCCTGAACCAGGACCCCAGTGGAATTAACCGGTGGTGGCTTAGTATTCCCCAGGAAATGGTGGCTAATGCTGGATCATGTCAAAGTATGACAGAGTTACAAAGATTATTGTAATGAATGATAAGAATACTAGTAAGGATAAAACGGTTGCTTTTCTTTGTGGATAAAGAATCTGCACAAAACTGTGGCAAGGCCCTAAGCAACACATTGGGTAGAGTAATCAGTGCAAACATTGATATAAAAGATGGAAAAGCAAGGGAGTAATTGTTTATAGGAAGTCTCCAAGAGAGACAAAATAACTTAGAATTCAGATATTGGAATGAAGATTTTGTTACAAAAGAGTCAAGGAAAGAATATTCTATCAATGAAACAAATCATTGTTACTACCACTCCTACTCCTTTTCCTTGCTACCATTGAGCTTCTATGCCTTTGTGTTTGGTAATCCTTACAATAAACTTTAAAAGCTGGTATCACAAAATAAAAGTGCATGCTCAATTAATATTTGACAAAGGAGGCAAGAGCATACAATGGAGTCAAGACACTCTCTTCAATAAATGGTGTTGGGAAAATTGGATAGATACATGCAAAAACTGAAACTAGACCTACAACTTACACCATACACAAAAACTCAAAATGGATAAAGGACTTAAATGTAAGATGGAAACCATAAAAATCTTAGAAAAATCCATAAGCAGCAAAATAGCAGACATATGTCATAGCAATATCTTTACCAATACAGCTCCTAGGGCAATGGAATCTAAGGAGAAAATAAACAAATGGGACTACATCAAAATAAAAAGCTTCTGCACAGCAAAAGAAACCATCAACAAAACAACAAGAAAGCCCACTGCATGGGAGAACATATTTGCCAATGTTATCACCGATAAGGGTTTAATCTCCAACATTTATAGGGAACTCATACAACTTAACAAAAGGAAGATAAACAATCCAATCAAAAAATGGGCAAAGGACCTAAATAGACACTTTTCAAAAGAGGACATTCAGAAAGCCAAGAGACATATGAAAACATGCTCAAAGTCACTAATCATCCGAGAGATGCAAATCAAAACAACAATGAGGTACCATCTCACACCTGTCAGAATGGCTATCATCAACAAATCAACAAACGACAAGTGCTGGAGAGGATGTGGAGAAAAAGGAACACTCGTGCACTGCTGGTGGGAATGCAGACTGGTGCAGCCACTATGGAAGACAGTATGGAGTTTCCTCAAAAAACAAAACATGGAACTCCCATTTGACCCTGTGATCCCACTTCTAGGAATATATCCCAAGAAACCAAAAACACCAATCAGAAAGGATATATGCACCCCTATGTTCATAGCAGCACAATTCACCATAGCTAAGATTTGGAAACAGCCTAAGTGCCCATCAGTAGATGAATGGATTAGAAAACTGTGGTACATCTACACGATGGAATACTATGCTGCTGTAAAAAAGAAGGAACTCTTACCATTTGCAACAGCATGGATGGAACTGGAGAGCATTATGCTAAGTGAAATAAGCCAGTCAATGAAGGAAAAATACCACATGATCTCACTCATTCATGGATAATAAAGACCATTACAAACTTTTGAACAATAATAGATACAGAGGCAGAGCTGCCTCAAACTGATTGTCAAACTGCAGTGGGAAGGCCAGAGAGGGTTGGGGGGCAGATGGCAGAATGACTGGTTACTATGACATGCACTGACCACCAGGGGCAGATGCTCAATGCAGGAGCTTCCCCCAGCCTGCAGGCCCCAGGCCAGCCAAGGCAGGTGCTAGCGGGAGGCCCCCAATCACTCCGCAGGTCACAGCACAGAGGGAGGCAACCGGCGGCAGCGGTGGGGGACAGGGCCGGCCAGCGGGCAGTGCCATGCCGGGCAAGGCAGGTGCAAGGGGGGGGCCCGATCACCTTGCTGGTCACCCCACAGATCAGCCAGGCCTAGGGACCCTAACCATGCACGAATTTCGTTCACCAGGCCTCTAGTGTGGGATATAATGAACAACATATACTGATGAACAAAAATAGATCCAGAGACAAACACTGAGCAGACTGTCCAACCTCGTAGAGAAGGCAGGGGTAGGCAGGTGGATAAGAGTTCAACCAAAGGATTTGTATGCATGCATGTAAGCATAACCAATGGACA
>NW_005361391.1:2845933-2852098 GCF_000412655.1 Myotis brandtii
ATAGCACAATTTACAGTAGCTAAGATTTGGAAACAGCCTAAGTACCCATCAGCAGATGAGTGGATTAAAAAACTGTGGTACATCTACGCAATGGAATACTATGCTGCTGTAAAAAAGAAGTAACTCTTACCATCCACAACACATGGGTGGACCTGGAGAGCATTATGTTAAGCGAATAAGCCAGTCAGAGAAAGATAAATATCACATGATCCCACTCATTTGTGGAATATAATGAACAACATATATTGATGAACAAATATCGATCCAGAGACAAACTCTGAACAGACTGTCCAGCCTCAGAGAGAAGGCAGGGGTAGCAGGGTGGATAAGAGTTCAACCAAAGGACTTGTATGCATGCATATAAGCATAACCAATGGACACAGACACTAGCTGGGTGAGGGCATCTGTGAGGGCATGGGGGTAGCCGGGGAGAAGTCAATGGGGGGAAAAGGAGACATGTAATACTATATGTAATACTTTAAACAATAAAGAATTCAAAAAAAAAGTGCAGGTTATGCACATAAACAGCTTACCCAAGTTAGGGACTCAGAGTCACCATTCAAACTCATCCTAGCTGGCCATGCTGCAACTTCAGTTTTATCATTCCCAGCAGGTCTTAGTAGTCAAAATTCAGCTTATAAAAGATGCTTATTAAAAGATTTTTTTAAAGGCTTCTTATTGTGTAAATAAAACTTTAAACTTCAAGTTAGCTATTGGCTTTTCATATTTATTTACCCCTTTAATTTTATTACAACTCAGTTTTCATTTCAAAGTCTTTTCTTTAGTTTAATGGTTGGAACGTATAATAATTGGATTTTATTTCTTAAATTGTATATGGAATCATATATTGAGAATAGGGACCATACCTTATTACTTTTTTGCTGTTCTCCACGGTATTGATTTCAACAACAGGAATGCAACAGCGGCTCCATAAAATAGGTAGTACCACTGGGCATTTGCATACCATTTGCAGTGGGCCAAACAGTGGCAGAGCGCTTTTTGTGTGTTCCCTCCCTGTATTACAGATGCCACACAGCTGAGGAGGCGCCAGGGTTCTAACCCAAGCAGTCAGGCTCCAAGAGCCATGCTTTTCAGCCTGACTTCTCGTAGGTCTTTATTAGTCTTGATTTAATGCAAGTCGTTCTTATTTTGAAAAAAACTCAAAATCTCAGTCAAAATGATCAATTGAGATTTTGAAAATTGAACAGTTACTACAGACTGGTTTATGAAATATATATAAATATTATGCCTCATATTGTGAAACAAATATATGCATTTGCATATATAGAATTCATCCTATTTTCTTGTCACTTTCACTTTTGTAATTCAAGTTGCCTTCTAATGAAAAAGATTAAATTGAAACAAGTGAGTTTGATTTATCGGTTAATGTTAAATTTTTTAAATTTTTACCTTTAGGTCTGAAATTTAGTGTATCAAGTTTGAAATGAAATTGAGACTGTGCTAAATGTGTAAAGTATTCTGTAATGGTTTATGTTACAGTCTGTTTTAGACTCAGACTTTAACTTTGAAATGGGAGAGCTTGTCATTCTCTTGTCCATATTTAGTCTTGAAAGCTGTGTTTGAAATTTTTGAATGCTAAATAAATTCAATAACCCTTTCTTACACATGGAGAAAATAAACCATGAAATTATTTTACTGTTATTTTCATTGCTAGCAATATTTTCTGCTTTCATAGAAGAAAGTTTTTCTATTTGTTTAAAAGCTAGGATATCATATTAATTAAAGCCTTACACCTCTCCCCTCTGCCCCCCCCAAAAAAAAGATCCTCAGAAAGAAAATTAGAAAACTGCAGAGGCTGAAATGATTCATTCATATACTTCATTCGAAGGGTGTCCTTTCCTTGAATATTCATTTTTAAAATCCCCTATGTAGCAAAAGACTTTTATCACTATAAGAAAAACATCAATTTAGGAATGAGTGAACTTAAACCATGAAGACCTAGGACTTAAAACTCTTTATTCCAACAAAATCTATTTTTGTTGCAGAATATTTATGCCTTTCCACCTGTCTGGCAATATTGCTTACAGTTTCTGATTACCTTGTGTTTAATAAGTAGTAATTTCAATAATGTGTCTTCAGAGTGTGACTGAATAGATAATTTATTTGAAAAAATAATACTTCAAAGTTCTTTCAAGAACTGTTTCGGTTTGACCCAAAAAAAGTACATTGTGGGATATTTATAGTATTTTTCAATCTATTTATATCTGTAGACTAGGACTCATAACTGATTTAGGGCACAGGGGTTAAAAACAGGAAATGTGGTTTATAATGTAAGTGGTATCTCCAGAGTTTCCAAAGTTTGATTTTTTTTTTTTGTACTGTTGACAGAAGAGAATCATGTTTCAAAACAACATTAGGCAGTGTACCTTGAAATCAGTCTGTTTAAAGGAATGTCTTCCAGTTATGACAGGAAGTGCTTCATGGAAAAGTTTGTATTCTTGGTATAGGTTCAAATAGTATAGCAGTTGTTTTCTGTAATTACACAGTGTTCTTTCTCTCCAGCTCTTTTTCAGACAATCTTTATATAGTCAGATTAAGTATGTTTTCATTTAACTTATAAATTAATTTGACCTTTGTATTTAGCTTAATTTTTTTTAGTGTTTTAAATTGAAAGTTTTGCCATCATACCTAAAGTGGTACATGTATTATGGTTATTATTAATTATAGTGGTTAGAGAATCCAAATTAAAAAATAAAAAGGCATGAATTGGGTATAATTTTCTGTGGCCCTTTGAATGATAGGTTGGCAGAATCAATCAAAACTCAAAACCTTTGGCTCAGCAATTCCACTTCTAGGAAGATATCTTACATAAATTATTCCAGGAGAATCGAAGGATCAATGTCCATTGCAGCATTATTTTAGTAGTACACACTGGAAGGCAGCATAGCTGTCTAACAGTAGGACAATAAATTGTGAATAAATAGAATAAATAATAAGAATGAATACATTAGAATGACTAGTCGGAGAGTAAATAATATGGTACCATAATACTATAGTACATCAGGCAGCCATTGGAAAGTATGAGGTTGCTGTGTATGCACTAGCATGGAAGAATGTTGGTGATGTGTTATTAAATGAAGTAAGAAAGTTTCAAGAATCAAATATGTGGTGTGACCTCATTTTTTAGGAAAAATTATATTTATAGGAAAGATCTGGAAGAATACATAACAAACTAGGGAGAAGATGAAGAAGTTTATTGGCCTTCCACTTATTAGGAAAACTTATACTTCTATGTTGTTTTAATTATTTTCAATGAACACTTAGTTTTTAAAATAAATTAATCAAGAATAAAGTCTTGATCAATCCAAAATGTTCACTATTCTGTTAATGTCTGCCTAGCAATTTATCCAAATTCTTAATTGTAAGAATCAAATTTGCCTGTATAGCAGTTTTAACTTATAAAGTATTTTTCATACTTCAAAGAAAACCTGAAGCCCCAATAATTTTCCAGTTAAGATTTAAATCCAAGTCATTGCATAAGCACATGTACATTATCTATTACACATTACCTGTTATAGTTTATTGCTAGGCATTATTTCATGAGATTGGCACAAAAGAAACACTAAAATCTTTTCAACAAATCAGGGAACTATTTTTTTCCCCAACAGAAGCTCTCTGTGTGCCAGGGTGGGTGTTATCATTTGTGGATCAATTTTACCCCTTACCGGTTGCTTTCTTGTGCTGTTTTAGAGGTGATGTAAGGTTCTCCCATGTGCAACAAGATGGTCATATTTTCTTTAAATCCGGGTGTGTCCCCACTAGAATTTAGGTCTTGTGAGGAGAGGAGCTTGGTTTTGTGTGGGTTTGCTCTTTTTTGGTCATTGCTATGGCCCAGCACCTGGAATAGAGTCTGGTGTGTAATAGTAATAAGTACTCAATAAATATTTTTAGCAGTATGTCTATTCCAAACATCAAGTGCACTCCCTATTAGATTGAAAGAAGGAACTGACAAATATAGCAAGAAAAAAGACTCCTTTTCTACTTTGATGTATGAAAAACAAGACCTTCTTTGTTGGAGAAGATGTATAGGGTATATAGGCCCACTTACAGGAAGCCCACCCTGTGAAAAGAAGCCTACAGGTTCTTGCTCAGAGCAGAGATGAGCTCTGTTTTCTCCATGGGGAATTTCCACTTGGGCGGCTAGCTTAATTGCTAAGTGATAATCTACATTGATACTGTGTGGGCGGGGACACTTTTTGGTCAAATATCATGACACATTCTAATTTCATATTCAGAGAGTACAGGAGATAACATATTCTAAATGTTTAGAACTGTTCTCATTCCCTTGATTAAATAACATGGCAAGTTGTGGGGGGTTGCCTAAGGGGAGTCTTTTTCAAAGCAATACTTATTACTACATGCTACTAATGTCGCATTTGTCTGTAATTTCAAGGAGTAGGTCAGTTTGCCTTATTTTTCCTGTGCAGTCTGTCCACATGGACAGTGTCTTCCCCAGTAGTCCCATAAATTTGGCATTTATGGCCCTCTCCTGTTGAAGCTGAAACTAAAACCTAGATTTCCTGACACATTTATGGAGTGTGCACTGTGTTCTAGTATATCTGAGCACCTGCCTAAGTATCTAGCATGTGGTGAGCATTCAGTAAATATTTCTGGTTTAGTATTTGGAATAAACTATTTGCTTAAGTGTATAGCTAGAAAAATAAGACATATTTAGAAAACAAATGTATTTAGCCTAAGCAATATTTTATTCTTTCTTAATTCAAATTACATTTTTCAAGTGAAATCTGAAAAATTATTTCAAAAGGACTGTGTTTTCTTAAATCCTGTGAGAAGGGAGAGATGCATGCTTTAGCAGAGAATGCCTCCTTTGCACATAAACCGAGCAATTTACATTTTAGTGGATGATTCAAATGCAGAAGTCTATAGATACTACATTTTTATCTGATGTATTTGTTCACTTATGCAGTCACTTATCAATTTATTTAAGAGGGTTAAGTCCTGGGAACTTACTAGTGAGCAAGACATGTATAGTCTTGGCCTCCTTTGATTTCTTAACTCATAAATATTTTTGAGTGTTACAGGCCAGCCACTGTAGCAGGTACTGAGGATACAAAGGTGAGGTAAGTGAGGTGATCCTTGTGCTTTTGATTGACAGTCTGGCAGAGGAGAGAGATTAGTCAAGCAGTCACACACATGGAGATCCTGCTGCAACGGGAGGAAGGAGGACACGGGAGGCGAGCTAAATGCAACACCTCCAAACAGAAGGTGGAGTCAATAGGTGTGACTAGTAACACTGCCCTCCATTTGATGGCCGCCTGCTGTTGTTAGCTTCTTACCAATATTTTATTAAATAAATGGTGCCCCTTCCATAAGGAGAAAGTGAGAAGTTAGAGCCATTCAGAAACGTGCCCAAAGGTGACTGCTTAGTAAGTACATGGGTATTTGAGGTCACCATCGGCTTCTGCCTCCTGTTCACATATACCAGCTGTACTGGTTAATAATGCGGATTTTATAATCAAAGAAAACACGATAATTTCAAGAGAAACATCAAAAGTGCTTTATTCAAAGTAATGTCCATCGCTACACATTTCCCCATCTTTCACGTAATTTGTGAATACCGACCCAATAGAATTTTCTTGATTTGAGGCAAACCATTCAGAGACCCAATTTTCTACTTCTTCGTACGTTTTGAACTGCTGCTCAGAAAGTGCATGTGCCATCGATCGGAACAAGTGGTAAACTGAAGGAGCGAGATCTGATGAATACAGCGGGTGGGTTAATACTTCCCAGGCAAGATCTTTTAACGTGTCTTTAACTGGTTTTGAAGTGTGTGATGGTGCGTTATCATGAAGCAAAATTACTTTGCCGTGTCTTCTGGCACGTTCTGGGCGTTTTATGATCAAAGTGTGGTTCAAATTGGTAGTGATCAGTATTAATGGTTTCACCTGGTTTTAGAAGCTCATAATACACCACACCTTCCTGATCCCACCAAACGCAGAGCATTGTCTTCTTTGTGAAGTGATTTGGCCTTGCAGTCAATGTTGATGGTTGACCTGGATCAACCCATGATTTTGTGTGTTTGGGATTCTCAAAATAAATCCACTTTTCATCGCCAGTCACAATTAGATGCAAAAAAAGACTTTCTTTTGTGCCGTTGAAGCAACATTTTACTGATGACTTTTC
>NW_005361391.1:2852326-2857458 GCF_000412655.1 Myotis brandtii
AGCACTTTTCTTCAAAATAAAGTAATGAATTAAAACTTCCTGCAAATGCTCTTTTTTTGGCATGAAATTTGACACTTTTAAGCGTAAAAATTCTATGACGTTAACACCTTCAGAAAATTTGACATATGAAGTTTTGAAGCTTGGTGTCAATACAACAAAATAGCATACTTATCAAATTGCCTATATATCAACATATGTGAAAAAATATTGAAAAAATGCATCTATTGAAAAAATCCGCATTACTAACCAGTACACCTGGTATACAGGGTATGGAAAAATGTAGGTTTAACCTTGTTCATATGGGAAATAATGTGATATTAATAAATAATACAAGAATAAACTGTTTCACATACAACTGTAAACCTACTTTTGCCCCATACTATATAATTCTAATTCAGGCCATTGCTAAGATGTCACCATAGGAGCCAACCTTCCTAATCTTCCCTAGACTGCGGTGTTTAGCCATTCTTTTCAAAACCAATATGACAAAAGAGTTCCACTAAAATTCCACCCTCTGGATAATTCTGTGTAAACCAGCAAAGTCGCAGCATCATGGCAGACACATCCTCCAGCCAGTGCATCCCAGCAGCATCGGTCTGTGTCCCTATGTCTGGGCTGCTGCCTCTCTCAGCCCCTGCTCCTTCAGCTGCTTGGAGGCTCCCAGTGCCTTCAGAGGAACTTCACCTACATTTCAAATGTGCTGCAGCTAGGTGACAAGATGCAGTTTTGATGGGTTAGAGTCGCCAGACTTCTACACCAGGTGTTTCAGAAAGACAAATTAACATGTTTTTTCCAGAAATTATGCCTTTTACCCAACTATTTATGTCTTTGTCAAAAAAATAGCACCTAAAATATGTGTACACCACCACCTGGCTGTGCCTGGCATATAGTACATAAACAACAGATATTTGTGGAATCAAGGAATAAACATGTTACATTTTTATAACATCTTTGTTAGCAGAACAGATTTTGTAATCTACATTTTGCACAGTAGGCAATTGTCTAAATACTGAACTGGTTTTTGTCTTAGTAGTAGTACACAGGTAAGCCAGAACCTGGGTCCCAAGTCTTCTGACTTTACATTGAGTGTTTTTTCTGTTACCTCAGTACACTTAAAAGTCACCATCAGCCTTTAAGGTTAATAATATTAGATTAGAATAAAGTATCGTGAGAAGAGAAGGAACACATACCACCCAAATTAACTACAAAGTGGTCCTTTTATCAATCCTGGATCATTGTAACAATCCTGGTCCTAGCCCCAAGTGCCATGACCATGGTCCCTTTAAACTCCTTCACTTCCTTCTGCCATCTGCCTCAAGGCCTCCCGCACTCTGACAACAGAATGTATGTGCAGCCCTCCTCTGACAGCTCCCAGATCCTTCTTGGCATTCTTACTGCCTCTTTCTCACTTTCTAAATCTGACCCCTTCCATTCAAGAAAGAGACTGCTGAGTGTAGCCCAGCTAGCTGTCAGTGAAGTCACAGGGAAGAGCCAACTTTACATTTCCCCAAACCCAGATCTGTTCTCTTCCAACTCTGAGGTCTGCATTTCCATTCTTTTGGTATGGTTTCCATACTTTCTTTTCCCAGTCAGACAGGAGCAAACTGGCCACTCAGGCTCCTGACATGGAGATTGCCACCTGCTGCCAGCTGAGGTTTGGTGGTGTTCTTCAGTATCATGGAACAAGTGAGGCATCTCTGGTGCCTGCCGCTAGTACAGGCTTTTTGGGATGCAGATTTTTGAAAGCGCTGACAGTTCTACAGTTTAATTTGGAGCAACATTTTCAAACAAAACGCAACAGACAATTAAAGCCGAGGGATTAGTCTGCATTTGGTTTGTTAGAAACCCATCTTCAAGTCTCTGTGAGTACAGGGTAGAGGCTGGGGAAGGAAGGCGAGTGAGAATGGTATGACACCGGCTTTGTTTCTCATTAGGTAATGGTTATAGAATGGAATGAAGAGAGAAAGGAATTGAAATTCTTAGCTAGGAAGACCACAAAGATCTTATCTGTTTCTTGTTTATAAACCTTCACACCTCACTCCTTAGGCATGGACGCTGTCTAGTTTTTAGGTCCTTTGCCTTGACTTCACCACTTTTCCCCAAATGCTATTCTTTAACCTTTTAAGAACTTCACAAAATAGAAATGGCACATAAATATTTCACAAATTAATTTAAAATGGAATACAAAGATTTTTAAAAACCCTTTCAGATAGCTATTTAGTGCTAATTTCTACATACAAGTAGATACATATATGAACACCAGTAAATTAAGGTAAAAATAATTAGCACTTTGGGGTCCTACTCATAATGGGTACTTACATATTCTACCAGAAAGACCTAATGTCTTACTACCTCTGAGGTTTGCCTAGCAGTGTCCACCATGGGGTAGAATCTCAACAAATTTATCTTAAACAGAGGAATGAGAATTTATATCCATTCCACTAGAAATAAACAATTTCATTCCAATAGGTAATAAAAAAATTATCTCTGTGCTAACACAATGGGTAACTTTGGAGAGAAGCAATCAATGATTTGTTTATATATTTTAACATTTTTATTGTTAAAACATCAGCGTGTGCATCACTTTGGTTATAATACTACTAGAGGCCCGGTGCACAAAATTTGTGCACTCAGGGGGCGGCCCTCAGCCTGGCCTGTGCCTTCTCTCAGTCCGGGAGCCCTCAGGGGATGTCCACCGCAGCTGTGCTCGCCAGCCATGAGCCCAGCTTCTGGCTAAATGGCACTCTCCCTGTGGGAGCACACCGACCACCAGGGGGCAGCTCCTACGTTAAGCAGGATTGGGCCAAAACTGGCTCTCCGACATCCCCCCAGGGGTCCTGGATTGTGAGAGGGAGCAGGCCAGGCCGAGGGACCCCACCAGTGCACAGTTGAGGCCGGGGAGGGATGCGGGAGGTTGTTCCGGGGGTGTCCAACCAGTCTCGCTCAGTCCCCATCGGTTAGACCCCAGCAGCAAGTTAACCTACTGGTTGGAGCATCTGCCCCCTGGTGGTCAGACGTCATAGCGAGCGGTTGAGCGGCCTTAGCATATCATTAGCATATTACACTTTGATTAGTTGAACGGATGACCAGACACTTAGCATATTAGGCTTTTATTATATAGGATTCTGCAGAGCTTGGCCTTGAGTTAGTATCCCTTTTTCAGTGTGGTCAATGTAACACTGTCTCTCTGAACCCTACTGACTTACTGGACTTGACTAGGAGCTCTTTTCTGTATATCCCTAGGACCATACATTTTTCCCTTCTCTTTCTCCAACATTACCACTTACCCCTGGAGCAGTTTGTTGTGTTGTTATTTGGGGGAGGGGGACAGTTGTTTCATTTTTTTCTGTTCACAAAAATAAGGTCTCCAAATTTATTTATTTTTTTTTACTTTGCCAAGGTTAAGGTTCTGTGCTCCTTCCAATACATTATCTCGTGAAGCATGTGGTCAGCGTCAAACAGGAAGCTTGGTTGTTGTTGTTTTTTTGTGGGGGGTTTTTTCCAGATTTCCTATCAACAGAAATATGATTCTACTGGTTGAAAGTATCCTGTCCTTTTTTTCTACTATTCACAGCTTTGTCTTTAGAATTGTATTGAGTAATTTAGATTTATCTCTTTTACAGGGTGTTTTATTAGTAATGCTTAGTCTGATGGGTTCTTGCCAGGAAATGTTTTTCCTATCAGGGTCAGAGTAGGAGTTTAGTTTATAGCATACTGAGCATGTGACATTGTCTTGCTTCATTCTACATTTAATTTTTTGCTTTTAGTCAGCACTCTGGCCCACTCTTCTGTTTTACACTAAAAAAAAGTTTAGAACTTGAAAACCGCCCTCCTATTTTAGTCATCATTATTAGAATACTAGAGGCCCAGTGCACGAATTCGTGCATGGATGGGGTCCAGCCGACCTGGCCTCAATTGGGGTGAATCGGGGCCAGGCCTGTCAGGAGGAGGAGATGGTGGGAGGTTGGCAGGATGGCCCACCCCAATCAGGGCCTGATAAGGGTCAGGCCAGCTGGGGGCAGGGGCTGGGGCAATTGGCTGGTGGGCCCCACCCCCAATTGAAGTGGGGGGGCTATTGGGGGCAGGGCCAGCCATGGGGAAGGGCTGTGGGTAGTAGACTGGCCAGCCCCATCCCCAATTGGTGTGTGGGGGGGGGCAATTGGGGGCAGAGTGGGGAGGGGCGTGGGTAGTGGACTGGCCAGCCCCATCCCCAATTGGTGTGTGTGGGGGGGCAATTGGGGGCAGAGTTGTCTGGGGGAGGAGCTTGGGGCTGATCAGGGGTGGGGCCAGATGGAGGAGGATCTGTGGGTGGTGGGCCAGCTCTCCACACCCCCGAATAGGGTGATGGGGGCACATCAGGGGCGTGGCCAACCAGGGAAGGGGCTACAGGCAGTTGGCTGGCAAGCCCTGCCCCTGATCGGGGTGGGGGGCTGATCTGGGGTGGGGCTGGCCAGGGGAGGGGCTGCAGGAGGTTGGCCAGCCAGCCCCACCCTCTATTGGGGGGGCATTCTCAGGTGTGGCTGGCTGGGGGGAGGGGCCGTTTGAGGTTGGCTGGCGGGCCCCACCCCCAGATCGGGCTGGTTCATTGGCTGCAGTGGGAGTCATAGTGACTGCTCATTCTGGTTGTTATGGCATTCAGGTCGCTGGCTTTTTATATATATAGATTGCTAGAACCCAGACTCCTGACATTTGTTCATATAGTAGCATTGACAGGACCCTGGTTTTCATGAGGACAGAGACTGTTGAATCCCTTACTCTTAAGTTGCTTAAATCATCACTGGCCTAATATTGCACTTATCCTATGTAATAAAAGAGAAACATGGTAATTAACAGTAACTTCGCTACCCTTCCCATTGGCGATATGCAAATTAACTGCCAACCAAGATGGCGGCCGGCAGCCAGGCAGCTGAAGTGAACAGGGAGGCTTGCTTGCTCCAGTGACGGAGGAAGCCAAGGTTCCCTGCCTGCCTTGCCGGCCTCTGAGCTTGCTCTCTAAGAAACATTGTTGCAAATATAGAAGCTAAACAAAACTCCAGAAACCTGCTTTCAGCCGTCAGAGCTGGAGCGAGCAGGACCGAAACAGTGTTACAATTATAGAACCCAAACAAACCCAGATCCCTGCTTTCAGCAGC
>NW_005361391.1:2858759-2875065 GCF_000412655.1 Myotis brandtii
GTCGTTATCTCCCGAGGGGTCCCAGACTGTGAGAGGGCACAAGGGAGGCTGAGGGACACGCCCCCCCCCCCCCCCCCAGTGCAAAATTTTTTGTCCACCAGGCCTCTAGTATCTTTAATAACTATGTGCATTTATATGTGTATGCATTTATGAGCTAGACTTCCACAGGTTTGCAATGTAAGATTCTAGACCTGAGTTCAGTGATTATGGACTTTGATCTGAAGTGCCCTTCTCTGCCTCCCTCCATCACATTGAGAGAACTGCCCGAGAGCAGGGAACGAGATGAGGCATATTGACCTGGTGAGCATGATCACCCGGGACAGATGTCACAGCCAGGTCAAAACTGGTGCCCTGACTAGCAGTGAACTGCCCAAGGAGCGTCTCTGTGGTGTGGCTTTCCTCTTACAGGAAGAAAGCTTTTCTGGTCTTGAGCACAGTCAGTTTATTTCACTTTCACTTATAATAGACTTGTTACCTTGTAATTATCTTCTTTTTCCCCCTAGGAAGAATCAACTAATTTCTGGGTTATATTTAATTACTTTCAATTAGCTATTTGTTTTTTATCAGCAAAATATAATTATTAACACCTGAACCGTCATATCCCAAAGAAATATATATGAAATTGGCTCCACCAAAGAAATTTTGTATACCTATTTAAACACCATCATATATGACAAAAATAAAAAACTAGTTATATATTTAGAATCAGCAGATGTCAATTCAAAAAGTTGATTATAGTTCTTAGCCTTTGTCTCAACTCTCCTAAATAAGCAATAGCTTAAATGACATTTGGGGAAAGATTCTTCTTAGCACTGTTACTGTTAACACATAGTAGGGTTTTCCCTGTTCTGCAGAGAAGGAATTCTCAGGACATGCTATTAACTTAGAAGGCATTCTGAAATATTCCAGTCCAGTGAAAGTGATTGTTTTGGAATTATAATAAAGCAGTATTTTGTTTTTATGGGGGGGGTTTTTCTTGCAAATTTAACTGCTTTCATTATAATAAAAGCTGTGTTTGAACCCTGTGACTACCAGGACCCATCACATGCATTATTATCTTCGTAATCCTCACTATAAACCTACGAGATGGCACTGTTTTTATACTCATTGTAGAAGAGAAAACTGGGCTCACAGTCTTCTTGCAGAAATTATAGCATGTAGCTTATGAAATTGGGGTTTGATCCAAGATCATCTGACTGCAGACTCTTACATGGTTGTTTTGTGTGTGCCTGCTTTGGAGTGAAGTGCGTTCACTAATTCTGTGTCATCTGAAATCTTGTATTTTGTCCCATTTTTATCTTGCCTTATAGGATCAGACTGAGTGTGGTTTTGTCAGAAGTTTCTCCCAGAAGTAATCTTTTAAAGATCAAAATAGTTATTCTGCATAATAATTTGACTTTTACCTTTGGAAGTATGATGTTATAAAATACATAAAGCAGATGTTTTATAAGTTTTGGTAAATATCTTACTATTGACTATTTTATGTCTGTTAACTTGAGTGGGTATATGCATATATGTGAAGAATACATATATGAAGAAACCAAAGGACATTTTAAAGTTTCAATTTTGAAGGAGACTGACCAACATTTATAGAGAACATAAACAATGACAGAATGGAAAAATAATGAAAGAAAACTCTTAAGTAATTAAAAAATTTCTTTAAGCCTGCAAAAAAATAGTCCTTTCACCATTTGGTTCTCAAAAGGAAATAGACAATGGTGGTGTTACTTTCTGTTTCTCCTCAGGAAACTACTGTGCACAGCCAGCAGGGGCACGGGCAGCTTGTGTTTCCATTAAATGCCTTTTCCCTCTCCCATCTTGATTTCAGGTGTCAGAAACTATTTAAAAGAAGCATTGGTAAATATAATTGCAGTGCATGCAGAGGTAAGCTATCATTAGATGTTCCTAAGAGGTATAGGTAACTGGAAAAAAGGAAAAGGGGGCTAATATGGTGGTTTTTTTCCCCAAAATATTTTGTGCATTCCTTTGTTTTAAACAAATTCAAGTCAGAATAAGTCACCATAATGCACCATTTCTCCTTATTTTAAACCTTCTTTCAGGTGTTCACTATTTCCAAAGAATTGGTGCCTCGGGTCCTGTCCAGGGTGGTGGAAGCAGTGTCTGAAGAGCTCAGTAGACTAATGCAGTGTGTGTCATCCTTCAGCAAAAATGGAGCATTACAGGTATCAAAACCATTCCAGTCCATGTCAGACTATATTCCATTTAAACATGCACATGTGTTTTTAGTCATCAATCTTATGATAGACAGAGGAGTTTATTTGGTTGATGTGTGTGTGTGTGTGTGTGTGTGTGTGTGTGTGTGTGTGTTTTGATGGATCTGCTGATTTGAGGTGCACACCATCTCTCTTGCATAAGCCCTACCCATCCTGCCTTGTCTACAAGTTCCAGAGTTCCTGTGTCCTTAGAGCAGGGCAAGACCTTACTTACCATATAAAATTATCTGAATGCAGATTCCCTCTAAAGTTCTGTGATATTTTTCTTTTTATTTTATAGTTGTTTCACTACATTTAATTTCACAACAAATTTTTAACAACTTTTAACAAGTCTTTCTAAACTATTCAATGTAGTTTGCATAGAAATGACAAATAACTGTCTCTTTGCACTTATATTCCATTGGTTTATGTTGTAGCTATTTAAGTTACAGTTACAATAACAAATATAACTTACATAAACCAGATGATTCTTGGTATGCATATAACCAAATTGGTAGGAGCCAAGGTGTGAAGGCATATGGGAGAGTGATATCCTGCATGGGAGCTTTCATTGACCTGAAACATTGTGTGTTTTTAGTAAGTCCTGGCAATTTTCTTCCAGTAATGGCTGAAGAAGCTCTTAGCAGGCCAAGCCCCTACAGATAACAACTATAATCTTCAATAATATATAAAAAATTTTAAATTCCAAAAGAAAAAGAAAAACATGAAGACAGTGAAGAAATGACCATTAGTGAGTGATTCTAGGAGAAATGACACTTGGGTGTCATTTAGGCTTGAAGAATTAGGGAAACCACAACTACAGGCAAGTGAGGAATGTAACTCAGAAAGCAGAAAGCAAGAGCTACAAATTGTGTGTTTACACTGCTTAAGTCTCTAGTTGACCCCTAAACTATGTATGCATGGCCGACTCCACTACAGCCAGCCCAATTAAGGCCAAAATGACTGAAGTAAGAGTTAAAATGCTGCGCAAGAGCCAAGAGTTTTCAGTTTCCCTCCAAATAAGTAAATTGCTTACTAAAACAAGCAAAACAGATCAACACTCGTCAGAGGCATATTGCAGAATCCAAAGTCTCTACAACACAACATGCACAATTTCTAGGACACAATCCAAATTTCATTGGAACATACAGACAGAACAAAACGGAAAGCATGACCCATTTTCAATAGAAAAGACAATCAACTAACAGATGATCCAGTTGTTGGAATACAAAGACAAAGATTTTAAAGCAGTTATGTTCAGTGATATAAAGGAGACTGTGCTCAAATGAATGAAAAGATAGGAAATCTCCGCAGAAAAAGAGAAACCTTAAAAGAAACTAAATGGAAATTCTAGAATGGAATACATAAATGTGATTTTTTTTTTTGCAATCTACTAGTTCAGAATAATTGCAGAATAGAAAGGACGAAAGAAAAAGTGAATTTGTAGATTAACACAAATTATTCCATATGAAAAACAGAGAAAAGAATACTTGGGAGAAAATTAACAGAGTTCTAGGAACCCCTTGGGCAACGTCCAAAGTTCTAGCATATACATAATTCAATTTACAGAGGAGTCAGTATGGCCAATGAGCACGTGAAAGGATGATCAGCATCATCAATTGGAGCTCTCACACATTGTTGGGAGTATAAATCTTACAACTACTTTGGGAAAAACTCTTGCAGTTTCTTTGAAAACTAAACATATACATTCTCTATGACCCAGCTCCAGCTATTCTAGGTATTTAACCAAGAGAACTAAAAACATACCTTAATTTAAAAAAAGCATATAAGATGCTCATAACCATTTCCTTCATAATAGTCAAAAGCTGGAAACAGCCCAGGTGTCCATCAACAGAATAAACAAAACAACTGTGGTATGTTTATATAACCAAATACTATTCAGCATTAAGAAGGACAAACTACTGGTACCACCTGTATGAATCCCAGGAGCATTCAGCTGAGTGAAGGAAGCCTTACCCCAAAGCACACATATGATTATATGGGTTTCTCATCTGTGGTAGAAAAAAATCTCAGGAAAATGCTTTCCTCTGGGTAGTTGAGATTAAGTGGGAAGGGGCCTGAAGGAGCTTCATAGGGTGGTGGGTCTATACCTGGATATGGGTTTCCATTGCTCAGGTATATGCATCAGTCAAAACTCATCAAATGGTACACTGTAAGACTTATCCATTGTGTAATATGTAAGTTTTAACTCAAAACATAAAAAAAGAATTGAATCAGTCTACTTAGTTAATCATGCATGGTGAATTACATCAAAGCACTGTGGTGGGCTGATAGTTGGATGGATAAATGGTAGTGCTAGTAAGTATTAGTGGTCGAGTCTATGGGTCTACAAGTGTTCGCTGTAAAATCCTTTCAAAGTCTATACATTTGAAAATTTCTGTACAAAAATATGGTAGGCAAAAGGAATGGAGAGCACTTGTTAACTTGGCATGCTGGTTAAGGGAAAATTGCTGCTGTATTTTCAGTTGCCACCCAATTTTCTCTAAAAATTTGATTTGTCAAACTTTTGATATACAGTTAAAAGGTCATGATTATTATACTAGTCCTATTGCAAGAGAGCAGTAGCATAAATGTTGAGGTACTGAACATTAATTAAAAGGAAGTTGTAGTAACTACAGTTTGACCTGACCTAGGAAGTTTGGAATTATAACAAGAATCTCCCCTCCAGGCAAATTACTTTTGCAACCTATTTACCTGATGGTAAAATTCCTGTCAAAGCTAGCAGGAAGAAGTTAGGAAGAGATATCAGAATCAGCAACTTTTTCCATGTACAACAGGTCCTCAAATAACATTGTTTTGTTAAAAGTCATCTATGTATAAAGAAAGCTAAGTGTCCGTCCTTCCCTCCGACCAGTAGCTATGATGAGTACTGACCACCGGGTGCAGATGCTCAGCGCAGGCGCTGCCATGATGCGCAATGGCCATTTAAAAATAAACAGCACCACGGACATGGTGCCGACAAACCAACACTCAGCTTCCCCCAAGTGGGACACAGACCCTGCCACCCCCCCAGAGCTACACCCCACCAAATCGCAGCCAACGCTACCAAGACCCCATGGCACAAAATGTGGCGTCCAGCCCAGCCCGGAAATGGTCACTGTGGGCGCCAGGTAATGATGTCACATAGCAACGCCTGGCTTCCTCTCCCTAGCAACTGGCCTCCTTGCAGTTTCTTCAGCCCAAGAGCACGACTTACTTTATGGCCAGGTGCAAACATTTGACAGTTCAACCGAATGTCTGTGAAGCATTTTCACGTGCCTCATCTCATTTAATCCTCACAGAAGTCCTGGAGTAGGTAGATAGACTCCATAGAATCCTATTTTCTTTTCATTAGCAAGACAATGGAAATTAGGAAGTTTAGAAACTTGACCCCACTGAAAAGAAGTAAGAAATGGTGGAACTTGAAAATGACTTCAGGTTTTCTCACTGTGCAGAATATAGTCAAACACTGCTGCAGTTGAATATTTTACCCTTTGTTCTCCCTGTATGATCTACAATAATAGTCTGCTTCATGTTGATATTTACTGCTGTGTTCCTGACAATTACCTGAAAGAGAAGTTGGGGTGCTTCACTGGGCTGGAAAAGTTTAGCTAAATCAGCAAGCAGGTCTAATTAAGCAATTTATCTATATATATAAAAGGCTAAGTTTACTCGCACATGCGCGATGCATATAAAGCTCTCGGCGCCAATCGCACACGTGTTTCGATCTGTCATTGTCGATCATGAATTTGGTTGACACTTCTATTATAGAGAAAGGGCAAATAGCAATATTAAAATATTCCTTCTAATTAATTTCCTTTCAATGTGCACGAATCTGTGCACTGGGACACTATTTCATTATAACATTAATAAAAAAAAATTGATTCCTGACTGCGGCCACTGTCTGTTTGGGATGTGCACATTCTCCCCACGGCTGCGAGGGTTTCCTCCCACACCCCAGAGCTGTGCACTTGTCTACACTGTCCCAGTCTGTGAGCGTGGGGTGCATGATGTGTCCCTCAATGAAGGGCATCCCATCCAGGGTGGGGCCTGCCTGCGCCTTAGGCTGCCAGGTTCGGCTTCTGCCACCCAGGCTCCTGAAATGGAATAAGTGGGTTGAAAAATAATGATTTTATCTGTTTTTATTAATCTTTCTTAAATGTATGTATAGCTCCCAGTTATTTCAATGTTTAATATTAGCAGTGTTTGGGGTCCTTATTTAGAAGTTTAGCAATGTTTTTTTGACCATAAATATGCCATAGGAACGTATCTCTTGTTTCTAGCAATTAGCCTGTGGTAAAATTGGTTTTGTTGAATATCGTTTCTCTTAAAGTTGCAGTTTCCAAGAACGTGTCGATTGAGTGAGGACTTACCAGTCGTATATCCAGGAGATCACCAGCCACCATGACTATCTGGTCCCTAACATGTTGATACTTCCTTGGAACTTGGCTGCCCCACTTTGCCCTTTCTTATTGAAATGGCTGTTTTTGACACCCTTCTCTTGAGCAGATACCTGAGAAAGACTACAGGTTAATGATCTCTAATGATGGAAGGCCAGTGCATCAGTCTTCAAACCCTCCAGAGAGCCAGTTGAGAGGAGTGGAGAGACAGCCTGAGGATTTTAGCTATCTTTTAGCATGATGTTTTTTTGCATGCATTTTTTGTATATTTTATAAATAGTCACAACTTATAATTGGCATAATTCATAGGTTAATTAAAACACCTTGTTTGAATAAAATTTCTACATGAATATTAATTTTACAGTGGCTTATTTAATCCTTCTAAAATATTCAACTAAAAGTTCTACCTTATTTTTGTCTTTGATATTTTCTTTATAGGTATGTTTTTTACATAAACTACAGTATAAACAGTAGAAGTAGTTTATCATACATATACTTCCTAGTTATAAACTATTTTTCAGGCTTCTAAAGCACTGAAAAATGAAACCAAACAATAGCCTAACTGGTTTGGCTCAGTGGATAGAGCATCAGCCTGCGTACTGAAAGGTCCCAGGTTCGATTCCGGTCAAGGGCATGTACCTTGGTTGCAGGCACATCCCCAGTCATTAGGAGGTGTGCAGGAGGCAGCTGATTGATGTTTCTCTCTCATTGATGTTTCTACCTCTCTATCCCTCTCCCTTCCTCTCTGTAAAAAATCAATAAAATATATTTTTTAAAAAACCAATCACTTTCCAAACAGAAAAGTTTCACTGAATATACTGTATCTTAGATAAATCAGCTTTTATCTAGATTGCTTACAGATTTTGTAATTAACTCTAATTTGAATAGCTAGCCATGTCATTTATGATTGTTTTACATTTTACGCACTCCTGGAAAATAGGGCTGTTTCTATCTAAGTGGTCTCCTGAGCATCAGCCATACTCTGGGTGCCTGAGTCAGAGGTGGAGGGTGTGGGCTTTCTCATCAGAGGCACCTGTAGAACTTTGAGGAAAACTGGCCTGTAAGTAAAGTCACACTTCTTCAAGCTTGCAAACAAGTGTAAGCATTAGGTTAGCTTTTCTGCCATAAAAGTTTGTGCAGATATAATTCATATACCATACAGTATGTCTATAGGATAAAGACTATACAGTTCAGTGATTTTTTTAACTATGTTCACAGAATTGTATAATCACCACAATCAATTTTGGAACATGACATCACCCCAGAAAGGAACCCCAGGCCCATTAACAGTCACTCTCCTTTCCCCCACCTACAGCATGAGACAAGCACAAGTCTGTTTTCTATCTGTATGGTTTGCATATTCTGAAAGTTTCATATAAACAGAATCATATAAGTATAGCTTTTTGTGACTGATCTCCCTCACTTAGCATAATGTTTGCAAGGTTCATCATGCTGCAGCATGGATCAGCACAGCATTTCTTTTATGGCTGCATAATATTCCATTGTATAAACATACCACATTTTATTTACCCATTCATCATCTGATGAATATCTGGATTTTTCCACTTTGGGCTATTATGAAGAATGCCTCTGTGAACATTCATTTACAAGTTTTTTGTGGACATATATTTTCATATATCTTGGCTATATACCTAGGAGTGGAATTGCTAGGTCATGTGCTTACTCTGTTTCATCTTTAATTGAACTGCGGACTATTTTCAGAGTGACTGTATCATTTTACTTTCCTGCCAGCAATGTATGAGATTCCAGTTTTTCTACATCCTTCCCAGTATATGTCACTGGTATCTTTCAGATGACAGCCATCCTCATGTGTGAGAAATGTTATCTCATTCTTTTCACTTTCTTGATGGTTTCCTTTTGAATGCAGGACTTTTTTAATTTTGATGAGGTCCAATTTGTATATTTTTCCTTTATTGCTTGTACTTAGATATCATTTCTAAGAAAGTTTGCCCAACCTAACATCATAGAGATTGATTCCTGTTTTCTTCTAAGCATTTTATAATTTTGTTGCTTACATTTAGGTCTATTTTGAGTTCGTTTTTGTGTTAAGGACGGGCTCTAATTTGCATGAGAATGTCCAGTTGTCCCAGCATCACTTGTTGAAGAGACTATTCTTGGCCCATTGAATGGTCTCAGCACCCTTGTCAAAAATCAGTTGATCATAAATGCAAGGGTTCATTTCTGGACACTCAGTCTGTATTCTGTTTATCTATGTGTCTGTCCATATACCATTGTCACACTGCCTTGATTATTGTAGCTTTGTAGTAAGTTTTGACATTAGGAGGTGTAAATTTCTCCAACTGTATTCTTTTTCAAGACTGTTTTTGTATGTTAGGAATCAACTTGTCAATTTTTGTTTTTAAAAAAAGCCATCTGTGATTTTAATAGGCATTGCATTGAATCTGTAGAGCTTTAGCTTAATTTTTGAGGTTAAAGGCAGTGTGCCTGGAAGTGCATATGTTTAAGGAAATAAGCCAGCCCACATCCTCAAATCTGTGCAGGAGGGAACAGGCCAGGGACAGTGTTTCAGACTCTCCTTCCTCTCACAGGCAGGCTAATAGGAAAATTACTGTTTAGATAGTAAACACAGATTGCTGGGAAATCCTTGTGTATTTCGCACCTTTTACAGCAAAATATCTCACTCTCTGCCTTCACTCAGTCATACTTGACTGTAAGTTAATTTTCAGTAAAAGGAAATTTTGTCATAGCCAACTTTTTTGGACTGTTTGCGAAAGTGTGCTCTTAACTAATAGTCATGGGGCGGAGGTAACCATACGCCTGCAGTATTCTGTCAGCACTGTGTCTGTGGTGAACAGGCTGGAGACGTCGCCCTCACTACCTGTTCATATGTGATAATCGTCACAGGTCCTGATTGTCACTTTGTCCTTTCTTCCTCTTCAGGCGAGGCTTGAAATCTGTGCGCTGAGGGACACTGTGGCTGTCCACCTGACGCCTGAAAGCAGGTGAGACGCTGACAGTTCTTTCTGAGCGTTTGCTAAAAACAAAACTGTGTTACTAGTATATAAAGTCCTTTGAAAAGATAACTGGTCAGAGTGAATGCGCATGATTTTGTTTGTGAAAATGTTTATATTTGATTGATCAAATTTCTAGTTAAAAAGTACACATCTATATTAAGCCACGGATTCCTAAGACTGGTTCTTTGTAGCGTAATATAAAGGGGAAAAGATATAATATAATTTTACATTTCTCATTCTGTAAGGTAAATTTTTGTCTCATAAATGATGGAACAGAGCATCACATTCTTCTTTAGAAAGGAGAAAATAAGAATTGAGTCTATTCATAGCAGGCCTTTCAGGACAGTTCAAACATTGTGATCGTCAGCACAAGAGGAAGCCTTGTGGTTTCTCTGCAAAATTCTGTAGTGGAAATTTGATGATAATTTGTAGCTGTTTTGAATGAAAGTCAGGATTTCCTATCAATGAAATATCAGTAGGTGAACTGAAACAGCACTGACTACTTGCTTTTACAAAATTGTTTACTTCACTGGCAACATTACCCAGGAAATGCTGGGCAATGCTGTTAATGTGCATGAGAAGCCAAGTGGTAGACAAATGTTTAGGGTCTTTGTGCAATGCACATATTCCTTCATGTCCAGCTTTTGATAACATGGCTTATGCCATCATCCTTACTGCCATCGTTACAATGGAAAGACCTCTAAAGTTGTTTTCCTAACACAGCTTCTTTTTCCTGTTCATCATGGCCAACTAGAGCCATTTCTAGATGACTCCCATGTTATTTAACCACACCTTTTCCCAGTCATTGTTTTTTTTTAACACTAAGTACTAGATAACAGATGATAGAAAGCATTCGTTCCATATTTGATGTGTATGCATGCCTTGTGTAAGTACCTATGTAACTCAACCCTTCATAGCCCAGGTTCCTTATTATAAAAGGAAGATAATAATACTTTATAGGCAAAGTTTTGGAGAAATTAAATGAGACAATATGTAAAGTCACCTTCTAAACTTTCAGTGCACTACAAATAATAGGTTGTATCTTCTGCATCATCATTATTGTCATAATGTAAAAATAAAGAATAATAGCATCACATGTATGATTAATGGAAAAGAGACAGGAAATAGGATGATTATGGAGATGTGCAGAGACTCCCTCGATGTCAGGAGAGAGGAGAGCTGGTTTCATATTGTGAGGTTGCTGAGTGTGCCCACAGCTAGGCTATCCCTGCACCCATACCCTGCCCCACCAGGAAGAACTGAAGGGATCAAGTGCCAGTTTTTATCTCTTTATATATTGCTAGGATACCTGTCCCTAGTTTGGGAAATTCTGCTCAGAAGTTCTTTCCTGGTATATTGAGGATGTTTTTATAATACAAAATCAGAGACCACTTTAAAGTCATGGATAATTACATTTATTTATTCACCTTTCTCTTAGTGAACGGTAGAGCATTGGCCCGAACACCAAAGGGTCGTGGTTTCGAATTCCGTCAAGGGCATGTATCTGGGTTGCAGGTTCGAACCCCAGCCCCGGTCAGGGTTCATGCAGGAGGCAACGAATCCATGTGTCTCTCTCACATGGATGTCCCTCTCTCTCTCTCTTTCTCTCTCTCTCTCCCTACCTTCCTCCCTCCCTCCCTCCTTCCATCTTCCTTCTTCCTCCCTCCCACTCTCTCTAAAAATTAATGGGAAAAATATCATTGGGTCAGGATTAACAAATAAATAAATAAAATTCACTTTTCTTTTTCATGAAATGTAATAATGATGACTTTTAAAAATATATATATACATCTCTCCATTATCCTAAAAATTTTAAACATAATAATAGCTAAATTCTATTAAAAAAAACAACTGTGTTCAGTCATTATAAGATATTGGCTGTAAATCTGACCTAGACACATCAATACTATAAATGTCCCCATTTGTGTAATCTTTCACAGGATCATATTTCTACTTAGTTTTCCTTCCTTTCTGACCTGTTGCTTTATCTAGAATTCAGTTTTGTTTTGAAATAAAGACTTTTTTGAAAAAGTAAATGTCCTCATTTAACTTTTACCAACCAAATTGAATAGCATCCTTTTATAAAATTCCATTTTTCCTTTAGTTTTTCAAGTTCTGTTTCATTTCCTAAACAAGTTTTTGACCCTGCTCCTGCAAAGCCTCTGGAATTAGACCTTCACTTTTACTTTTTCGGTTGTTTTTCACTTGTACTTTTTCTCACATACCTACATGCTTCCCTTTTTATACTAGTTTCTTCGTGTTTAAGAGTTCCTAATGGTGCTCTAATCCCCATGAGAAACAGCAGTGTTTCAGCTCCGTGTTGCTGCTTGTGTTCCAGGTCCAGTTTTAAGCAGGCTCTGGAAGCGCTGCCCCAGCTTTCCAGCGGAGCAGACAAAAAGTAAGTGCTCTGTGCTTTCCTGGGAGCCAGGCAGACATGCTGAGCGCAGTGCGGCTACCTGAAAGTACTCTTTCTATAAACAATGACTTGGATTTAAGGAAGAGCAGTATTTAGTAGCCCTTCATAGTATGCATCATGCTAGCTGTGCCTTGCTTGTCTCCCAGTGGCAGAATATGGAAAAACCCTTCTTATGGCTTTATGGCAATTTAGAAATTAGTTATTTTCTTCGTTTAAGTGACTAGTATAGAAAACGTCATAAGAAAGTTTATTTTGACTCAGTCAATTATATCTCTCTTAAATGTTGAAGAAGATACTACTTAGAAATTAAAAGAGAGGACAGCGTAGTAAAATGCAGGGCCCAATGATTTGTACTCTGCATATATAAAGTATTAAGAGAGAATAGATTTGTAAATATGATATAATGAAGTTAGATATGTTTCACTAGTACTATATTGATTGTCTCAGTCTGAATTTAAACTTTGTTACTCATGTAACAGGAAATTCTGACCTGAGACAAAATCTAGGCCAGGTCAATTTCATAAATGCCCAGCCTACCCTCAGCTGAGGCAGTGGAAACATTGTAGATCTTTGGTCCTCCAAGGTAACTGAAGTCCACCCACCTTTGCATTTGGCTGATCAGCCCCTAAACAAATATTTATGGGGGTGATCAACTACATGAAACACTCGGGCCCTGGCATCTAACACAGGTGATGTTGTGCAAACTTAAAGGGCAGAGAGAATGCATGGGGTTGGCTGACAGTAGGGGTGTCATGGGGACACGTGGACTGGGCTGGGAAGAGTGGGCAGCAGACCAGTTCTTTTGCTTATATGTTCCTGTGTATGTTCCTGAATGGACAAGTGATGGCTGTGCAGTGTTCACATCTACAACCCTTTCTGCCAGTTTTTTACTTCCTTTTTCTCACACTAATTCTCAAGCTCTATCTGAATTTATGACAAACTGTGTTCATTTATTTAAAATAAATATGATAAAAGATTAAAACAATTACCATTATTTTTAACATATAGAACATGGCTTCAAAGGCTAGTGCTTTTTGCGGGGAGTCAAGAAGAACAGTCACTCTGTTATAGTCCTGGGTAGACTGTGTTGTAGATCTGTTGGTACAGTGTCCTGATACTGAGCATTGTCAACCCCTGAAATAATCTCTCGATCCCAGTAGCAGTAAGCCCACTTCTTGGTTGCTTCATCTGAACCAGATGAATCTAAGATCCCTTCTGGACTTAAAATTACATGGACAAATCAGATCAATTAAGAAAACAAAGTGACTTGTAAAGCAGTAGAATGACTTGCCCAGTGGACTTAGAAGTAAACCTGATTCCTCTGGCTTTAGTTCACCACTTGCCAATATTTGTTAAAGACAAAAATACAAAAATAAGAGGAACAGAGACTAGACAAATTATTGCCCCAGGGTGGGGGTAACGGGGAAGGTGGCTAAAAGGGGCAGCACGAGAGAACTTGGAGAAGGATGGACCTGTTCTGCATCTGGTTACGGGAATTGTTAGTCTGCTAAGTGTTTAGCAGCATTCATAGAACTGTGTGCCAACAAGACTACATTTTAATTTTTGAAAAGTGAATGAAGAAAATGTACAGGTGCAAACAATCCGTTTTAGGGAGGACTCTAATCTTGGGGAAGGGCACAGGAGAGATTTTTATATATAAACATAATTAAGTATCTTCCTTTTTACTCCTTTGATTGACTGATTTCATTACTGAGTTGAATCCATCGATAAATCATGCAATTGGCTCCCGTGCGTGTTTTCTTATATTGCTGGACAAGCTTCCTTCTGTCGGCTGTAAATAGTCTCTGCTCCTGCAGGTTACTGGAAGAGCTGCTGAACAAGTTCAAGAGCAGTATGCACCTGCAACTCACCTGTTTCCAAGCTGCTTCTTCAGCCTTGATGAAAACATAAATGCCTCCAAAGTAAGGGTCATCCAAAGATAACAAGTGATGAAGTTATTCTCTTTAAGTGCCCTAAAGGTATTTGTATATAAAGCATTACATTTGCAGTTTTTCTCCTTTTTCTCTCTCCTGAATTAGTAGCTTAGAAAGATGTTGGTATATGTTTTATTTCAACCAAAATACCCTTGTTTGAAATGCCAAGCTTATTAAGAAATACACAGCTTTACGCTTTTGGCTCGGAGGAGGCTCAGATGCAACTTTCTTTGGTCGTCCCGAATCCGGGTTCATCCGACACCAGCTGCCTCCACCATTCCGCCGAAGTTCAAGTCAAACTCGTATACCTGAGGTGCACCGGTGGGGAAGTGGGTGCCACATCTGCTCTGGACCCCAAGATTGACCCCCTGAGCCTGTCTCCAAAAGAGGTTGGTGATGACGTCACCAAAGCAACCAGTGATTGGAAGGGTCTGAGAATTACAGTGAAACTGACCATTCAGAACAGACACGCCCAGATTGAGGTAGTGCCTTCTGCCTCTTCCCTGATCTTCAAAGTCCTCAAAGAACTGCCAAGAGACAGAAAGAAGCAAAAAAACATTAACCACAGTCGAAATATCACTTTTGATGAGATTGTCAGCATTGCCTGACAGATGCAGCACCGATCTGTAGCTAGAGAACTCTCTGAAACCATTAAAGAGATCCTGGGGACTGCCCAGTCTGTGGACTACAATGTTGATGGCCGCCACCCTCATGACATCATAGATGATATCAACAGTGGTGCAGTGGAATGTCGGGCTAGTTAAGAACTACAAAGGAAAATATTTAAATTAAAGATTATTTGATAACCAAAAAAAAAAAAAAAGAAATACACAGAATATTGTCTCTCTTAAGCATGTTAACCATTGTAGCCAATAAAGAATGTCTTCAATGGAATATGTAATTTAGTTGACATTTTTCCCCTAAACATCTTTACTCAACATTTTCATTAGCTATATAACTTTTTATAGGTCTAATGTTAACACTCAGAATAAATATTTAAATTCCAGTTTACCTTATGTTTGTCTATGCATCGTCGGGAAGCTTTTGTCAGGTGTTCTGCTAATTATCTCCTTGATTAGGGCTCACCGTATGCTAGGCACTGTGCTAAATCATCTCACAGCACTTCCGGCAGGCTTTTGAGGACACTGCACTGGTGGTATTTTGTTTATGTCACAGATGAGGTGATCAAGGCTTAGAGAGCAGTCGGTGGCTTCTCTAACACTCAGAGTTGTCCGGTTCATGCTCTTTAACTTCCCCACAGCCAGCTCTTCCCGCTGGCCCTCCACCAGTGACTGTGGCTCAGGGAAGCACTTTAACGTGAGAGGGTAATAAAATGTAAGTAAAATAGGAACAAGTAAGTGCTTTTGTAGCTCAGAGGATGGAGGGTAGGCACATAAAATCCCCATACCCAAATGAGGTAGTTCAAGGATTACTGTTCCAACAAGTCAAGGGCAGTTCTTGGAAGAAAGGGGAATTTTAAGAGCATTTGAGCTACAGAAGAATTTAGTGGTTAAGAGGAAACGGCTGAATACAGTGTAAGCAGAATTCTGAGAGATTTGGAGCAAATTTACATAGAGGTAGCCAAGAAAAAAATGAAGTTAGGTAAAGGTGTTTGCTTTCACGCCCAGGTAGCATTGGGGTTTAGCACATCCACATCCATGTGGTCAACCTTGCTACTGACAGTTGGCACAGTGGGCCTCGCCATCAGTGCTGAGGAAGTACTAGGAGCAGTTTGGCTTTACTACGACTTTCTGTATCCGTGTACATGAGAGTGGCATGCTCTGGAAATGACTCCAGCATCACAAACAGCACAGTTGCTGCAGCCCCTCCCTGCAGCATCCTCCTGTTTGTCAGCCTTGCTGCAGGCTTCCTAAAAGGGATGGAGGGCAAAGACTACATTTCAATTCTAGACTTGGTAAAAGATGGCCTTGTGTGTTTCTGTTTGGATTATGTGGTGTGGGATGTTTTTATTATGAGTTGCATAAGGATATTATAATGTGTTTTCCAAAAGTTATCATAAATCAGCAGCTTTTAAGTAAAGGTTAGGTTTCTAAAATAAGTAAAGTTAACTGTATTTTATTTAATATATGCTTAAAAATTATGCTTTATTATAGACTAGAGGCCCGGTGCACAAAAATTTGTGCACTCAGGGGGAAGGGAGGGTCCCTCAGCCCAGCCTGTGCCCTCTCCCAGTCTGGGACCCCTCGGGAGATAACGACCTGCTGGCTTAGGCCTGCTCCCGGGTGGCAGAGGGCAGGCCCAATCCCTAAGGGCAGCCCCTGGTCAGGCTCAGAGCAGGGCCGATTGGGGAGTTGGGGCGCCACCCCCTGTCATGCACAGAGCAGGG
>NW_005361391.1:2875615-2885552 GCF_000412655.1 Myotis brandtii
TTTTTTCTTTTTTTTATTCTGGGCCAGCTTTAGCTCTGAGGCTCCAGCTCTTAGGCCTCCGCTGCTGAAAGTAGGTATCTGGTTTGTTTCGGTTCGAAACAATGTATAACTCCAGCTCTGACTCCAGCTCTGAGATCCCAGCTCGCTGAAAGCTGGTTTCTGGGGTTTTTTTTAGCTTCTATGTTTGTTACAATGTTCAAACTGCAGGCTCAGAGGCCTGCAAGGCAGGCGGGGAACGTTGGTTTCCTCCGTCACTGAAGGAAGCAAGCCTCATGTTAGTTTCAAGCTGCCTGGCTGCCGGCCGCCATCTTGGCTGTCAGTTAATTTGCATATCTCCCTGATTAACCAATGGGAAGGGTAGCGGTCGTACGCCAATTACCATGTTTCTCTTTTATTAGTGTAGATTGAAACTTGCATACATTTTTGTCATTAAACATTACCTAGCACTAGTATCATAAAGGTTTTCATATGGATTTATAAACTGCTCTGAAAATAGAAAGGATATACTGATACTTGACACACATACTTTAATTAAAACAACAATTGTAATGATTTTAGCTGCTTTAAATGTGGATTACATCTTTTTATATAGTGGAGTCATCATGTTTTTTTGTGTACTGATGCCATCTCATTTTCTCTTCACCCACATTTTACACTTAGTTTTATTGCACGTATCACTGGAAAGCCTGTTTGTACCTGGCTAGGTTATCCCATATAACAAAGACCTAATATGCTAATTAGACCGAACCGAACAACCTTCTGGACGACTGTCCAGACGACCTTCCAGATGAAGCCAGGGCTGGCCGAGGCTGAGAGGGCCGGCTGGGGCAGCTGGGGCTGCGAGGGCCGAGCCCCTTGCATGAATTTGGTGCATCAGGCCTCTAGTAAATACATAACAATGAATATTTTACACACAGGATCTGGGTTCTTTGGGTTACCTACTGTAATTTGGCTAATGAAAGCCAATAGGATTTCAAAATACCTTTCTCCTTTCTAGACTCATCAACTCTTGGGCAAAGTTAGCCCTGGAGCTGGTCGCTCCATCTTCATCACCATGAGTGGCACTGTGATTGTGTTGCACTGATCATTGTTGATACTGTTGTGGTTGTTATTTTGATCATATTTTTTAATATTCCTGTTTCACCTGCCTACAAACCCTTTAGCTAAGCACTGATCCCTGAGAGCCAGGACCACTGTCTGAACTTAATTGCCAAAGAAGGCTAACAGAGGACTCGTCACAGAGGGAGAAGGAGAACCAAGAAGAATGGGACCATAGGGTCACAAAAATCAAGGGAAGAACAAGAATCACGGTCAGAAGAAAGAATCAGATGTTGTCAGAGTTAAATATTACAGATGTGTCCAAAGAATGAGTCCTGAGAAGTGTTTGCTAGACTTGGCATCTAGAACGTCATAAATGACCAGAGAGTGGTAAGGAAGAAACCAGAGAAACTTCACACTTTGGACTGGTTCTCTTGACTCACTGCAGGGGCTGCCAAGAGAGCTGCCTTTTCCTTGAAGAAAGTATTTTGGCCTCAACACAGCAGTGATTCTCCTGATGGTCAGACTTTAAGGCTCTTCCTCAGCTTCCTGCTATTTTTAAATTATCTTCCTGGGTATCTGGTCAATTCCTGCTGCCCCTGCTTCTTTGTCTATTGGAATGACTTATAAATATTTATATCCATCCCTTTCTTTTTTCTAAAGTCTTCCCTTTCAAAGTGCATCTTAAATGTATCTAATTAAATGACGGGCTGCTGGAATCAGGCCTCACCTGGATGTGTATCCAATGTCAGATGACCATGGAGTTGTTTTCTGTTCCATGTTACTTGTGCCCTGCTCCCAGCTGATCCCAGAAGCCCTTGCATGAAGTACCATGTGCGGCAGCCAGTGGCCATTGGCCTGCCTCATTGTGGCTACTGCAGGTTCTAGCCCAGCAGCTGTCACCAAGTAAACCCTCAGGGAATATTTGTTGATTGTTACATAGTAGCAAATGTGTCACATTACCTTTTATATTTTTTAATTAAATATACACTGAGTGGCCTGATTATTATGACCACCTGACGTTTGTAGGCAAATTAGCTATAATTTCCCGCTGAAGTTGCTAGAAGGCCAGATCATTATAAACGTCTGAATAGCACAACATACCTAATTATCATTGCTGATCAAGTTCATCTTTTCATGTTGATGGCGTATCCCAATGGAGATGGCTTCTTCCAACAAGACAATGCACCATGCCATGGTGCTCGTATTGTGCAGGAGTGCTTTCAAGAACATGAGGGAGACTTTACCTTGCTTAGGTAGCCCCCACAATCACCAGATCTCAATCCAATTGAGCATTTGTGGGACGAAGTTAAAAGAGCCATCAGGCTGCTGGTTCCACAACCATCAAATCTCACAGAACTGGACAGTGCTATTCATCAGGCATGGTGTCAGATTCCTCGCATCACCTTTCAACATCTCGTGGAGTCAATGCCAAGAAGAATCGCTGCAGTATTGAAGGCAAAAGGTGGTCCAACGAAGTACTGATGGGGTGGTCATAACAATCTGGCCACTCAGTGTATACTTTACAGAGCTTCCACAGAGCTGGCTGTTCAGTAGCAGTCTCTATAGCTCCCTCCCCCTTTGCCTGTTCCCTAAAGCCCTCTAACTCTCAATTCTTTTAGCCATTCTGATTCTTTTGATACTGACGTAAATGTTTCTATCTTAACAGGTTCATATGGCTCCTTTTTAGTTCTTCAGCTTTAGTCGCAGATGAGAACTCAGCTTTGTCATTGCCTCTATCACACACCCACATTTCTCTTAACCTTTTATTTTGGTTTGATCACAATTCAGTGTTCAAGTTATGCCTGTGTAAATGCCATTCAGTGCTAAAGCAAGTATATACTAAGATCCTTTTGCTATTGTACTGTTTGTATTTTCTATGCATTCTATGTACTTTTCACTCATCCCAGACCTTCCTCCAACCAGGTTATGTAAATGTCCTTGCACTATGTTCAAATACTATGTTCATCAAGTTTATTTTGAACAACCTTACCCACAGCCTCCTCTAGTTTGAACTGGGTATTCTGTAGGTCAGCTTCACACTTGTCATCTTGGGATCTCCCATCAATATCATCATCCTGGAAATTTTCTTCTGCCTGCTTCTCTTCTATGTTGGACCATCCATCTGCTTTTGTGTCACATGCTGTCCTCGTTCTTGGTTTGCTCCCTTATTGATAAAACTCAATCTCTGGTAACTTTCTGAGAAAAAAAGTATATGGGAGGTAAAATTTTTGAGACTTCGAATATATGATGAAAATATTTATGATTGCTGGGCTGGATATAGAATTCTAGATTGGAAATCATTTTTCCTCAGAATTTGCACTGTTTCTCAAGCCTTTGCACTGTTCTCCAGTGTCTGTCTGTCTCTGCTTATACAACCTTCTCCTTTTTCCTAGTTTTCAAAAGTTCATAATGTTCTAAGTGTGATGCCCTTATACTCCTAATGGTGAGTCTAATCTTTTTAGATTCTGGGAGTTCTTTTTTGTATTATTTATTTTACTCCCTCTCCCTCCTATCCTGGTCCTTTATAAAAATTTTAAAATATTTTTCCTCATGTTTTATCTCTTTTATTTTTATTATACTTTCTGAGAAATTTCTCATATTTATCATACAACCTTTCTATTGAGTTTTCATTTCTGCTATGTTATATGTTTTTTTAATTTATAGGAAGATTTTTCTCTGACTGTATATTTTTTAATATGTTTTTATTGATTTTAGAGAGGAAGGAAGAGGGAGAGAAAGATAGAAAAACCTAAGTGATGAAAGAGAATCATTGACCTGCTGCCTCCTGCATGCCCCACACTGGGGATTGAGCCTGCAACCCAGGCATGTCCACTGACCAGGAATCAAACCATGGTTCATAGGTCAACACTTAACCACTGAGCCATGCTGGCCAGGCTGAATATTCTTTTTTATAGAGTTTTGTTTATTTCTTATTTCTCTAAGAATAAGAATACTCTTTTAGAAGTTTTCTTCTTTCCGTATAGTCTCCAATTTAAAATTCTTTTGTCTTAGATATTAGAACAAATGTCATAAGCTTTCTTCAAATTTCTATCAAGTTTTGGATACCTAATCATATTTAGCAGCAGTAGAGCACTGAAAAGCTGAATAGGATTGTATGCTCCATGCAGTAGATGGGTCTTACCAATTGAGCGTCAATCAGAGTGGTATGTATGGGCCTTTTCATTGGGGAATCCCTAACATTATTGTAATTAGGTCATTTTGGGGGCCTGATAAGATTTCCCAGAGAGGGTTCTTTCGATCTTATGCCTTCTGGAAGGAAGAAGAGGCAGAAGGCTTGGACGATCATTTTTGTCAGGGCTCACAGCTGGATCTGATATCCCATGACCTGCATTTACCTTCTTTGGAGAATAAAGCTCTAGTCTTCTGCTGGAGTGGGAAGATGGAAGGCATTGCCCAGCCCTGTGGAAGGAAGAAACCTGGGGACATCTGGCTATTTCTTAAACAGCCTTTAAACTAATCATTTGGTTTTAACTTTATCCCCGCTTTCAGAAGTTTCCTTACCACTCATTCTTGAGCGTTTTAGGACTTTTACAGTACAAAGTAGATTGCAGCTTTCTTTTACATACAGTACTGCCAATTTAGGCTCTGATGTTTTTAGATCTGCTAATTAAATTAGTTTCCACTTACTCATATACTTGGTTTGTAGCTATGATTTACTCTCCTATTCCTTTTTCTTTGTGAAGTTATGCTTTTTATATATATTTAACCGTATATATAACTACATGTAGTTATATATACTACTCTATGCAGTGTATTTGCTGCACATATATAGATATTTACAGTATATGTACTGTATCTATGTTGTGTGTATGTGCATGCACGCACACACACACACACACACACACACACACACAAACTGCACTGTCATTTTTATAGTTTTGGTTAGACCTAAGCTTAATGTGTGGTTTCAGTCTGCCCTCTATAACAGAAAGTTCAGATTAACTTTTGTTTGTTTTATTTTATCATAATAAACCAAACTGTTTACATGTGTATGGTCTTCAGTTTTGTTGCTTAGATATGATTGTTTGCTGTAACTTTTAAAGATTGAAGGGAATCTTAAGTGGAGATAAGCTATGGGCCTTCTATTCTGATGACCCTACTCCCTGTCCCTGGATGCTAAAGGTACCAAATGAGGATTAGATAAAGAAAATAACTTTTATTCCACAATTAGGAACAACTCGTACAATACACCAATGATGTATTCTTCCTGGAAAAGGTGAAAATTGGATGTCTAGATCTCTTAATTTATAGGACATATACACGGTATAGAAGAGCATAACAATGGATAGTCAGCAAAATCTATATTGCACAAAACTCTAAAGCAAACAACCCCATTTCTTCAGCAAAGAAATTTCAAACAAAATTTAAAAGAAAGAGGGAGAGGCCAGAGGATATCCTCTATAATAAAATATACTAAAGGTATTTATCAGTTAAGTTCATTGTATGAATATTATTTGAATTGAGCCAACAATTATTTTTGTAAATTAAATAATTGTAAAAATGTAAACACAATTCTAACAATATTTAAACATTATTGACAGTAAAGAATTATATGTGGTTATGACTTTTTAAAGTCATTATCTTTTAACTCTTTGTAAATGACATAACACGTTATATAAGACGTCACTATAAAGCTACAGTAACCGTAAGAGTGGTATTGCCAAAGAAATAGATGAATAGATCAATGGAACAGATTACATAACCCACAAACCCATACAAATACAGTTAACTGATCTTTGAAGGAGCAAAGGTAATACAATGGACAAAAGATAGTCTTTTCAACAAATGGTGCTAGAACAAATGGACATCCACATGCAAAAAAATAAGTACAGACAGATCTGACACGTTTCCCAAAAGGTAACTCAAAATAAATCATAGACCTAAATATAAAATGCAAAACTATAAAACTAGTAATATAAGAGAAAATCTAGATTATCTTGGGTTTAGTGATAACTTTTTAGATACAACATTTCTTTATAATTACCAAAATTTGGAAACAACCAAGATGCCTTTCAGTATGTGAATGGATAAATAAAATAATATGTGGTACATCACAGGGAATGGCTTACAATTTTCTAAGTCTAATGAAAGGCAAGTTTATATATTCAAGATACTCAACAAACAGCAAAAAAGGATAAACACACTGAAGCAAACTGTTACAACAAAGCTAAAGATCAAATCTAGTAAAGCAGCAGTAGAAAAGCAACATATTACATATAGGGCAGTAGTCGGCAAACTGCGGCTCGCGAGCCACATGCAGCTCTTTGGCCCCTTGAGTGTGGCTCTTCCACAAAATACCGACTTCTGCACATGGGCCACGAAGTTTTAATCACACTGTACATGCGCGCCTGCACGTGGTATTTTGTGGAAGAGCCACACTCAAGGGGCCAAAGAGCCGCATGTGGCTCGCAAGCCGCAGTTTGCCGACCACTGATATAGGGGAACAGCATTTGAATTCACTTCTGTTCTGACTTGGCATCAGAAATTAGAGGCCTTGCCGAAACCGGTTTGGCTCAGTGGATAGAGCGTCGGCCTGCGGACTGATAGGTCCCAGGTTCGATTCCGGTCAAGGGCATGTACCTGGGTTGCGGGCACATCCCCAGTGGGCGATGTGCAGGAGGCAGCTGATCGATGTTTCTAACTCTATCTCTATCCCTTCCTCTCTGTAAAAAATCAATAAAAAAAGAAAAAAGAAAAAAGAAATTAGAGGCCAGAAGAGAATGAAATAACCATGTTTGAATAATAGAAGAAAAAAAACCTGTCAACCCACAAGTTTATATCAAGTGAAAATATTCTATCAGAATGCAAGCAAAATAAAGATATTTTCAAATAAAACTATTTGTGGCAAGATGTGCATTATTAAAAAAAGGTACTACAGTATGTTTTTCAAACTGAAAGGAAATGCTATGGAACTGCAGGTCCTCAGAAAGCAATGAAAAGCATCAGTGACGGTAAATGGCTGGGTAAATACAAATTCTTTTTTTCTTAAAAATTTTGTTATCTAAATGACATAGAATACATGACTGTTTAGGGCAAGAATTACATCATTGTCCTGTGGGCTTATAACATATATAGATGTAACATGAAGAGGGGAATACAAGATTTCTACATTTATATGCAATAATATATTAACTGCAAATGGACTGTGAAAAGTTGATATATATTGTAACTCCATAACAATCACTAAAACAGTAATGTATAGAAGTGTAGCTAATAAGATGATAACTGAATTTTTAAAATATTCAAATATTTAAAATGCATGAAAGGAAGAAGAGAAAATAGAATAGACAAATAATCAAATTACATACTCAGATACAACTATAGCAAAATTTCATTAAACATTAATGATTAAACTTTTCAGTGAAAGGCAGAGGTGGTCAGAATGGATAAAGAAGCATGACCCAACTATATACAAGAGGTGAACATTATAAGGACAGAAAAGATGTGCATTGTAAAAAAATTTATATGTAAATTCATAAATTGGTTAAAACTAACTGGATGGAAAACATATACCATGCAGACAGTGGGCTAGAGTGAGTATATTAATATGAAATAAAGATTTGAAGACAAAAACAATGTCATTAGAGATGAGGAACTTTTCATAATTATAAAATGGTCAGTCAGACATAGCAATCATACCTGTGTCTGGCCTAATAGCAAAACATTAAATGTAGAGTACTAAAATACATGAAGCAAAAGTTGACAGAATTAAAAGGAGAAATAGGCAATTCCATCAATGTTGTCTTTAGAGAGTTTTAACCTCAGCAATTGATAAACAACTAGACAAAAAAATCAGCAAAGACAGAGTCTAAACAATACAACTAGCTTGACCTGATTAATATTTATAAAACACTAAACAGCCTGCAGCATGGTTCAGTGGTTGAGCATCGACCTATGAACTAAGAGGTCACAGTTCAATTCCCAGTCAAGGCACATACCTGGATTGTGGGCTCTAACCACAGTGTGGGTCATGAAGGAAGCAGCCAATCAGTGATTTTTCTCTCATCATTGATGTTTCTATCTCTCCTTCCTCCTCTCTGAAATCAATAAAAATATATCCTATATAATAAAGCCCAGCCACCAAACGGCGGAACGACTGGAACGACTGCAGCCCCTCGCCCCGGCTGGCCCTGCCCCCTAGTTGGCCCCATCGGGATGGGCCGGCTGGACTCCACCAGTGCATGAATTTGTGCACTGGGCCTCTAGTTTAAAAATAAAACACTAAACTACTGTACAAAACATACTCTCTAAGTTGCATGGTACATTCACCAGGATAAACCATACACTGAGCTATAAAACATCTCAAAAACATAAAAATACTCAAGTCATACAGAGTTTGCCCTCTGACCACAGTGGAATTAAATTAGAAATCAATAACAAAATACTTAGGAAAACCCTAAATATTTGGAAATTAAACTACAAACTTTTTTTTTAAAAAACTACAAACTTCTAAGTAACCCATGAGTAAGGAAGAAATCACCAGGGAAATGAGAAAATTTCTAAAACTGAATGAAAAGTGTAGACCCTGAGATACCCCCAAGAAGGGCTTCTGGTGGCTAAAGCTCAAAGTTAAAAAAAAAAAACAAAAAAACAAAGGAGCCTAGCAACCATTCCTAAATGGGCCTTTCATGCAAGTCACCCTTAAGGGAGAAGCCTACAGCTGAACTGCCTGCCTCCTGCAGTTATCTGCAGCCTGTGTTCCTGCATCTGAGCCAGGCCTTATAAGAAGTTCCTGGAATCCTATTTCAACCAAAAGGACTGAGACTTTTCTTATCAAATCAGACAGCCTGAATGGGAAAAGATATTCATCAATGGTACATCTGATAAGGGGTTAATATTCAAAGAACTCATACAACTTAATCCAATTAAAAAGTAGACAGAGGTCCCTAGCTGGTTTGGCTCAGGCCTGTGGACTGAAAGGTTCTGGGTTCGATTCCTATCCAGGGCACATGCCCGGGTTGCAGGCTCAATCCCCAGTAGGGGGTGTGCGGGAGGCAGCCAATTGGTGGTTCTCTCTCATCATTGATGTTTCTCTCTCTCTCTTCCTCTCCCTTCCTCTCTGAAATCAATAAAATATATTTTTTTTTAAAAAGTAGACAGAGGGCCTGAATAGGCATTTCTTCAAAGATGGCCAACAGACATATGAAAAGATGCTCAATGTCACTAATTAGAGAAATACATAATAAAACCACAATGAGATACCACCTCACACCTGTCAGAATGGCTATCATCAATAAGTCAACAAAACATATATGTTGGTGAGGATGGGGGAAAAAGGGGAACCATTGTGCACTGTTGGTGCCTAAGCTGTCAGTCGGACATCCTTAGCACTGCCGTGGAGGCGGGAGAGACTCCCACTACCGCCACTGCGCTCGCCAGCCGTGAGCCCGGCTTCTGGCTGAGCAGCACTTCCCCTGTGGGAGCACACTGACCACCAGGGGGTAGCTCCTGCGTTGAACGTCTGCCCCCAATTAGTCGATTTGCATATTAGCCTTTTATTATATAGGACTAGAGGCCCGGTGCATGAAATTCGTGCACGGGGAGGGGGGACTCCCCTCAGCCCAGCCTGCACCCTCTCCAATCCAGGACCCCTCGGGAGATGTCTGACTGCCTGTCACCCCATGCAGCCTGCTGTTTAGATGGCAGTCGGACATCCATCTCACAATCCTGGACTGCTGGCTCCTAATCGCTCACCTGCCTGCCTGCCTGGTCTACCCTAACTGCACCCGCCCCCGTCGGCCTGATCGCCCCTAACTTCCCCCCTTGCCAGCCTGGTTACCCCTTACTGTCCCCCTGCTGGCCTGGTTGCCCCCAACTACCCCCCCTGCCAGCCAGGTCGCTCCCAACTACCCACTCCCTGCAGGCCTAGTTGCTC